>NC_034413.1:27106707-27427129 GCF_002078875.1 Numida meleagris
TGCCCCTGCACTAACCACTCCCAATACAGTGATATAACAGGCCTCTTCACACCCAATACAGCGGTATAACAGGCCTCTTCACACCCAATACAGCGGTATAACAGGCCTCCACACTGTGTAGTCACGTGAACGAGTGGCTTACTGTTTCGGCGCGTTTGAACGGCCTCTGTAGTACGTGCACTCCAACACCCCCGCTTCGCCCCCGGTGAAGACCTCCCTGAGGTCTTTTATAAGGCAAGGCAAGGGGCGTGGACGCCGTTGCCCTGGCAACGCCCACGCCACGTCAGCCGCTCTCGCGAGAGCTGCCGGGCCGCTCCGTTAGTTCGGGGGTCCCCGCGTAAAGGAATCGATCCCCAAACCCCCCTGTACCCCGCTTCAGTCGCTGCGGTTCTGGCTGGGGACAGTGCCGAACAGCTAACCTCGGCGATCAAGCCATGGTGAAGCCATGCTGGCTGTCTCGATCACCTCCTTGTCACGTATGAGCCTTGACATGTCTTCTGGGAGGATCTGCTCCATGATCTTCCCAGGCACAGAGGTGAGGCTCACCGGCCTGTAGTTCTCCGGGTCATCCTTTCTTAAAAATGGGAGTAATGTTTCCCTTTCTCCAGTCACCGGGGACTTCACCGGACAGCCGTGATTTTTCAAATATGATGGAGAGCAGCTCGGCGACATCAGCCATCTCTCTCAGAACCCTAGGATGGATATCATCCGGCCCCATGGACTTCCATACATTCAGTTTCATGAGGAGGTCTTGGACTTGTTCCACTGTTACAGTGGAATGGAATCCATTCCTCTCACCAATACCTCGAGGTTTAGGGTCCTGGCAGACATGGAGAGCCTGACCACCAGTGAAGACCAAGGCAAAGCATTTATTGAGCACCTCAGCTTTTTCCATGTCTGAGGAAGCCACTTCTCCATCCTCATTTATCAGAGGGGGAACACTCTCCTTGACCTGTCTCCTCCTGCCTATGTACCTGTGGAACCCCTTCTTGTTATTTTTCACATCCCTAGCCAACTTCAGCTCAATCTGAGCCTTGGCTTTTCTGATCCTATCTCTACACATGTGGACAACAGCCCTATATTCCTCTCAGGCTACACAACCCTGCTTCCACTTCACATACATTTCTCTCTTTTCCCTCAGTTTAAGCTGCAGGTCCTTGCTCAGCCATGCTGGTTGCCCGCCTCCTCTGCTCGATTTCTTTTGCTGGGGGATGGAGAGCTCTTGCACTCTCAGGAGGGTGTCCTTAAAGAGCTGCCAGCTCTGCTCTGTTCCTATGCCCTTAAGGACAGTTTCGCAGGGCATCCCACCCAGCAGTTCCTTGAGCAGCTGGAATTTCGGTCTCCTGAAGTTCAGGGTCCTGACTTTACTCTTTGCCAGGCCTGCATTCCTCCAGATCACAAACTCCACCAGGGCATGTTCACTACAGCCCAGGCTGCCTCCAATCTTAACCCCTCTAATGCTCTCCTCCACACTGGTGAGCACCAGGTCCAGTAAGGTTTTACCTCGTGTCAGTCTGTCTAATACCTGGACCAGGAAGTTATCCTCAACAGACTCCAGGAATCTCCTGGATTGTCTGCCGCCTGCCGTGCCGCTATCCCAGCAGATATCCAGGTGGTTGAAATCCCCAACAGGACAAGAGCCCGTGAACATGACACCTCCTGCAGCTGGAGCAAGGAGGCCGCGTCATTAGGCTCCCCCTGATCAGATGGCCTGTAACAGACCCCAACCACTTGATCTCCTTTACCGGACCGATCCGTGATTTTAACCCATAAGCTCTCAACCTGGTCATGGCTGTTACTCAGACACAGCTCTTCACAATCTATCCACTTCCTAACGTAGAAGGCAACTCCCCCTCCCTTCCTGCCCTCTCTATCCCTTCTGAAGAGGCTGTAGCCCTCAATCAGCGTGTTCCAATCATGGGATTCTTCCCACCATGTTTCCGTGATAGCAACCAGATCATAATTTTCCAAGCACATCACGGTTTCCAGTTCCCCCTGCTTATTTCCTATGCTGCGTGCATTAGTGTAAAGGCACTTCAGCTGGGCTTTCTGGCACACTACCTTTCTAGAGGGGCCCTCCCTCAAACTTCCAGAAGAAATCTGAAGTTTTCCCCCACTGCTTCCAAGAGGGACACGAGAAGGTATCGGACAGGGGGGTCGGCAACATTACCTCCTCTGAAGAGTTCCCAGCAGACCCTACAGGATGGGTCAGAGGTTTTTCCCCACAATCTCCTACAACGACAACATCCCCAAGCCTTCTCTGTCCCACTGACCACTACCCTCTCCCCCCATTTCTTGTTGAAATTTCTGAACTACTCGCTCCACCCTAGCGAGCATCATTCTATCCCCATCCCCCTTCATACCTAGTTTAAAGTTCTGTCAGTGAGCCCTGCCAGCTCCTGGGCTAGGATCCGCTTTCCCCTTGGAGACAGGCAAGGCCCGTCTGCAGCCATCAGGCCAGGTGCCAAGTAAACCGCCCCATGATCAAAGAACCCAAAGTTCAGGTGGTGGCACCAGCCTTTCAGCCACAAGGCTGGTACCTTGTGGAATGTTTTGGACTTCACTACAGTAAAGAAGTAGGTTCTGAGATTCTCCTCATTCTTACTGTGTCATGAGACTTGAAAGTATTTTACTTAATCATCTAGAGTTTTATATTGATGAAATAAATGTAATTGATTCTATATACTTTTAAAAAGTTAGAACTGAACTTTTTCCTGTAGTGATAGTTTTAGGGCAGAGAACTATCGCATTTTATATTTGATGTAAAAACATTTGTTTAGAAGTCAGCTGCATAAATAATATTTTAAGATGAGACATTTCATGATCAAAACATTTTCTCTAAACACTCTGTTGCTGACATCAATATCTGAAGGTAAGGATCTTTCTCCCAAGGATCGTGCTTTGATGATGGCCATCCATGACTAGTTACAGTAGAACAGCATTTTTATGTTTATGTAAGGATTGTAATACTACAGGAAAGTAGTTTTTTTCTTTTTTTTTTTTTTTTTTTTTTTCCCCCTGTGTAATAACATCTGAATTCCTTCTGGTTCAAATTTGGCCATTTGAGCCACTGGTGATAACAGTAACTGACAGAGAACACATAGTATTTTTTGTGATGAGGCTATAAATATTTGTTCTGTGATTTCTGAAAGGCTCTGGGGTTGTGGTTATAATTCTCCCCTGATGTGATTCTTGTAATGTGCCTTTATGATGATGCATCCCCAAAGGAAAGGTTCTGACCCTCTAACCATTGAGTGGTTTGATAACTGCTTGTTTTTCTTCAGAAATCCATCAGTAAGTTTGTTGCTTAGGGACCAGTTTCTTCAGCTTGAGCCAGCTGCTGTATAGGCAACTTGAAGATCATACACTGTGCAAGCCTCCCCACAAAATTTTGCTCAGGCTTGCCTGCAATGCTGCCAGCTGTACTGCATGACACCAAGCCTTCAGCATTAACTGTGAATGGTGTCACATCAGGCAGTGGTATTGTGAAATACTGTCCTGTAGTTCCATCATTCCAGAGCATCAATTTATTCCCCAGGAAGTGAAAAGCATCTCACTGCACCAAGTGAGATGCTAAATGAGTTCATGTAATTGTACAGCAAAACTCAACTAGCCTGTTTTATGTAGTTTATTGTAAGCCTCAGCTCTGGCTAATGTATCATTCTTTCTTTTGCACTGTATCAAAATAAATTAGAAATAACTTCAAAAGGGTGAATGCTAATAATGAGTCACTTAATTCAGTAGCCTCTGCTGTCAGGAAATTACAAAAATGTATTCATTCTTTGCATAGGCAGGGTGCTTTCGTTGTCAATCATGAGCTTGTGTCCAAGGGCAAGCACTGTGAACGTTAATAGAAAGATTTCATAGGCATTTCATGCCTACCGCAACTCATTTTAATTATCTTGTTTTAAAGAAATAGTTTAGTTTGCAATAAACACTATACCACATTTGAATAGTAATGTTTTATAATTTTTTCTAATTTAGTTTGTAAAATGTAGCACAGAGTACAGATAAGACACAATAGACAAAGGGCTTGAGAAGGCCGATTTCTGTACTAAAATAATTTCATCTATTTTCTCTTTTTCCCTTGTCTTTGTCTCCTTCTTTTGCCACAAAAAAAAGAAACAAAACAAATCATAGCCTTTCCTTGGAAGCAGAGAAGTGACTTCACGTGCCATAGAAAGGAAAGAGATTCCTTTCAAAGTTTGTGGGAGATATTGGTCCATGCTGCTATTACAATTTTGTTGTATTACGAATAATTACAATGTGCTATTCCTAAAAGCCACATACCAGTATAAATTCACAATATATCCATAATATAAAAAGGATGTTAAGGTCCTTGAAAGCACCCAGAGGAGGGTAACAAAGCTGGCAGCAGGACTGGAAGGCATGTTCTGTGAGGATAAGCTGAGGACACTCGGACTGTCCAATGTGGGGACGAGGAGGCTGAGAGGTGACCTTCATGCTCACTGCAGCTACCAGAGCAGGGGAAGCAGAGGGAAGTCTTGGGCTCTGCTCTTGGGAATTGATGGCAGGATGGTAACAGAACGAAGCTGCACTGGGGAAGGTCAGTTTGGCCATCAGGAAATGTTTGTTTATCATGAGAATGGTCAGACACTGGAAAAACCTTTCTAGAGAAGCAGTTAATGCGCCATGCCTATTGGCATTTAAGAGTCATTTGGATAACGCATTAACTTTTGGGTTATCCTGAAGAGATCAAGAAGCTGGACTTGGTGGTCTTTGTAGGTCCCTTCCCACTGAACTATTCCATTCCATTTTATACCGTTCCACTAGTAGATACAGTGTTAGCATGTAGTAAGCTCTAAAGAGCTGACAAGATTTTCTTATGTGTTTGGTTGATTGAAGTGGTGTTTCGTGACATGGTGCACTTTTATTTCATTTGTTTAAAAGAAATCCCAACCAGTAATTACTGTAAGCTGTCCAGTATGTGCCATGTATTTAACAGAGGCTGTAACTCTTCCCTTGCTTTTGTGAGGTCTGTACTAATGCGATGCTGTTTCCGACTCTGGTTGACATGAAGTTCCATGAATGGAGATACTTTGTTTTGCCTGTTGAGACACCAAATTGTCTGATCTGGGACTGTCTCCTACTATAAACAGTACTTAAAATGAGGTGACTATAACCTCAGCTGTTGTTTCTGGGTCTTGTTGCACACTAATGCATGTAACATGCATAGCCAAAAATGAAAGATTTTCTCTTTCATAAAGATTCCTGTCTATTTCTCTCTTCTCTCCTGTCTTGTGTACATATTCCCAAGCCATTTGTGATTTCACCTCATTCTTTCATATGATTTTGAAAATTCAGACCTAATACATTCAGCAGTAAAAAGCCCAAGGCACCAGAGTTGCATAGACAATCAAATATTCATGTTATTTTCAAATATTTATTTGTGTGTTGTTAATAAATTAGAAGACAGGAATGTGACCTTTTCCTCCCTGCGAATGAGAGCAGCTATCTGGCGTAGCAACACCTTTGATAGATCTTAAAATTGTAATTACATGAGTCTAACATTTATGTATCTGTTACTTACTTTTTTCCATGGTCATTATAGCAGATGGTTGGAAGATTTTCACATGGGACATCCACATATCAGGGTTTCTTTCTTGTAAGGTTTTTGGTAAATTGACTTTTATGAGAGCCTGTAACTTTTTGTCAACGTACTCGAAGTTTTAAAGTGCAGATACTACATTTTTATATTTCCAGGTGTATTTCAATCTTTTCTGTTGTCAAAAGATACCTTTTCATGTATGGATCTATACTGTTAAGATGCTGCTGCATACTTGTCATGGTTTTATGATGTTCAGTTATTGGTATTCCACATCATAACATCAGGTAGTGGATGTACCTGGTTCTCAGAAGAGAAGGACTACTACATTCCCCAGGGGACTTTACTCCTCTGGTACCATTTCCGGCCAGAGGGAAAAGATAAAAACTTGCAGATCATGAGACCTTGTCCCTTCTCTTTCTGCCCATCTCTCGTCCTGGCAGCATCTCACTCCCCAGCCGTCTTATTGTCGGTAGTAGAGTAAGGCCTACCTTGATTTTTGGACATTCTCTCTCGCTGTATTGGATTTATCAGCTTAAATTGTAATTATATTGTATTATAGTGTGTTGTTTTGCATTCCGATATCTTATTTAGTAAATTAATTTGTTTCTCCTCAGATCGTTGCCACTGTTTTTGCTCTCAGGCCCATCTCCTTACCCTTTTTTCCCTTTTCCCGGGGTGTGGGTCAGTGGGTCCCCCGTCACATTCGTCACGGAACCGGGCCAAACGCCTGTAAACCGTTGACAATACTTGATTTGTGAAGGAAGAAACTGATTGGTCATTTAGGGTTGCTTGTAGGTTTGTGAAAAGAAATCTAGCAACTCCTGGGCTATGCAGCCATGTGGTAAAGAGAATTTTCTTTCAGATCTGTGAAGTAGATAATGCTAGCTTGAACTATTTAAATGAGTACAGACCTCAGTGACTTAAACTGGAGATGCATTCATAAGGGAAATACGGGATGCTGGGTTAAAATACATCACTGTTAGAAGTATTTTATAAGTCTATACTTCATGCTGAATATAAAGCACAGCAAGGCATGTTCTGGCTCTCTACAAAATACTATCATATGTATTCTATCATAGCTCAAATACTACTTGCAAACAGACAATTTCAAAAGCAGTTGAACTTGACAGAAAGACAATGTATTTCAAACTGTTTTTGCCAAAGAACTAAAACAAATTAAAAATACATGCGAACAACATAATCAGCAGCTTAGTGTAATAGAAAAAAGCAACAGCTTACCCCCTGCCAGCCCTTGAATCTTCCTAGCTACCCAAAGATTTTGTCATAGAAGCAATTTCTAATACTTGTAATTTTAATGAAATATGGCCATGGAAATTAACTCAGATCCTGTATTTTTATCCATTCAGATTGCTTGGCTATTTCCTAGGCTTATTATACTCTGTTGTTTCTTATATTTTTTTGTTCTCTTTCAAATAAGAAAAGTAGGAATTTGAAGTTGATTCTCTAGGAGCAGTGGCTGCACACTTGGAAGTTGTCCTCAGGATTCAATACAAGCTTCGGGACCTTCATTTGTTTTCAAGTTGTTGTATTTTTATTTCACCAAGAAAAGACAATTTAGTGTTTGACCAGGAAACAGAATCCTTCATTGTTTGTGCATCGCAACATAATGTGCATTTATATGTTCTCTTTGAAAATGAGTTACCAAGTGCCTGACTGCTTTTTATAAATGGAAAGCAGACTTACTTGGATTGAGAGCCTTGTAGATTCATTATATGACAAAAGTGCCAGTTAATGCCTTCCAAAAGAGTTGTCTGGGACCACTTGAGAAGTTGGTTCTATGTTGATTTGCAAAAGTGCTGAGCAGAGCTTCAGTTTAATGGGACCTTACTGGGCATCCTGGAATTTACAGTCTTTCACAAAAATGCAACATGTGTTCAGTGATCTTTCAGAGATTTTTCAAAACATAGTATGTCTATACAGCCATAAATGCTACTTGTTTTAACAGCGTGTTCCTTATTTAGACGCCTACCTAAAAAAGCTATATTCATCCAAAAACTTAAAAAACCTATATTCTTCCAAAAACTTTGCAAATTGGGATGTGCACTGACAGGAGAAAATTAGACCTGTTACTCTCTCCTCCTTTTTGAAATTTTTCTCTGCAAAATTGAAGCAGGTGCATACATGGGGCAGAAAATAAGGCATACAATCACTGTTTCCTTCCTTCTTCCATTTCTCTATTGATTTTTGGTATAACTTTATCAGATGTCAAGTTTCTGGAGTATGCTCTCAAATTTTGCAGAGGTGATTTAAATGTATCAGCACACTACAGTGCCATTTGAGACAGACTGATCAGCATACTTCCATTGAACATTTCAATGGAATTGCTATTTTCTTGTCAAAGATTCTGACAAAGTTAAATGAACTTTTTCTTATTAAAACATTCTGAATTTTGGTGAGTTGTCTCTCCTCTCTTCATTTGTTTTCTGAGCACTAGTGTATTAGGCAAGTGTGTTTTCAAAACAGCTTTTCACAATTGACTTATGTATTCCTTTTTCATTTTAATACTTGCTATTGTGGCTGAAACTTCAGGGTTATGTCAAGGCGCATTCAGTAGCATAGCAATGTTGGTGAACAAACCCTGGGGCAACGCTGCCAAGTACGATTTGCAATGCTGCAAAGTCTATGTGTTTACAAAGTATTATTGTTTTGACAGTGTCTTGGAAGATATGTTTTTGTTGTAAGGATTATGACTAGGTAGTTCCAGTTTACCTCTGGATGGTCATATGGCTGCCTTCCATATTATCGACAACTACATTTTTTTGCATGCCTTCAGGTGTGGGATAAATGTCTGTGTGATGGAAGCACAGTCTAACTCGTCAAAGCTAGTAGACTTTTCTCAATAGAAAGAACTCCCAATTCCTTCAGGATTGGTCAAGGGTGCTATTTTCCTGTGCTGAAAGCTGAAAATTAGATTTGCTGGTTGAAAGCTGAAATCTTACCAATGAAATCATTATTTTACATGTCCGTTAAGATCTTTCTGTGTGTGTCAACATCAACAGTTTCCTGGATCTTTATTCTTCATCTGTCTCTCATCTTTCTTTTTGAATATGGCATTTTTTAAAAATAAATGCTGCAAATTTAATGGGTTTTACTGTGGTTTGGTGTACATTTCATCTTCTGGTTGGAACAGGCATCTACTCTGTATATATGTTCCTGCCCAGGAAATGATATGATCTGTTAGCAGAACTCTGGTGGCAGTGCTACTTTTCCTCTAGGACTTAGAACACAGATCATCCCAGAAGCAAAGTGACCAGCAGTGCATCTTCAGAGTGCGACTTTCAGAGAGATAGCCTGCTCTTTGAATCTGGCAGTGGATCTGTTGTCATTTTACATACTTCCATACCTGAAAATACTAACTGACCTACTTTGTGTCTTTTATTTAATTCTTTTCCTTTCCTAATAACTCGTTTTCTTTCACCGGTAGTTAGTGTTAAGTTCACCTGACGTGTCAGTACAGTTGAAGTCCCATCTCTTTATTTCTTTGGATTTCGTCTGTGTTAAGTTCTGACTCTGGTTAAATTGCACCAAAATCTAAGCTTTATTTTCAGATAGCATACTTTTTGCTTTCCTCACTACTACAGAATTGTTGACAGAGAACAAAGAAACGAACTAAAATTCATAGATTGTATCTGAAAATGCTAAAGCTTTTATGAATACTAAGGATAATTTAACCTTTTATCTTTGATCTCTTGAATATATCCTCTAAAATGACATCCTTGCTTTTGTCTGGAACACACTAATATTAATTAAGTTCAGAGAAAATGTAAGGTTCCACTGGAAAATTTCTATTCTATCTTATAGATTATCGTCCAAACCTTTTTTTGCCTTTTCCTCAATGATTTTTTGAAAGACAAACCTACCCCTCACCCCTGAATGTATTGGGTCTCTGTGATGAGATACAAACCAGGGAAACTGTCCTGAGAGTATGGAGAATATGGACACAAATCCTCTTGGGAGGAAGATCATAGAATCACAGAATCATAGAATCATAGAATCATAGAATCATAGAATCATAGAATGGCCTGGGTTGAAAAGGACCTCAAAGATCATCGAGTCTCAACCCCCCTGCTAAGTGCAGGGTCGCCAACCACTAGACCAGGCTGCCTAGAGCCACGTCCAGCCTGGCCTTGAACGCCTCCAGGGATAGGGCGTCCACAACCTCCCTGGGCAACCTGTTCCAGTGCGTCACCACCCTCTGTGTGAAAAACTTCCTTCTAATATCTAACCTAAATCTCCCCTGTCTCAGTTTAAAGCCATTCCCCCTTGTCCTATCGCTATCCACCCTCACAAACAATCGATCCCCCTCCTGTGTATACGCTCCCTTCAAGTATTGGAAGGCCACAATGAGGTCTCCCTGGAGCCTTCTCTTCTCCAAACTAAACAAGCCCAGTTCCCTCAACCTTTCCTCATAGGAGAGGTGCTCCAGCCCTCTGATCATCTTAGTCACCCTCCTCTGAACTCTTTCCAAGAGCTCCACGTCCTTCTTGTGCCAGGCCTGGACACAGTACTCCAGATGGGGCCTCACGAGAGCCGAGTAGAGGGGGACCACCACCTCCCTCTCCCTGCTGATCACTCCTCTTTTAATGCAGCCCAGAACATAGTTGGCCTTCCGGGCTGCCAGCGCACACTGCTGGCTCATGTCCAGCTTCTCTTCCACCAGGACCCCCAAGTCCCTCTCCGCAGGGCTGCTCTCGAGGAGTTCTTCCCCCAGGTTGTATAAATTCCTGGGATTGCCCTGGCCCAAGTGCAGCACCCTGCACTTGGCCTTGTTAAACCTCATTAGGTTCTCAGGGGCCCACTTGTCCAGCCTGTCCTGGTCCCTCTGGATGGCATCCCTTCCTTCCAATGTATCGACTGCACTGCTCAGCTTGGTGTCGTCTGCAAACTTTCTGAGGGTGCACTCGATTCCATCGTCTATGTCATTGATAAAGACATTGAAGAGCACCGGTCCCAGGACTGAGCCTTGGGGGACACCACTCGTGACCGGCCTCCACCCTGACGCAGAACCATTGATCACAACCCTTTGGCTGCGACCAGCCAACAAGCTCTTAACCCACCGAACAGTCCATCCTTCAAATCCATACCTCTCTAATTTAGAGAGAAGGATGTGATGAGGGACCCTGTCAAAGGCTTTGGAAAAGTCCAGGTAGATGACATCCATCGCCCTTCTCCCATCCACCGATGCTGTCACTCCATCATAGAAGGCCACCAGATTGGTCAGGCAAGATCTACCCTTGGTGAAGCCATGCTGGCTGTCTCGATCACCTCCTTGTCACGTATGTGCCTTAACATGTCTTCTAGGAGGATCTGCTCCATGATCTTCCCAGGCACAGAGGTGAGGCTCACCGGCCTGTAGTTCTCTGGGTCATCCTTTCTCCCTTTCTTAAAAATGGGAGTAATGTTTCCCTTTCTCCAGTCACCGAGGACTTCACCGGATAGCCATGCTTTTTCAACTATGATGGAGAGCGGCAATAGATAGATACTGCGCTTCATATGACCTATCAAAGTACTATACACCTTATGATTTTTGGTGATAAGACATCTCCGTTTCTAAAGTCTTACAAACTTTCCATGTCACTGAAGTATTTTTCAAGCTGAAGGTACTGAATGTTTCTCAATTTCACAAATACTGTTGGAATAAACAAAGTTTTTTGTCCCAAAAGCTATTCTTAAAAAAAAAAAAAAAGCACCTAATTGAGGAAATAACTCATCCAACCTCCTAAATTTAATGAATCATTCACAGGCATGTTTACATAGAAAATTATGTAGTTTTAGAAAACAAATATATTCTGGTGAACACATTATAGCCACTGAATTACAAGTAAGTGTTATTTCATAGTATTTTTGTACTTGTATAGGGAAGACTTTTTCCTTGTTATATTTGTTGCTAGGTTTTTTTAGCAAGATTAACAAATTTGGCATAGAAAGAAACTACAGTTTGTCTCTGTATACTTTATTCAAATATCTAATCTACGTATGCTTGAGGACCTACATTAAAAGCTAGAGTTTTATGGTAGTAAATCAAGCTTTGCTATATATTTTAATATGCAATATTGAAAATAATTCAGTATCTTTGCACCACTGAGCAAGCTGCTCATCGGAATTTCGTTGTCATTTAAGTTTCCTTAATGATAGTTTCCAAAAAAATAGTCGATACTTAGAGTTTCACTTTTAGCACTGTACCAAAGCATTGTAGCTTTGGTACACTCAGTCCATGCTTATTTGTTGTTGAAAAAAAAAAGACTGTATAGTGAAGGTAATAAGGAAAGAAACAGATATCAGACTGACAAATTAGCCTGGTTTGTGTTTTGGTTCTTAAAGAATGGAATTTTTAATAAATTACCTCTCCCAGTTTGCCTGAGTCCATGTGCAGTGCAAGGAGTGAAGTACTTTCTTTTATGCATGTGCAAACACATTCCCATGTCTTCATATCAGCTGCATTGCAGTGATTTTGTCTAGCACCAAAGAACAAGCTGCAAGGCTTAAATACCACATCCTTACAGATGGAAGAGACTATTGAAATGTTGCAAATTGCAGACACGGTGAAGAGACTTTGCTTTCCAGGCTTGTTATTTCTTCCACAAGAAATGACATGAATTTGACTGAGATATGTTTCATATTACAGAATCACAGAATCATTAAGGTTGGAAAAGGCTAGTAAGGTCACCTAGTCCGCCCATCAACTCATCCCCACCATGCCCATTAACCATGTCCCTCAGTGGCACATCTACACATTTCTTGAACACCTCCAGGAACAGTCACTCCACTACCTCCCTGGGCAGCCTGTGCCAATGCTTTACCACTCTTTCTGAGAAGACATTTTTCCTAATATCCAACTTGAACTTCCCCTGGCACAACTTAAGGCCATTACCTCTCGTCCTGTCACTCTTACCTGGGAGAAGAGGCTGACCCACACATCGCTACAACCTCCTTTTAGGGAGTTGTAGAGAGCAATAACATCTTCCCTGAGCCTCCTCTTCTGTAAGCTAAACAATCCCAGTTCCCTCAGCTGCTCCTCATAAGATTTGTGCTCTAGACCCTTCACCAACTTTTTTGCCCTTTGGTCATGCTCCAGGGCCTCAATGTCTTTATGCAATTTGTGAGGGAGATTGATGGCTTCAGACACTAGGTATTAAAGTTTTGCATCTCCAGGTCACCACTTGAGATTCTGCATAAGTCAGAATCATTGTGAAAGCTTGCTACCAGATTGCTGCTCTGTTTCCAGTTTGTTATTTATCTCTTTTACTGATATTTGTCTAACAATTATCTCTCCAATAATATCCGTAGGAGCAATTTAAGCAATCACAAAAGCCAATGTAAATACAGAATCTAATTTTTCAAACATATAGATACCTTTCTAAGTTTACAACAGTGCCAAATTGGCATTACAGGAAGTTTGGACTTCTGTTGACTTCTGAGAGAAAAAGTTTACTGTTCAGAGCTGTTATGCCAGGGTCTTCTATTAGTTTATTTTTCTAAATAGAGAAATTTTGTCTACATGAAATTTGATATATTTATGTTATAGTCTGTTTTCCTTAATAATTTTTAAATCATTTGCCTTTACTCACTGCATTTCTCAAAGGGTTAGACATCCATATTCTACTTCTGCTCATAGCTGAAGAACATGTGAACTGACCTGCAGGAAAGCCTACATAAAAAAAAACCCTTTCATGCAGAGAATGGGCCAACTCTGAATGCTCTGTCTTTCCCTGAAGAGGCCATGTTTGGTTTTGTGTGTTGGAAAGATTAAAAGAAAGATGTTTCAGAGAGAGAGATGCTTACTTACTAAAGATGTCACTTAAAAGTTTTTGTCAGGGTAATACGAGCTGGGGAGAAGCAGCAAGTCCAGGCTTTTGCAGATTTGAAGCTGTACTAATTGGTTAATTCTGCTTTAATGCCTGGCCACCGGTTGGCACCATGGCGCGGAGAATTTTACATAGATCCAGCAGGGATGCTTCTGCTTTTTATCTTGAAATAGGGGAACGGCTTTGATAAAATGAACCTTTAGTGAGATTTTCTTAAAATTTAGCATGTTTCAAGATCCTCCTTTTCAACTCTGCATCCATATTTCCTTTTAGAAATTTAAATTAAAATTGGATCTTTGTTTTTTTAAGTAGACTCTAATTGCCTCAAGACAGTAGCTAGTGATTCTGAAAGCAAAAACTGCATTTCAGTAAATATGCTAATAATAGATTTTGCTTTTGGCTTGTCATAACTACTGACAGATCTGTAGGCAGGATGGGCATGCTCAATTCTTCTTATTCAATAAAGTAAGTACCTCTCTGGACACTGGGACAAATTTATTCTTGGACTTAATCCATACATTTAAATGCACTTACAGCCAAAGTGAATTTGTGCCTTTAGGTACTTTTTGGAAAACAATGTTCATCATTTTTATAATGATTACAAAGTAGAGAGGGTTCTTTTACTAATTTATTTTTTTTAAATTGTATTTAAAGACAGTGAGAAGCTCCAAGAGAAATTAGCATGTAGTAACATAGTAATTCTAGATTCTGCAGAGCCTACAGTGGGAACTACAGGAAAAAATGGAGTGTCCTGCAGATGCAAACTTGCAGCACTGAATTTGTGGTAGAGATGAGACTTAAAAGAAGGTCACTCAGATAGTTCTTTCCTTAACTTGGCCATACCTTTTGAGCTTTGTGCATGAATGTTTTAATTGCTTAACAAGAGTACTCTAGTTTCTGAAAGGTTTTATTAGAAATGAGTTGGGACTGGGAATGAACACTTCTAGAATAAAAATATCCTCTAAGATTAGTGTACTTCTCAGCTACTCAGTATAATTACAATAGGCTCATAACCTTGTCTGTTATGAGTAATTATTCTTCAATGTGTTTTGGTAGAAAATAAAAATCATTCAAGAATTGAAAATGGAAGTCTATAGCATAGGCCAGGTTAGCGATATACATGAGAAGAAGCTTGGGCTTTAGATTGGATGAGTCCTTTTCATCATCATTTACAACACTGCATTCAGCATTCTCTTCTGTAATTTAGCAATGACTAAAGAAATACTGCAAATCTCTCTCTCTCTTGAGAGAGACTTACCATGAGAAGAGATAATGGAGGCTTTATAGATTTTCAGAAGACCTGTAACATGTGATATGTTGGGGATAATTTTGAAAGGAATAGTGTCAGATATCAAATGCTCATGAACTTCTTGTAGACTTAAATATTTTTTGCAGTTTGCATTGCGTGCCTTTTCTTCTCAGTGTATAAGTTTCCATATTGGAAGATGATTCCACCTACAGCACATTTTCTAATGGCATTCCCATTCTTGGTTTATTTAAAATATTTTTCCGTTTTCATGGTGGTGGGAGGAAGCAAAGAACCTATGGTGAAGTCGGTTTAAAAATTTAAATCACAAATTCCGATCAGAAGTGAAATACTTAGAAGAAATTACTTTCTTCTGGAAGATATATTTGAGTTGGTGTAGGCACGTATATGCACACATTTATGCCTCATTTTTATTAGGAAGCATAAAAAATGGATATATAAAATATTAAGAGCTAACTTTAGCTTGTTTTTCCAGAAATTTCCGAATGCTCCAAATCGTCATTTTAGCAAACATTCATAGAATCATAGAATGTTTTGGGTTGGAAGGGCCCTTTAAGATCATCTAGTTCCACCCCCATGCTATAGACAGGGACACCTCCCTCTAGACCAGGTTGCTCAGTGCCCCACCCTGACTGGTCTTGAATGCTTTGAAGGAGGGGGCATCCACAATCTCACTGGGCAGCCTGTTCCAGTGTCTCAGCACCCTCACAGTGAAGAACTACTTCCTAATATCTGGTCTAAATCTACCCTCTTCCGGTTTAAAACTGTTTCCTCTTGTCCTGTCACTACCTGGCCTTATAAAAAGTCCCTCCCCAGCTTTCCTGTAGGCCCCCCTTCAGGTACTGGAAGGCTGCTATAAGGTCTCCTTGGAGCCTTTTCTTCTCCAGGCTGAAGAGTCCCAGCTCTCTCAGCCTGTCCTCCTAGGGGAGGTGCTCTAGCCCTCTGATCATCTTCATGGCCCTACTCTGAACCTGCTCCAACAGCTCCACACCTTTCTTGGGCCCCAGAACTGGATGCAGTACTCCAGGAGACTCCAGTCTTAGGAGAGCAGAGTAGAGGGGCAGAATCACCTCCCTTGACCTGCTGGTCACACCTCTCTTGATGCAACCCAGGATATGGTTGGCCTTCTGGGCTGCAAATGCAATTATCTCTACATATTGCTGCGTATCACTGGATGAGAGCTTTATTCATCCTCTGGCATTTGAGATTTCTGTTTGGGAATCTTCTTGCAGACGTGGGTGGTCATGATAGCAACTTCATGAACCATAAAGCTCTTTGCAAGTAGGTCATCAAGCATATATTAAGATAACATGCCTAATACAAACTGGGTTCTAATCAGCTATGTAGGAGGTAAACAAAGTTGATTTTCCCATCCCAGTCTGCCATTTTATCTATGTTTGTAGTGGACAGTTGTGCTTATGTTATTCAAGAGCATTTAATTTTAATTAGATTTGTTTTGTGAAGTGGTGAAATAAATGACGTCTTCTGTCCATGTCATTAGCACTTTGTGAATTAGTTCAAATGAATTCAGAGAAGTTTCCTAACTCTTTTAGAAAAGAGTCAGTTGCAACAGAATATAATAGAAATCAATAAAATCTTCAGTGACATAAAGAAGGATCAATGTTTCACTGTCTTTTCTAATCTAAATGCTAGGGTCTATTGGGTAAAATGAGGAGGTGGCAAGTTTGAAACAAATGAAAGAATGTGTTTTTTCTTACAAGAGATTGCTTTGGAGGTAAAATTCTACACAAATAGAGGGAAGACTGGTAAAGTTCATGGAAGTGAAATGTACTGAAATTAAATACATAGAGATGATGTTCATGTCAGGAAATACTAGTCAGAAAATTGTTGACTTCCTGAGCCATGAGTATTAGGTTGAAGTTAGGAACAAGTTTACATTATTCTTATTCTCTTTTGTAGGAATTCCTTCAGGAATCCTGTTGTACAGAAAGCACTGAAGAGAGGTTAAAATTGTGGGTAGAAGAAAATGTCTCATTTCTACCTGGAGGAATGACAAGTTTGTGGTCAAACTAGTGATGAAAAGATTTATTGACTTTGCTAGCTATGTTAGTTATAATACATTATTTGGAAGATATTTGTAAAGTTTAGGCTGTCTAGATTTATAAATATTTCTGAGACAATAGTGACGTCAAAAGGAAAAACAAAACAAAACAAACCCCCCTGGAACAAACCACAAAAATGAAGTTGTCTATAGCCTGTAATCTCTTTACCTGTTATGCAGCTCTTGGGTGTAATATACCTGTCTTTCCATTAATTCATTTATCAGGAAAAATACAAGATACAAAGCATACTTTTGCCAGTCTGTAATCAAATGCAAATGCCTTGCTAGCTAGGCCTTCTATATCTATTTCTGTAGGACAAATCAGTGGGAAATAGAATTTGCTGAAAAATGCCACAAAGCAAATGATGATCTAGACTATTTAGGCCAAAGTATTGCCAGAATGGGAAAGGATTTTGGTTTAGTGTTGTTTAGTGAATGGTGAGATGTGTTTCAGAGAAGAGCGTTAGAATAGATTGAGTGTCAGAATATGAATTACACTTTTTATTTGGCTAATCCTTTTGAATAATTAGCCTCTATTTCAAGAGCTGAAATACATAAGAATATTCAAGAGGAGTGTAGTAGAAAGCTTAGTACTGTCTGTTTTTGGTTTCTATCTTGCTTTTTGTTTGTTTGTTTGTTTTCTGTTGTTTTAAGACAAAATCTGCATTTAATAATTCAGTGTGAAGGAAAACACAATTACAAATGACAATTCAAATTCATGTTTCTTCCAGTCTGGTAAATAAAATTGAGATTCCATTGCATGATTGAGAAGCTCTCTCAACTGTGTCCATACTGTGCCTGCCACACATACAGGTAGTTCTGCTTATGTTGTCGCTTAATTTGCAGGAATGTGTTGTCATGTATTTTTTGAATTTGCTCTTCCCTTTGTAATTTAAGGAATCTTAGGAGACATCTGGAGGTCTTTTCCATGCCTAAGAAAGTATGAGGAAGGTCTCTACTGCAAGAAATTAATTGCTGTTGCAGAATGTAATTGAACACCACAAGGTGCTCCATAGGGCCTGAAGAAGTAGTACAAAACAAACATGCCCTGAGTAGGACCCTGTCAACGTGCTTGTCAGCTGTAAGAATGTGAAATAATTCAAATACCAGAGGGAAGAAAGCTTTGAGGAGTAGCTGTTTATCACACATGCTTTTCTTCACTCCTATTTAGAGATGCTTGCAGCTACTTTCTGTTCAAGCCATACAAGATGCATAAAGAGAAGCAGATTGCTTACAGGCTGGTAGCATAACACTTTCTAAGTACCAAGAGCACTGTATTAGCTCCCTTTTAATTCTGTGCATGTCAGTACCTTGCCTGGCTAATACTGCCAACATGTTTTCCCTGGAAAGCTTTAAACAATATGAAAAAGCACTTTGGGAAAGCTTGTAAAATTCAGTCAATTTGTCACAGTGCTTTATAGTTTTATCACCTTAGTCAGTGGAGACTGAGTGCTGCATATCCAAAAAAAAAAAAAAAAAAAACCAAAAAAACCAAAAAAACAAGCTGGGACCATTGCTGCTTCTACATGATCTGATACAGAAACACCATGTAGAAGTGCTGCCTAAAATTGACTGAGGTGGTAGATGCATCAAAAAGTACAAGGCAGATAGGACATCTGGACAGCAAAATAAGTATCTGGAGATGATCTTATTCTTCCTTGGTTTTGTCGGGTGAGGTTAATATTGCTTCAGTGAATCTCTAGCTTCACTCAAAGGTAAGCTAAACAAATCAAGTAAAACAGAAATCGTGATGGATTCCTTTAAAGACATGGACAAGCAAATAAGATGGGATAATGTAAGACTAAAATTGTGTTAAATCTTAGAAAAAAAATAGATAATACGAAAATTTTGTAAAATTGATACCTTTTGTTTTAATCCTAACTGACAGGCTCCTGTAGCTTGGAAGGATGATGGATATAGAATTGCTGGTTGTAGAGGCTTCTAGGATTTTTTTAAGATGACTGGTTTGCATGTATTCATATGAAAGCAGAATCATCAGAATCATGTTGATAGCATAACATAAAGATACAGACATGAACCAATGCCATAGTAATTATCATTTCGAAGAAAGCGGGGCAACGTCTGGATATTTTTTTCCAATTCTGAATCTACATCTTCAAGCCCTGTTTGTTTTTATCTTTGTCTCAAATGAGCCATTCCTCCCCCTAGTCCAGAGTCCCGTAAGACCCTGGTGGAAAGCAGCTCTTACAAAGTCAAGAAGGTCAAGAAGATAAAAAAGTTATTGGTTATTGACCTGATTTTCTGACACAGGAACAGGAAGCAATAGCCTGGGGAAGCACTGAATGTCTACTACAGCAATCTGAAGATAGGCTTCAAAACTAAATACCTTATTTTTGAAACCATCATGCCTCATCTTTTGTCTTAACTGTTCAGAAAACACGTCAAACAACTTTTTCTTCATTTTTCACAAGTAATAGTACTTTTATAGTAATACTTCACTTCAGATGTTCACATTATCTTGTACTCAACTTTTATGCTGTTGTGAAGCAGCTAGTCTCATTACTTTTATTCTGACATCCTCTTACTGTACTTGTCCCAGCACACCCTTCTTTATTTACTCGCTTGATTTTGTATAGGCAGCTATTCCAAGATATTCTGCAAAGTAGGAGTTTGTAGGGTTTCTTGGTCTTTGACACAGTGACATGTCAGTATTGGTGTTTAGGCAATACTTGGGATGCATTTACTCTATAACTGGTGTTGCACTTGCTGTTGCAGCAGCACTCATTCCTCTCCCTTTCTGTCCTTCATTAAGGAAGCAAAACCTCTGCATTTTTGTTCTAATCCTTTTCAGTTTGTCTTAGAAACAGAAATTCCATTGCATGGCATGAGATGTCTTCATATCATGTAATGTGGGATCATGGTTGCAGAGCAGTCTGTTCCCTAGTCAGCTGTTCTGCAGAGGCATGCCACATACACTGAATGGAATAGGGCTGTCAATCAGTAAGTGATTTACTGATTACTGTTTTACAAATGATGCATTTGCTTTTGTTGTTTTCATTACGGTTTTGTTAGTATCCTTAGCTATAAGGCAGCAAAGCAAGCAGTTGAAGTGACATTCAGTACAGAAAAGAGAAATCCCAAGAGTGAGGAAGGAGGAAATAACTACAGACATGTAAACGTATAGTGGGGACAGCAGATCAGCTCCTCTTTAGATGTTGCTTGTACTCTATTCTGAATCTATTGTCTGTGTAGCAATTTTCATGGAAAGAAGAAGAGAGAATGGGGTGATAATGGTTCTCTTTTTTTTTATTCAAAGTTTTTCATCTGATTATAGATAATAGATAGTATAGATGTTATAGATAGTACAGCCAGTTGTTTACAACATTAAAATTAGCAGCTCTAAAAAGAAATAATCATTAGGCAGCGTAGTGAGATTTTTGTGGGGATCTTGGTGTGCAATAAATGTGACTTGAAAGGAGTCTAGAATTGGAGATGAGTGTAGTAAGTAAATGTGATTTACAAAGTTAAATGTTCATTAACATCATATTTCAAATGTGGAATAAAAATGCAAGGATACGAAATCTGAACACTTGTAATGTTTTAGCATATTTTAAATGTAATGATTACTGTAGTTATTTATCATAATGAGTAAAATAGTTGCACAAAGTACTTTATTTATAGCAACGTTTGTAATTAGGTACTTGAACATTTGTTTTTTCAGACAGGAATGTCCTGTAGAGCTAACCCATGTGAAAAGAATTCTCCAATTAGTGAATTTACATATTATGCTTGTTTCTATGAAGAAATAAAAAGAATTTCCTATTTCTTGGCAATTACTGTTACTACTAATTTTATTTTTAAAGGAACAGTATAAAATTATATTTAGTTCTTAAATGAGACTTAAATTCAGAGAATATCTTCAGAAAACAAATATCACAGTTATTTTCCAGTTGGAGCTCCCTAAATATTATTTCATGGGGATTACTTAATAGAAATATAGTTATGAAAATACCTTTTATTTCCACAGAAACCTGAGGAAGAGTATTCCTCAAAATGAATCCTTAATCCTTTGGAAATTAAATGTTATCAAATCCCTTAGTAAGTTTTCTCTTTCTTTTAGCAATACTAAATTAAGGTAAATTAGCAAATTAGAGGTGATTGTGCCCGGTGCACAAGGCAGAGTTTGAAGAATACTGTTCAAAAGCACATGAAAGCTTCACCTTGATTTAAGACTGAAGGAAACGCCTCCACCAGTATGAGCATTTTGAGTATGAAATGTAGAATATGAGATAAATATTTAGACAACATAAGATTATCCTGACCTCTGTTGAATTAGTTTCTAGCCCTGTGGGTGTTGAAACTTTTGTACACAGAGTTCCTCCAAGTCCATAGTTCTGCTGGGGGCAGAACATTGTTTTGGTGGGTGAGAAACTTATGGTCAAATGAAAGTTACTCTGTGTGGTTTGGGTCAGACTGCTGAACTTAGGCTTCCTGCTCCCGACAGGCTGTTGTGATCATCAGTCCTTCGGATTAGATGGATCATCCCTGACCTCCTTTCTTCTTTTTTAACTGACCTAGCTGAGATACTCTGTTGATTTTGTTCATATCTGGAGCATCTTTCAGACTCAAAGCTTTGTGATTTGCATTTGGGAATACTCAAGTTCCTCTTTCCCAGTGTGAGGAATTTGGGTGCTGATTACAGGACTCTGGGTCTTGGTGAAGGGACAAGTTTAATGCCGGGATGGCTGTTTCCCTGGGGGAGAAGTTTTCATGTTAATAGGAAAGCTTAGTTCACCCTGGGTACTGCATAACATCTTATTTAATAGCTGTTTAATGTGGATGATAAATATCTTTCTAATTTAAATGCACTTTACTACCTTTAGTTTGCTTGGATGAGGGTGACTCTCAAGGAAGAAAACCACCATTGGAAGGCTTCCTTTCAAGCTCTGAATCACCTTAAGAGAAACAGAGAAGCTGTGAAATGTCTGCTTTTCTCTGGAGAAAAAGTTAGTGTAGGCAGTACCACCTAGGCTTCCACTGCCAAATCAATTTGCCAAAAGTGAAGACATGAAGATGTCATGGTTTTGTGATTTTCGGTTATTGGTATTCCACATCATAACGTCATGTAGTGGATATACCTGGTTCTCAGAAGAGAAGGACTACTACAGTCCCCACGGTACTTTGCTCCTATGTTACCATTTCCAGCCGGAGGGAAAAGATAAAAGCTCTCAGTATAAAAACTTGCAGATCACGAGACCTCGTCCCTTTTTCTGCCGTCTCTCGTCTTGGCAGCACCTCGCTCTCCAGCCGTCTTATCGTCGGTAGTAGAGTAAGGCCTACCTTGATTTTGGGACATTCTCTGTATTGGATTTATCAGCTTAAATTGTAATTATATTGTATTATAATGTGTTGTTTTGCATTCTGATATTTTATTTAGTAAATTAGTTTGTTTCTCCTCAGATTGTTGCCGCTGTTCTTTGCTCTCAGGGCCATCTCCTTCCCTTTTCCCCTTTCCCCTTTTCCCGGGACGTGAGCCCTTGGGTCCCCCGTCCCCTTTGTCACGGAATCGGGCCTAACGCCCGTAAACCGTTGACAGAAGATGTTGTCATGTGGGAGATAAGAAGTAACTGTGATTCTGGGCTCTGAGTTTTGGACTGGCTGCTGGATTCATTCAGTGAAACACTTGCAGTGTTCTGAATATTTTTATTAATAACAATAATAATACATTAATGTCCTTAATTAGAAGATTTTATGACTTCATTTAAGGGTGGTAGTGACCCAAGCAAAATTAGGAAAGAATAATAGTACCAAACTCAAATTTTAAATATTTACTACTGTGAAAACATGTCATTTGTGCCCACTAGAACTCATGCTAGGTTAGAGGCGAGTTTGACCTTCTGTTTTCTTAGTTGCCAAATTCTGTAAATACCTATATATGCTTCTGTTTCCAAAGATGCCTCTCTCTTCTGTAAGAAATTCTTGTTGCTCATCCTTTCCTGAAAAAGCTGAAGAGGTAGTTTCATACAGCACTTCACACCTTGCTGGAAAGCAGGGAAACAGAAACTGTTCAAATTCTATATGTCTTACGCTCAAACAGCTGAAGCTGTTTTTATAATCTCTTAAAAATGTGATTAAAAAATTGTTTTGAATGCAGAAATACCAATGTCTTGAGATGGTGCCTGCAAGAGTGGTCACTCAGGTCACTCAGGTCTGTAACAGAATTTCTTTAGATAGTGGCTGATTCGGATTTCAGACAAATGAGTTGCCTGGTAGGTACATCTAACCATCAAGAGAAGCAAAGTCAGGCTATTTCTGGCTGCATGTTTAATTGCACGGTGTTGGACAGTTACACAAAGGTTTAGTATCTCTTGGGCATGGCACTTGCTGGGAAAGGAGACTCTGGTGTTCTAAATTTGTCAGAATAAAGCTAGTTTGTGAATAGATCAGAATAAAGCTAATTAGTAGATAGGATTTGAATGCTGTGCTCACCAGGCGTGATCTCTGCATGTCTCTCTCTATATTGTAGTTCATGAAACCTTCACCCTAAATGTACAAATTTCCACAAGAGCTTGGTTTCTTATCCTATCTTATTTGTAAAATGCTGAAGGCCTATGGATATTTCTTTATGACAGTCTCACATCTCTCACATTTGGACTTTTCAATAACACTCCCAATGGCAGTTTCTGGGGAAGGGGAATATTGTAAAGATTTGTGCCTGGCCTATATGTGCCCCTTTTTATTAAGTCCAAGACCTGACTGTCAGTTCAGAAGAATTTAAAGCTTTTTTTTTTTTTAACTGAATTTTAAGAGCCTATTTTAAGAGCTATATTTGGAGAAGAAACACTATATCCATAATGTAATGTTTTAGAAGGCATTTGAAATGTAAAATGTGAACCCTGAAATATTCTTTTAGCTTACAGAATGAATAAAAAAGAGTAATATTTCAAATGCATCCCCTTTTATTTTTCATGAGTTTTCTAATGTGCCTGAAGGGTAATCTAGAACATACATTCTGATTTCTAAGAAAACACATTTTATTAGAAATTTCTAAGAAGTGTCATATTCTTTCAGAGTACATCTTATCACAGAATGATGGTTTTGAAACATTATAACACAACACAAATGTGGTGCCAGGTGAGATGGCTAATTCTACGCAGTCTGATGTGTAATTAATGGAACTCTTTACAAAGTGAATGCTTTTTATGAGAAATAAAAATGCAAGTGCAATTTTGAGATATAATTAACAAGTAAAATAACCTGAAAAGAATGTCATTTAACTGTTAGTCAGTGGAGCAAACAATGGCTGTTCATCAGTCGGTAATGTTCATCTCCCATGCTTGCAGACTGTGCAGTTGGAGCTGTGGATAAAAGTACCTGAAGAATTAATAGCAAAACTGAAAAAAAAAAGGTGATAAATTTCCTCTGTTTGGAGAAAACAACTGGTTATTGCTTGAGTATAGTAAAAGAAAAGATTTATTGTAATTTTTTTGATTATTTATAGCTACACGTTTCCTGCATGCTGAATTTTATTTGGAATGTCAGGTAAACAGAAAACCATTGTTGCTTTTACCCAGTTGTTGGGATTGGGCAGACAGTGCTTAGAACTTTCTTGCAAAAAGCAAAAATACCCAACCTTGAAATAAGGTTTTGATGCAGGGAAAAAAATGAGTCTGTGTTCAGAGTAGAGTATCTATATACAGCTATACATTGTTATGCTCAGACTTCTCATAAAATGGATTATGTCAGTTCTCAACAATAGCAAATTCAGACTTTTGCCTTAAAAATTCCCAAATCAAAAAAAAAATCCTCTGAATTTTCACCTTCTCCAGAGATGAAAGTCAAAGAAACCCAGGAGGAAAGGTGTGAGTGGGGAGAACAGGTTGGGGAAAGGCATTATGTACAGTTCCTTGAAATGACAGAAATCCTGGTCAGACTGGATATTCCTTGCATCTGTGTCATATTCAGAGGAGATGTTGTATATGATGTGAAACATGGATGAGACTTGTTTCTGTTTGGCCGTCAAGCAGCTACAGTCATTTACAAACAAAATTCTCCTCTGCTGCAGGCCAGAAGTCAGGAATGTCCAGAGTTCAGCTGAAATTAGTAAGGCTCAGAGATACAACTAAATGAAATGCTCCCCTGGGTGTTTTGCTATCTATAGTGCATTTTAAACCTTTGCACTGTGTATACACTGTATTCCTCTTTTATACTCTAAACTCTGTTATCATCTTCTTTACCTTGTTCCTCTGAATGTTGCTGTGACCATACCAAGGACCTGCTGTGCTCCCTTGCTCACACTGCCCTGCTGCAGGACAGAACAGGGGACTAAATGGAGGGGACTGTTGTTATGGGTGCCAGGGCAGGTTGTTTTATTCCACAGCTGGCTGAACTCACAAGTATTTTGGGAAGCCAGGGCCGCATGGCCACGTAATAGCACTTGGCTGGACAACTACAATAACATAAAAGGGTTCATAGTCTGAGCATCTTAGAGGCTGTCTGCTCCTGCATTTCACCAAGCATTTTCCTTACCACTCAAACCCAGTGCTTGTCAGTTTAGGAAATGCATATTGTTGTTGTCTCCTTTTGGTTTTCTGACTAAATTAGCGATCATAGTTACTTCCATAGTTATTCTGGCACCTTCAATACATGAACATGCAGGGTTAGATTTTCTGTGTGAGTGTGTATGTATGTATGTAGTTAGAAGAAAAACAGCTCTAAGATGAGTGTTATGTTATTTTGGTGAAATGTTTGCATTCTGTATTAGTACATATAATGAATATAAAACCCTACAAAATAGTCTAACTACCTTTATCTCTATTTTCATAGTTAGCAAATGATGTAATGTATGACTTTTGCTTTAAGTCATTTATCCCTCCTGTGTCTCATGTGAAATTTAAATGCACCTCATTACTTTTTTCAGTTATTTTCTAGAATGTCTTAATTTAATTTTCACTCATTCTTCCCTGTGGCCTCCAAAGAAAAGGAAATAGGTGGGGCAGACAAATTGAGAAGTAGGAAAATGCTCCGTGTCAGCTTTTCTGATTGTGTCAGGTGCAGTGTAGAAAAAAATAATCTATTTCATTATCTCCTCATCCAAGTGGAATACTAATCAATATCAAGGACTAAAAGAACAACATTTGACAAATGCAAGCTTCTACTGACAGTTTGCTTTTTAAAGTGATCATTCTTTTTATTGGAGCAAGTCTTTTTTAATCTCATTATCTATCGTGTTAACTATTGTTTTGAATGGTTAAGTCTTAAAGAGCACTATGTCACCACCTACACCCTTGAAAAGGAGACAGCACTGAACTGTCCTTTCACTTTCTACTTCCTCAAAATAAAAATATGTTAAAATGTCTTTTCAGGATTGGATAGTTCAAGAAAGCCTTTCTCGTGTAAATTCTTCACTTACAGAATGTTTGTAACAAGTTTGGTTATTGCAATGGCTCTTCTTCCTTGCGCTATATTTTTTCTCCCTGGATCAAGTTTTCATATGCTTGTATGTATTAATACGTGACATATAGAGAATGCACAAGTATTAAAATATGTTACATGATTAAATCCTGTGTTTATTGCTCCACACTTTATTATTATGTAAGTTACTTTACCGCATAATGCCCCTTGTTCACAGGCTGAGATCCTATTCTGCCTATTGTACAAATTGCCTAAACTTTCTATCCTTCTGCACTTTGCTGAGTGCAAGATGGAGGTAAAACTAAGACCTCTTCCTAAACTCTTTAAGAGCTCTCTGTGTCACATCACTCTTGAACAAAGCATTTCTTTCTTAGGAAATATTCCTTACTATATCTGCACTATAAGAAAAGATGTCTGTCTCCTTTTTCTGAAGGTATACTTTGCCACAGTAAGAGGTGTTTACATTTTCTACTCCAATACCAGCTTCACATGGCTTAATCCTTACTAATGACTTGAGCTTGGCTCTGTGCCATGAATCCACCTATGTCTGTAGACTTCAACAAACCAAAGTGGGAACAATATTGGAAATCTAGCCAGAAAAACTCTTTAACTTCTTTGGCAGAGTGCCTGGAAAGGAAGAGAGAACACAGAATCAAAATAAATTACAGGATTCAGAAGTGCATTAAATTAGACCTAAGAAATTGCTTTCTCCTGTTATTAGTGACCAGTGATAATTTGAAACATTTCATCCCTGGTCATTTTGTTACTTTAAAATGAATGGAAATGGAGACACAAGAACAGAAACCTTAAGAAATAGGACTTATGGTTATATATTAAAGGAGTTACTTAAATTGGAATACTTTGGTTAAGAGAACACACCTTACAGAAGAGTTAATTTTAAAAGGAGTAAGAGGGATCATAAGATTGAAGGAATTTCTACAGGCACCCTTGTCCTCTTTGCTCGGAGCAGGGCAGGGAAGACAGAGTTACTGAGATCTTGTCTAATTGAATTCAGAGTATTTTCAAGGATCCAGATTCCACAACTCGCATGAGAATATGAGAGCAAGACACACATTTCCCATCACAGATCAAAGAGAGACCAGTTTGGAGTCAGAGGTCATTCACACTTTTTACAGATCCCTTTGTCACAGGATTTTATGACAGGACTGCATTTTAATTTTATTTTATTTTTTTAATTTTTCAGTTAATGTATAATATTGATCTGTCCCTATGAAGACAGGGATTGTTTCCTGAGAAGTTCAAACTGCAGATGTTCATTGCTTAAATCAACATTCTTTGACCGTTGTTCAGGTGGTCCTACCATGCTGCTCCTCTTTTCTGAGGATTAGGAAATCTGCAGAAGAGGTTGTGTCGGTTCAATATTAAGTGAGCACTAGTAGATGGTGTATCTGAACTGCACTCAGCCATGCAAATCTGATCAGGTTATTTGGCTGCTATGCTCATCAACTTCAAAGGTAATTATAGTTAGAGAGGTTGAAGCTTGTCTTGTGGAAGCATACTGACAGAACTGTCACAGTGCTCTTCTGGATGTGAAGGTCTTTCTGCTCGTCTAGACTGCAACTTCACTTTCAAAACGTCGACCATATCCATAAAGTAGGAAAAATTCAGAAAGGAGAATAATCACTGTAAATTTGTCTATGGCTCAGTAGCAAAAGAACACTTTATCAACAATAAAAGAAGAATTTATGGTATATACAGCACAAGGGGGTTCTCTTTATTTCCTGTAGGTGAAAATAATCTTTTACTTATTGTGCAAATGTGTATTCCCAGGGGTGAGGATTTGCTGCAGAAAATAGTGTTCACCTCAAAACAATACATCAAAGGATCTTCAGTTCTCAGATTTTATAGAATTGTTAATCTTGGATTCATTTATAACTGCCAGAATCAACTTCTTCCTCCCTGTGCTTTGCTCGGCAGTAAATGCTTAAACAAAGAGAATTTCTAAAGATGTACCATAAAAGCTATTTAAATGTAATATTAAACCATCTATCCCACTGGAACATAGTAATGTCCAAGGGAAGCAGATTTTAAAAGGACATACCTTGGTTCTTGTGTGCTGTCCTGAGCATCTGAATTGTTTATTTTATTTATTTATTTGTTTATTTTGTCCTATGCATATTTAATTGGCTGTGACTGTCAGAGGTTTCTTTTAGCATTTATTTTGCACTGTTTATCTCTTTGTCTTCCTTGATGGCTTTGTTGTAATGGAAGGAAGATGCAGTCTGTTTCCAGAAGTTGTCTGGATCAGCATCCTATTGTCTTAGAAGTCGGAGAGATACAGAGTAATGAATGCAGTGACATAGTGGAGGAGACAGGTAAGTGGAGTTATTGTTTTGGAGCAGAAAGGAGTAGTTCAGACATGTCTGTTAGTACTAGGGGTGAGAAATGAGTCTCCAGAGAGTAATTCAAAGGATGTCATTGGAAAAGAAAGGTGGCACATTCCCCTGTAGTTCACAGGAAGCAAGAAGAGCATAATTGCTACTCTATCGCATCAGAAAGAATGAGTAAATGATGAGACCTTACTTCAGGAAGGTCACAGACTGAAGGATACCTAGTTCTTTTTCCACAGTTGCACTTCGGTGCAACTATGAATTAGAATTACTACAGTTACAATAGGATAGTTATTCTATTTCATAGTTTTGTTGGTTTTTTTTCTGCTCTAAAACATGCTATAATTTATTTTGTTTTGCTTTTTGAGGTTTCTTTTGCATAGAACTATATCGGCAATTTCTGCATCTTCTTAGCTTTTGTAACAATGAAGCATTAGCTATGGCAATGTAACTTACAAGTAAGTAACTTGAGAAAGGAAAGGATTTTAGGTTGCTTATATGAAAAATATATCAGAGAGTATTTGTAAATAGAGATCCAGTGTAAGTTTAATTGAACATTTTTGCATTTAGGATGCAAGAGATGGAAGACTGTAATTTTAAGAATTTAATGGGTGAGGAGTGGGAAACAGTCTTTCAATGAAATTAATGGACTATAAAGATTTCTGGCAAAAGAAAGTTTACTACTGAGTTTCCTAGGTATTTCGTTGGGATTAACACAGTGCTTCCTGTATTTTTATGATTTATTGATTTTTACTATAGTTTGAACAAACTTCTGAGGCAGAAAAGTGATATTCTTAGCAGAAAAGTGCTATCCTTCTTTTAAAGCTGGGTAACTGAAACACAGTTATTTTCCCAAGTTCCAGAAGAAGCTCTGTGTTCAGCCAGAATCTCCTGGTTCTGCCACAGGTAAATGGATGTGTAATGTTGGCGAGGGTACTTACTCACTGTGCCCTGCAGTTCTGCTTCTGTAAACTGGAAGCAATGTTTTCTTATCAGGACAGTGCCGTAAGAATACGTTCATGTCTATAAAATGCCGAAAGCTGGGAGGGAAAGCTGTATAGTTTATAGCTGTAAAGTAGAAAATGAATATCATACAATGTCTACCTCCTATCAGAGTCTAGAAATGCAAGTGTAGGGGAGAGTGCGAAGAGTAATGAAAGGATGATATTCCCCTTATTTAATGTTTTGAAACAGAACAATAAATTGTGTATTATTGCTGTACATGTAATTGCAGTTACTGACTTCTAGAGTAAGGTTGCAGCCTGCAGTATGCCTACCACTGATACGATTTTTCAGAGGTTGGTTAGTATTGCCAAATAAATTTATTGATGAGTTTATTAAATCTTTATCATATCATTATACTTTGTTGTCTAAAAGTTTTACCTTGTTGTGGTAAAAGTGAGTATAATTCTGTCTTGACATGATCACCTGAACTTAGGGCTGCCAGAAGGCTGTGTATGTGCACAGACACACACAATTGGATGAAGTGTCCAGCGAACAGAGTTCTAATCGAGGAGTACTCTGAAGTCAGGATCTTGGACTGCATGAAATTGCATCTCTCTTTGTCTTGAATAACTTAAAATTGAAACACTTTCTGAAACCTGTTTTTAGTATCTCAGGTAGCTAGAGGCTACAGGAAACGTTCTACAGACCACCTTGTTTTTCAACAGAGTAAACAAGTAAAAAAATCATTTTAGAGAATGGATAGAGCTTCTTCCTCTGAAGTTCTGTTATAGATCATCTGTCTGGAGTTAAAAAGTGATGGGAAAAATGGTCTGTGACTGGACAGCTGCAGTGATTGATGAAAATGTAGGACAATTTCATGTTCCTTTCATTTTTTTTTAATCCAGAGCAAGTAAATGGTTACACTATGACAGTTGTTGAACTATCTGTGAGAAATAAACCAGTGGTCATTCTACAAAATCTAAAACCTTTCTTAAAGGTTTAGATTATTTTTTAGACCTATTTAGTACTACGGATGTTTACTGTAATGCTGGTACACTACGTGAGGGGAATTCTTAAGGCCAGAGTGAGAATTAAAAAGTATTATTCTGAAGCCAGAAAGAAACCAGTGGTATACTTTATGAAAAACTACTCACACAATTTCTAACAACAAAGATGTAATAAAGATGCTGGTGAAGAGTTAAAAATAGGAGAGACCTTCTGGTGTTTTTTGTGAAAGTATTTTCGTATTCTCCCAAGAGACTGAGTTAGTTCATCCAGGAAACTTTTTAATGCTTTATCAACAGTTCAGTGACACTCTTCTTGTTAGTGAGTTTGTGTCTTCCACAGTGACACTCCTGTTGCTAGCAAGTTTGTGTTTTCCAGAGCACCACTGAGGAGGAGAATGTAACATCTGAAAGCTCATCATCCTTTGTTACAACTTTTTGTGTATTATCCTATGCAAAGCATTCATTAACGTGTAAAGCAAGATGCGAATTAAAATGATCTGGTAAACTAGCCCATCACAGAGCACAAAAATAACACATCTGTCTTAAAAGCGAGTGTTTGTAAAGTCTGCTGGCATAAGCACTCAGAACAGATTTCTGAGCTGAGAGTTGTCATGAATTTCAAAGTAGTCATATAATTAAGTAGAGTTATCGGGACAGTTTCGATCATGGTTTGTTTGCTTTATAATTATTATTTAATTACTAAGTAAAAAAATCTTACAAGTAGACGTGATATGTTTTGCCCTAGAGATACTCTTTGAAATTCCTCACTGTTTGCCTTTTCCATAGGTTTCCTTTCTAACCAAGGGTACCACGATGGAGTTGAGGATGCTTTCCCAGAAATTGACCTTGCAGTGGCTTTTTCTTCCCTCTTGAGTGTTATTGCAAAACTTTAAATCTTGGACTTTTACAGACTGATGAAAGCATGTTTTGCATTGCTATACCTCCTGCCTTGATGTCAATGTCTGAAAGCAAAGAAAGACTCTGTTAGCTTAATAGGTTTGAGAATGAGATATCAGATATCTGAACTGGAATTGAAAGCTTTCTAATGACTCGGCCAAGCGCAGAAATTATGCTTCATGAATCATTCAAAACAAGCAGCCTTATAATCTTTTCTTGATTATACTTTTTGGTTGATATAGTGAAAACAGCCTCCTTCCTCAGTTCATTTTGTTGGTGATGAATTTCTGTCTGCCAGAACTGGGGCTAAGCTGATCCTTCCTGCCTGGTTCTGAATGGTTCATCCTCATTGCTTTGATTCTTTAATCACAGTAAATCTGCAGCTCTGTAATGTAAAGGAAACATGTCATCTTAGATGTTAAGATGATGCTCAAATATATCACTATTGATTAGCACTGAGGAAACCCTTTAATTTGGCGTATTAATATTTATATTAAGTGAATTTGAACTTTTGCTGTACTTAATTTAGTGATGGCCTAATTACACAGTTCAATACAATCTAATAATCCAGGATAATATACAGGACAGTAGAAGATTTTTCTTTGTGATTTAGGTGGCAGCAGTCACTTATCTTTGTGGTTGTTATCAAAGAAAGACATCTGAATCTTTTCCTGGCACTCAGTTCCTTCTTTCTATGTGTGTCAGAGTTTGGTTTATTGTTTCCAGTTGTTCTGTGCTCTTAATATTTGTCTTAATTTCTGTGTTGTTTTCTTTTCTATTTTTTTTTCTCTTTCCCTCTGTGACTCACAGCAATAACTTACTTTCCTCTTAGGCTGGTAAACAACATACTGATGTATGCACTGCATCTGATGCAGGACATTTTGGTTAGATCAGAAGCAGTGACTCAGCTTTCCTCAGCCAGCAAGGGGCCAGCTGCTGAGTCATTTTGGCAAATGTCTGGTTTTTGGTCGATGGTGATGAGTGTGACAGTATTCAAAGAACCCCTAGGATAAAGTTACTTCTCATTTTGAATTCTTTAAAAGTTTATACAGGTACAACTGGAGTGGGAAAAATATGCTTATAGAGTGACCTTGATCATTTAAAAGAGTACATTCTGTGATATAAAAAAACTTGTTTGCTATTCCATTATGAGAAGACACTTAATAAACTGAATTCATTCCTGGCATGGCTGCCAAACAGGGAAATCAGGAATTAAAATGAGCTTCCTTTGCTTTATTGTTGTACTTAATATATTTATATAAGAATGTTAAGGTGAAATTCCTCACTGGTTTTGTAGGCATGCATATTATCTTTGTGTTATTTAGACTGCTCAAAATACTCTTTACTAATAAATATGCACTGCTAATTACTGCAAATAGAATCCCACACTCTGTTCCTCCTTTCTTTTCCTAGTGACTGAAAAATGATGATTCCAAGTCAACAGTCATCACTAGTATAAACCTGCTGTAGTACCATATTAGATTTGTTTTCTGCTCTCTCTACTGATATGACTTAGATGAAGGCCCTAATAACAACAGATACTAAAAAAAGGAGCATAGCGATGACTTCGAGAGACAAATAGTGTTGATTGATTTCATTTTTCCCTTTCACTTGCTTTCTTAAACAGGAAGACGGTAATCTTTCCTTATCAGATCAGAATTTTGCTTGTCACTGTTATTTAGAGGGGTTAGACTTAAAGCCTATGCATTTTCAGATTGTAAATAGGATAATGCAGTAAGTATACAACATTACCACATGAAGACTGACGGCACTAATCAGATAACTAAGAATGTTCTTTTTATGCATTGAGAATTTTGACTTGCCTACCTGCAAGGATTAGTGGTTGGAGTGGGTTTTGTTTTGTTGTTTGGTTGTTTGTTTTGATACTGCAGAACACTATGCTATTATCAAAATAAAGTGATTTAGCTACAGTTTGTCATATTTTATAGTAAAGGTAACCTGCTATTTAAATACAGGAAAGATTATTTTTTCTCTTTAATAAATCTGATTTTTTTTAAACTAAAAATGGATGTTTTGTTGGACTTAGGGGTACAAGAACTGGTAGGATGAATTAAGTGAAGTAAGCTAAAGTAGTGTCATGATCCTGTCTAATTCTTTTCTTTATTAAACAAAGTAAATATTCCCTAAAGGGAAAATGTAAATATATCCTTGGATATGTTTCTAAATCTGTGACTAGGTTATTTGATCTGCTATACAATGTATTTAGGACTTGTTTTCTTTGCAGTTGGATATTGAAAATCAGTTGTAGTCTAATACTAATATAATAATAATAAAAAATTGGATATGCCACAAATAATCTTCACTGATATTTGTTCCTTTTGGAAAAGCTTTTTATTTAAAGGATGGAAGATCACCTGATCTCATTAGAGGACATGTTGGAAAGCACCTTTGGAAGACTTTGGTATATCACACCATTTCTGAAGTCTTGTACCATTTCCAAACTAGTTTGTTCTTGAAAGATTTGCAGAACACTCCCCAGAATTGTACTATTCACACTTCACACATATTTGTCTTTCTGTCTAACTGCTTTCTTCATTTTCTTACCTCTATCATGACACCCCTACTGGAAAAAAATGGAAAAAAGTGAAAAAGTGAAAAAAATAAAAAGGTAGAAGTGATGAAGCATGTCTGTTTGAACAAGTTAGTGCAGTAAGGATCAACTAATAAGTCTCAGAACAGACTGGTTCCAGAGCACTGGGAGTGTCTCAGAATATCTTACTATGTCCTCTTCTAAAATGTCTATATATCAAAATGTAACAACAGAAATGTATTCTAGGACATAATATGAAGTACTCTGTTGTAACGAGATATTATGGGATAAATATAGTAATGCCTGGTGAATCTCATAAAACTACAATATTTAAATTGAGATTTTCCTGACTGACCACATGTTTTGTTTATTCTTAATCTCAGAGAAATCAGTGCACATGAAAAAGTTTAAAAAAGATTTCTTGAAGGAGAGCTAGTGAAAATACAGATATTTGGGGGAAGTTAAAGAGCAAGAACTGTTTTTGTTTAAAATAGTTATGTGGAAACTTTTTATTGTTAACTAACTGTTTTCCTTCCACCTTCTGTTTGCTTATCTCAGACAGTTGTTTGGTCTTGTTTTTTGTGCCTTTAACTGGCTGTTACAACCTAGTGAATTCTCTTTGTTAGAAACTGTCATTCATCTTATGTCTATACAGGGCTTAGAACAAGGAGGACCCAACCTTGTTAAAGTCAGTAGTTGCAAAGTGTAATACTAATAATTAAAAATGGCACGGGAAAATTGGATTGACACTGAAGTTTGTATGAAATGTTATATTGAATGTAATAAAAAAAGTCTTTAACATATAAATGGGTTTGAGAAGACACAGAGTAATCAAGTTTATCTGCATTTTTTTTAGTACTTTCCATCTCATGTCTCCCAAGGTGCTTTACAGCACAATAATCATGATTAACTCAGGATTTAATCAGTGAGCTAGTGCAGCAATCCACAAAGTGGGACAAAGACTTGGAAGAGCATATCATTGGTGAGGACCCTAGTGACAATGTTATAATTCATGAAGAGATGTCAGCAAAAACCAGAAAGTCTGGATGTGACAGAGTATATGAGTAGCCTGTTCCGTATTTCAGAGAAAAAGTTGGAACAGAGGTCCACAAAGATCTCTTATTTAACATCATAATCTCAGATGGGAGGTTTGGGATGTGTGCTTTGTTTTAGGGTGATGCTGACAAGTCGTGAGAGAAATTAGACGACAGTTTCAGATTTACTTCGGTTTTACTTTCATAAGCCTTTGTAAGTACAAATATCTCTCTAATATGAACTCTGTGAATTGCAAATACTGGTTTCTTGGCAACCACCTCAGGAGTTTGCTGTTTAAAAAGGGTACATTTTTGAATAAACTGGGAATTTAGATGTTTTGATGGTCTGACTGTAAAGGAGATTTATGTTTTGTGTTTTAATTTTTTTAAATGTTGCATTCTCAGTCCATCAACGTGGTGATTACCAAGCTAATCCCTGGAGTGCCTAAACACTGAAAACCTAGGTAGCTTTTTCTGGTTTGTATTTTTGAAATATGAACATTCCTTTTAAAGATGTTTAATCACCAGGCAAATTAAATAAACTACTCTATTTAGGCTGCTGCACATGGTAATGATGGAGGACTCACCTATATGTTTCTGAGAGGCAATGGTGATAAGAACTGAGGAAGTGCATGCGTTGGCAAGGGGGGAAGAGGTCGATCAGGTGTGCAGGGAAGAGTCTGGGAAGGATACAGGGTATTTCATAGAATGGTATGGCCTAACGAATTTCAAACACAGTTTTTGTCTTCTTTCTACCTCTTCTCTCATCTCACTGCCTCAAATTTAGGATCAGTGTTTGCTGTCCTGGATTTTTGTACAGCTTGTAGAAACTGATGAATGACTGATATGGTGGGCAATAATCCAGTTGCTAGAGTCCAGATGTCTGATGTGCAAGCAGTTTAAGTTCAAGCCTTAGATACATTTTTCTCTGATGTTCTATATGGCTTACTGAAGTTGATATTATAAAGTAATAGTGTGGGTTAGAAAGAATTCCTTTTAAGTCTTCTATTATATAAGGACTTTATTGCTTTCTGAGCAAATGAAATTTGTGGTTATGAGAATTAGGTGTGATTTGGTAAGATATTGATTCTCCTGCAGTTCTGGTGAAGAAAAGAGAGGTCAGTGTAAGGAATAAAAAAGAAATATTTTCAGTCTCTTTTTCTGGATGTTGTTGCTGGCTCTAGAATACATCTTCTGAATGTGTGTTGGATTGAGATTTTAGGTTGTACGCTCTAAGATCATGGAGAGTTTTAAAATTATGCCATAAGCTATTTAAATCCTGCTTCAGATAAATGCTGGCTGCTACTACCAGAACAGCATTGTAATCATGACTGCATCAAAGTTTATTACAAAGCCTCTCATTTTGTGACATTGCAATCTAAACGTCCTGCTTATTTAACAAATGTGAATAAACTGATCTTTTCATACCTTCAGAGAACAGCTAATTTTTCTGTAGATGAGAAACTCATGGTAGCATTACTAAAGGAGCAGCCAGGTGTATTGTGGAGTTGTAGCTAGGAACCAGATTTTATTTTTCCTTGCCTTACCAACCTTCCCTCACTCTATCCAACTTTGTTCTCCTATGGCCCTTTCCTTAGAGTTAGGCACCTGTGAAGATTGTCTGTCATTCTTGATGGCAATGATTGTCCTTTTGTCTTAATACATTTTATTTTAAATCTTAATGCTTCTTATTTTTTGTTTTTATTCTGTGACATGGAAGAAAAACATGCTTGTATGGCCTTTGAAGGATTTAGTAGCATTGGCTGATTTAAAGATGCAGAACTTCTAGAGGCAGGGAAAAGTGACTTTGCTCATATATGTGCTCAGGGAAGAAGAAACTCAGATTAATACTCCTTCTACACCTGGAACTTCTAATGTCTCACTGGACAACTGATGGATACAGACCATGCATCCTGTCTTTCCCAAGTCTATGCTGCATGAAGTCACAATTTCCATATTATCACAATCAATATTTATTTACTGAATATTTGTTGTTTTACTTGCTATTATTTTCAGAATCTCTTGACACAATTATTGCATTAGGTATACTTACGAGTATGTTAGTTTGTGCAGAGATGAAGATGGTACCATACAGATTTTAATTGTTAAATAAAGTCTAACTACATGTAAGGAACAATGTAGACAGATAGCTTATGCTAAAGCAAATTATGTTATTTTTTACTACTTCCCTCTGGAAAAGAGTCATGTTTTTGAGATGAAATTGAGCAATTCAAATGATTCTTTTATATAACTTGCATGCATACAGAATTCATTTTCTTTATCATCTAATAGATTGTCTTTAGTAAATGTGACAGTCTTGAGAAACTGAGCTTTCAGATGCAGTGGGAAACAACTGCCTGTATTTGTTTGGCATCATCAGTTTAATCAAGACTTTCATCTTAGAATCATAGAATCATTAAGGTTGGAAAAGACCACTAAGATCATCTAGTCCAGCTGTCAGCCCATCACCAATGTGCCCACTAACCCATGTTCCTCAGTGCCACATCTGTGATGATCTATGGTGATGTTCTTGAACACCTCCAGGGACGGTGACTCCACCACCTCCCTGGGCAGCCTGCTCCCTGCTTCACTGCTTTTTCTGAGAAGAAATTTTTTCCTAACATCAAACCAATCTTGTACAGTCAATTATAGTTAGAGTTTCCACTACTTCTTAAGATGTTCCATAATCTTAACACTAGTATTGAGGAGAAAAGTTATTTAGGAAAGCCACTAGAAATATTTAATAGAAATTTTATAGGACTACTCTAGAGTAAAAGAGTAGTTATTGCCTTCCTCTTCATTATTTTGATTTGGTAGAGATGGTGAATATAGTTTATTGAATAAAAAAGTGGTTTTGATCTTCCTTCTAGCAGAGTAGAACCTTTACCTCTATTAAAGGTATGGATGGATACACAGCTGTTTGCACCCAAGAAAGATTTTTTTTTCTTCTGTTGAGGACAGATTTTGCATTTGCAACAGTTCTTCCATCTGAACTGTCTGTATGGCAGTGAAAAGACTGATTGCTCCCATCTCTGTAGGACTAAATCCTGCATCTTTTCTCCTAGTGCTCTCTCTCCATTCTGAACACTAGAATATGGCAGCTCCCCTGCTTTAAAATAGACCTAGTTACATTGAAATCAGTGAAGAGAGTTACCACCTCCTTCTTGTTGACAGAAGCAGTCAAGCCTAGACTTCCAGAATCACTTTTAGCAGTTAGCTTGAATCCACTGCTACTTTGTTTTATGATTTTTGTCAGTTTTATACATGCTATTCATATGCAAGGCAGTTATAGGGTTCATATTAAGGCAGCAGATGACTCCAGGTGAAGAGCAGCTTATAGGCTTAATGTGCAGCAGGAAGGCAGTTGTGGGGAGCCTTTAAAAGGGAATTTTCAACAGGTGTGGTGGAACCTTTCTGAGTGCAGGAAACTGGGGGTACTCTTGAGAAGGGGTGGTCTGCTTAATGCTTTTGAGCACAGCTTTCAGGTGGGATTTCAGTGTGTTAGAAGATTACAACTTGCCTATGCAGGTAACAAGGTTTATTTACCTATCTAGTTATTTATGGTCACTTTTGCTTATTGTTAGCGTACTGTATTTTATTTGTTTGGAAACTCATTTTATGTTTGTGAGCTATGTAAGGCATAAATCCTTTCTGGGTCTATCCTACTGCAAGATCATTGTACAGAAAGTATTTGGGGTGCAAAAGGCAATAATCAGACAGAAGACCGAGGAAAGAAATCTATTCATAGACCTAGCAGTTCCATTGGGTTGGAAGATATTGGATTGCTATTTATTTGCTGTTTAAACATTTGGATACCTGGAAGTCACGGACAGATAGCTGTTGTGCCTCCAAAGGGAATGCTATTGTAGGCTGATTGATAATAATATATGAAATATGTTAAGGTGTGTAGGAGAGCTGTTAGGTCATGGCTTGAACTGGTGATTGAGCACCTGGTGAAAGGGTGTGGTTGTCCCAAGGAACACAGGCAAATTGTTTGCACCTGTGCTCCTACCCTGACCAGAAGGGGTGGACATAGGGCCAGCCACTGAAGGAAGAGTATCTCTTCAACCTTGGCTGTTTCCTGAGAAGGGGTGCTGGATAGCCAGAGATCCTCATCACCACTTGAGTGGATGTGTTCCATTCTTTATATGCCTATTGGTTTACTTGTGAACCCTTTGTCTCGTATCACCAAGAACCTGCCAGAAGCAATTCTATATCTTCATAAGCAGAACATGGTGTATTTCAGTAGACTTGCGTACTGATTGTTTTAATGTTGTTTAACTTTTGCATTGATTCTTGGTTCTTAGAAAACTGGAATATGATGATAATTATATGTTAGATTATGGAGTTCAAATGGACACTGTAGAAGGATGTACACTAGGAACTATTTGTACTTATCTATTTTTCTATGCGGAGTGGTGAACATTGCAATCTCTGCACCATGGATTGATTCCATCCTGTTACTTTTTTTATGAAAGCTTTACCTGTAGAAAGTGGGTATAAAAGGCTAGTAGTCTTACTGTAATGGATGCTACAAATGTAAGAAAATATACAAGTTGTAAGATAATATATTGGTATGCATGGTGCTCTTTGTAGAAATATCCCCTTTAGAAAACCAGACTAAGTACGGTTAGGAGTGTGAAGGGAAAGACGTGTCTATGTAATTGATATGCTTGGGTATTAGAAAACCAAGACCAATCTTTTTTCAAGCAGTAGTTAAATCATACTGGCTTAGAATTAAATAAACCTTTGTATTTTAACAGATAATTCATTTTTATTCTTCTTCTAGTAGATCCCTTATTCATATAAGTTATCGGATTATGAAGTTAAACGCAGGGTATGCTATGGCGTGTGCTAATTGCTAACTGCTGTAAACAGATCATTTTTTTTTGTATTCGCTTCTTGCAAAAGCTGTTGAGTAACTGCTCTGTGGTAGTTTGCTCCTGCTTGAGTGGCCTATTTCACCTTTTGTGGATGGTAATGGTACGCTGTGAATTACAAGGGTTTATTTCAGAGCAACAAAAACTGAGATATCTATCAGCAGGGAGGGAGTTCAGTGTTCTTAAACTACCAGCGTGTAAATGAACTCCTAGATGGTGTTCAGGGAGCTCTGTGAAGTGCTGTAGTTTGTGTGCTTCCTGCTGTGAAGGATGACTGTTGATTCCACTAGCTCATCCAGAAGGAGGTTTTTATTCTAGCTCACATTTGAATGACTGATTCATGTCATGGTGTACGTGCATAAATGTAATTCATTGATTACATTTTCTGCTGTTCATAGGCACTGCTCATACATTTCTCTATCAACCATAAACTGTCATCACTGGAAGCTTTTATCTGGTGTGCTGCTAATAGCAAGAAAGCTTAAATCATTGTTGACTGTCTCTGGTGTGGCTGAATGAGTTGCTTTACCTCTGAGAGACACATCTGTGCTGAAGGGTGGGAAGAGTGATGACAATTGTTAGGCATAATTACTGTGGCTGCCTGATACAATGTTTTGGGTTTCTTATTTTTTTCTCTAAGCAAATTTACTGTGTGTGAAATCCAGGCCCACGTAGCTCTGTGTGGGGAGAAGGGGAAAATAATTCCATGAACCAGTAGTGCCCTTGGGAACTCCAGCCAGTCAGGGGTTGAACATCTTTACACCTTTAGCTTTCAGTGAACTGAACTTATACTTGAATCAGACCTCCAGCAGAAGTTGAAGTAGCTCCTGCACTTTAAATACAAATAAATAAATTTGTTTAGTGGAAAACCAGTCTTTACAAGGGAGTTCTTCCAACTGCCTCAAGAAAGAATGTAGAGAGGATTGTATTTATTCAAACGTTGTGAGGTATGTTAGAGATTTCTGGTTTATCTTCCCTCTTGAATTCTATGTCTTATATCTTTACTGGCAGATATACACAGAATTTGGAAGTTAAGCATCAGCTGTCACTGAAACCCACCACAATCCAAGTAGGACTGTGTATTAATGGGTTTATCAGATATACTCCAGCAAAAGTGGTTAGAACTACAAAAAGCTCTGTCCTGTCCAGCATGAAACATTTAGATGCTTGTATAAATTATTTTATTTCATCAGAAGCTACGTGCGGTCTCAAAATCATTTAAACGCTAATTATATTTTGTAAAGGTAAAGTTTGAAGTTGAGTAATATTTTTGATTTAATGAGTCATTTTCTTCTGACGCCTAATTGAGCTTTTTACTGAATTTATTTGTTCACTGAGGATCTGTATTCTGAACCGACAAATTTCTAAAAAATATGACTGACTTGAACCATGGAGCTCTGATGTCTTGAGACTTTCCTGTACCTGTGTTATGCAGGGGGAGAAGTAATAAAGTGCTCCCTTTCTGGAAAAAAAAGTCAACTGCAAAATTTTGTACGAAGTAGACATAATGTGTTTTTAATTTTGTAAATCTTAGTATATTTAAATCTCAGTACACTGATTAATTCTAGACTTAGCATTAAACCCTGCAGTTTGTTTAACTCATGAGCTTTAAATCTATTTTGCCTGGCTCAGACCTGCTGATTTTTATTTTTTTTCCTCAGAGAATTTAGAAGCGGAGACCTGCAATGTAGATACTGATGTTTATGGGGCAATGATTGATAGCAATTTACTTCCATAAGTTTAAATTCTTGACATAATAGTTTTCTTTAAGTTAATCTTGAAGAGGTTTCGTGCTTTGGATGTTGAGGAATGGGTCGTGCAGAGAAGAGCCAGGTTTAGCATTTCGGGTCGTGCAAAGAGCCAGGTTTAGCATCTCTGGGGGCTGTAAAATCGACACCTGGAGTTTACCTGCTTTTGCTCTGGGCTTGGACTTGGCCTCTCCTTTACTTCCAACGGAGTGGTGAGAATATTTTTTTCATGTATGATTGAAGATACTCTGCATGTTTTTATAGATAACTTCCACACACACAGAAAATGAAATCGCACCTGAGACTTAACTGTGTGTGTGCATGCTGGAGTCTTCCATCAGAAACTAATCCTCAGTCAGTCACCAACTCCTGGTTTGTGTCACGAACCAAATTTCAAACTCTGAAACTGGGCCTTTTCAGATGAAATTAAACTGGAAGATGCTCTACAGGAGGACCCCAGAAGCTTCCAAAGGGCACTTAGCCCACAGCACAGAATCGATGCTAGTGCTAAGCAAAACCCTCTAACCTTATTCTGGGAACACCTGGCCAGTAGCTCCTGCTGATTCACTGCTTATGGGAGCTGCTCACACTGTTTTGAGTTACTGGCTAAAATAGGTGAAGTGTGAGTTTATTTTGTACTACAGAAAGAAGAAGGTCATTTGAGTATGAGGCTGAGGGATGAAGAAAAAAAGTGTGAAATATCTATGGAGGTGAACTGAGAGCATCAGAATAGAAATGCTTCTCACTTGAAAAGAAAAAAAGCCACAACCAACACAACACTATGTAAACTCTGATTTTATTTTTTTTTATTTCATTGAGGATGAATGAAAACCTCACCTTTCCTCTTCACAGAGGACAAGGGATGGCTGTACTTTTTTGAGATATGGGAGAGCCATCTCAGTCTCACCTCTGAGATTTAGACGCACATCTCAACTTGTACAGTACCATGGTAAATGCCAGCTTTGTATGTCATTACTGGATGTTTTATTTTGCTTTTAGTGTCACCCATTGAGATTCCACTTTGCATAGAGTATATGTATTTACTAGAGTAAGTGAGGGAGAAAGAGTCATGACTTTGATAATCAACCCCTGGGTCCCAGTTCCTCCTGCAATTTTTGGTGTGAAATAGAATAGCTTCAGCGATTTGCATTGTATATGTCAAGATTTCAGTAGTGGAGATAAATCTAAATGAGTTTCAGCTTCAGGACTGTGATAATGAAAATATCTAAGGAAAATAATAGTTTGCATTCCACAAGATTAAGCAAATGAATAGAGGGAGTAGAGAGAGAGTTGTGCCTGGAGTGGGAAAGGCCCAGTCTCAGTAGTTAAGGCTGTGTGAATATATTGCTTTCATCTCCTACTGCTCCAGTTGTCATTTTCATCACATTTTATAAACATTCTTCTCAATCTGTCTCCTGTGTGACATTTTTTTTTCTCCTGAGAGCTTGTTGTGCTACTGTGACTGTCAGGAACAGTGTCCCACTATTTATCAACATGGATGAGTTCTGACTTCTGTATGCTGTTTCTATTTTGAGAGTATGTCAAACCTTTTTATGGTTTGATATGCCTGGCGTCCTTTCCCTGTGAGACTGGACCATACCTTTTGCAGTGTTGAAAACCCATTTTTCCCTAGGGGAAGCAAGAATCCAGCATGCTGGAAGAGGACTTCCATGCTACTTCTATTTTTTTTTTTTTATGATTTTCTGGTAAAAGCTTTTGTATCTTACTGAAGTAACAGGAAAACCGGTAAGACTAATTGATGAAAGCACTGTCAGTCAAAATTTAAAACAGTATCCTCTGTAGGAGTTGCATAGTAATATTGTCATGAATGTTGCTTTTTCTTTCAGGATTTTTTTGGTCCTATCATGTAGGATGCTAAAAACTATTGAGGGAGTAAAATATAGAGTAGTGATTCCTGAGCAAAGTAATTCAGACTCAGTTCCTTTCTTTAAAAGATTTCCTTTGGTAATTTTTATTCTGATTACCATTTATTCTTACGTGAGACCTAATCAAATGACTGGGGAACTGAAAGTGTTTTCAGGTTTTTGTTTTTCCTCTTAAAGTTGAAATAATTCTATGTAGCCAAAAGGAGAATTATATCTCCCATTTCATCTTCTGTAAGTACTGATATTCAAAGGCAGTTGCATTAAATGTGTGGACACACATATATGAAGTATAAGGCATCTTTTAGAACTGGTAGCATACAAAACACAGTCACTATTTTTTCTGCTTTATTGTTACTGTGCTCTCTGCTAACTACTAGCTAATAGAAGCCTTTCATATTGCATTTATCATTTTGTCATGTTTTTCAGAAGAGCTTTGTTTATACTTGCATGTGAATTTTCCTTTTCCTTGTAGTTTCCCGTCTTGTTTAATTTTAGCTGACCTTGACAGGAGGTTGACTGGATTGGGGAAATCCTACTGGCATTCCTTGCAGCAACTGGAGGAGAAGCTCCCTTATTTTTTTTGTATATCAGAATACCTAGTGAGGTGAGCAGTCCTGTGTGCTTCTTTGCCTCAGGAGCTGTTGCATTTGTTGAAAGTGATCATGCTTTAGAATGTAGTGCAAGTTACTGTTAGTACACAAATTCATCGAAAAAACCACTTGACTTGTTCTTCTGCATAAGGAGCTTTTTTATTTTTATTTTTTTTATAATGTAGTGTGTTTATTTTGGATTGTGTGTCCCCTTCTCCCTGCTGTGAAACCACCAGAAAACAGTGGTGGCGTACCACTTGCTTTCAGAAAAGTAAATTTCAGAAAGCGTGTGCTGGTAAGGCAGCAATTAGAACATTTGCTTTTCATCTTTGTACAGACAGCATATATTTAGTTTTTAGCTTGATGTATTGCTAAACTATTTAATTTCAGATCTGTTGGGTAATGTTTCCTTGAAGTAACAAAAGCAAACAAGCTAAATACTTCTGCACTTAAAAAGATTTTCTGGGCTACTTCAAGGGCATTTAGTGTTGATATCAACTTTGTACAGCTATTGTGTATTTGAATTATGATTGCTTGTCACAGAACTAGGCCATGGAAGCCTTTTGTGGTATTGATGTTGAATGACATCAGAAACTTCACAAAAGTTTTATTCTTTGCAAAGGAAATGTAGCTGGGGTAATAGGCAATAAAGGTGAGTTACTAGTGTTTCATATTGGATTTGGTGGAACTGAATGATAGTTCTTAGTGTTTTGGAAACTACTTAAACAATAAGCATTTCTGTAGTACAGGCAAGAGGAAGGCTAACCTTCTTGTAAACCAGTGGGAGAGATATCGAGCTTCTTACCGTGTCATGAAACTGTGTACAAAGGAGATTACAATTCATTCAGAGTGCTCAAGAGTCTTGGATGCTGAATTGTTTGATTGAAGTCCTTATAAGTTTGACAGAGCCTTGAATGCAAAGCAACCAGCTGTTATGCTGTGAACAGTCTCTTTCAAAGTACCTGCAAGCTGCTTTAGAATTAGCATTTTATTTGCAATGCATTAAGTCTTGGATACAACATTGGAAGCTGGGTTGTAATGTTCCCCTAATGTTTGTGGGAAGTGAGTATTAAGAAATAGATACAGTTTTTCAACAGTGATAGGTCTCTGTCAGCCATTGTGAAAAGCAGTGAACCAAAGAGTAATATTCACAATATGCCCTCATCTGAGGGTTTTTGAGTACCACCAGAACTATGTTTACATTTGTGGTCGCTCAGCAGTCAGCATGGAAGATCCTGGCTTTGCACAGAGCTGAGTGCTTGGATTATGGTTATGAAAAGTGTTCAGCAAACTTGGGACTGCTCACTGATACCAGACTGTCTCACACTATTTTACTGTCTCTTGATAGCTGCAGTGTGTGATTGTCATCTTGTGCAAGGAATATAAATAATGACAGTTTTATTGGAACTTCTGCGTAATAAGTTTATAGGCTTATGAGCTTAAATTTAGCTCAATTCTTTAAATTGAATGGGCTTCACTTTTGAAATGAAAACATCATAGTCATTGCCCTGCAGGATATTTCTCATGTGGTATTTGTCCAGTTGTATTTTATTCTTAGGGAACTGCATAAAGTATATTTGAAATGAAGTAATTATTCAAATATTTTAAATACCAAATGAAGAGTAAAGGAGAAACCATTCTAAAATTGAAAGAAAGATATTTGGGGCTTATATATATATTTTTAATTACTAAGTATGAATTTTCTTCTGTGTGATAGCAGTAATGTAAAATACGGATCTGAAAAACTTAAAATATCTATATAATATTACAAGTTTTAATTTTTATCATTGTGTTGAAATTCTAATACTTCAGGAGCTTTTGCTTACCAATTAAAAAACCTGTCTGATTAAAATGTTCTGAAGTTTCTGCTTATTAGAACTAGATACTAGATATGATATCACTAATGTTACAGACTTCATGTGTAGTCAGGAGTGAACAAAGATATCTTGAATGATCATGAGCAAACTATTATATCACACTGTGACATATTCCCTATATAATGTAAAAGTTTCGTTTTTTCTTCCTATTTGGTTATTTTATTGTTCCCTTCTACTTAAGTGGCCTCAGCTCCTTAATATCTGAACTCTGAGAGGGGAAAATGAAAACTCAGTGATCTAGAACAGACTTTTGATCTATGAGAAGATTACAGATTATAAGTCATATATCCTAGGGACCTTCCAGATGTGTTGCCACTTGTTGGGCAGTTCCAGTTTCAAACTCTGAGTTTTTATGATGCTAAAGGTGTTAAGGGAAGGTGGAAAAGGACCAAATGTGATCTTTTTGGCTCTTAGACAGTTCTGTTTTCAAATATGGGGCTGGATCAAGATTGAAACACTGGGTTAAATAACGATTATAAAAATCCTTCTGGTTTAATAAGCTACAGATATTGCCTCCATGTGCAGAAATAAGTGGTATGCATCTTAACAGGAGCTTAAATGTTTAACTTAGCAGTTTTAGTATGCTTGTCTTTTGCTTTGGTTTAATAAAACTCTTGTTCTTACTTGCAACAATAGAATCTTTCTGAGGTTTTCCTTGCAATTATTAGGTCTGTTAGCCTTATTTCCCTTCACTTCAAAGGTGTTATTTGTTAAACTTTTTACAGCATTAGTTTTATTGCACTAACTGTTGCTTTCTTTAGAAAGCCCTGATTAACCAAAGGGGAAATAATAACCTGTGAAGCAGATATAGGTGTAATCTCAAAGTTTTGATAATGAGGTGCTTTAGTCCTTGGGGAATCACTGCAGTAAAGATGAGGTTGCTTGTTCTCTGGAGCCACTTGCTGTTGAGCTTTTCCCTGGAGAACTGAAAATAAAGGCAAGATATAATGAGGGTTCTTTTTTATGGTTTCATGCTCAGAGTGGCAATTCCTCTGTTTTGCCAGATATGTCAGAGTGGGCTTTAGGAATTGAAGTCAAAGATTCTGCTAATTGCCAGAGTCTGATGGTTTAGGACCCTGCAAGATTAGGCATTTATGCACTGTTGACTTGGACAAAATTCAAACTAATGATGGAGAGTGAGATGGAGGTGTAGATGGGGAATTTAATTTTTTTTTTTGATAGAATTAACACTGCCTTTTAAAGCTTGACAATCCTGCTATCAGTATGTGTTTTGTGCTGTATGCACATTAGTCTTCTCCTTGTGTGTGATGCAGGAAAGGAAAAAGTTATACAAGCTGAGTGGCTGTGCTCTGCTGGATGACCTCGCTTCCTCTCTCTTGGACTAGGAAGCTAAAGCTTGAGGTGACGAGAGATTATATGAAACTCAAAACTGTGTAAACTGGAAGGGCTTCCTGATCATTAATCAGTGGAAATTATATGGTGATGGAGAATAAATTTGCATTTTGGCAGGCTTCAATATGATAAATTGCAGAAGGATGTCACTTGGGGTGCAGGAGAGAAAGGGAATAGATGGGAGGGAGAGATGAAGGAATCTGAGATCCTGTAGTTATCGCTCAGTGCACTTAAAATGTTTTATTTAAGATAAAAGGATACTGAAGAAACACGGACTTTTCTGTTGTGCACTTTGAAAATACTCATAGGAGGTTCTAGATCCCTTGCAGAACAATAGGAATAGGGTTTAAGGTAGTTTGTACATGTGAATTTCAGTTCAGTTGTTAGAAGGCTTTCCAGTCTTTGCTTGTTAGGGACCTTGGTGGTAAATGTAGTCAGAGAGACCTGTGAATATTCTTTTCCAAAAACCTAAAAAAAAAAAAAAAGCCTAATTTCTACACCACCAAGCTGTTGGCATTGTCATACTTGCTGGTTCTCCCAGCCAGCTGTGACAAAGACCTTTTTTCCTTTTTTTTCCTTCTTTTTTTTCTTTGTCTTTTCAACTAGAGCAAAAGGTAGTCATAATTAGAAAAGTAGTTTCTATTGAGAGAAGTCTTCTGTTGATTTAGTGGGGATCAAAAGTGAATAGGTAGTAACAAACTACAATGCAACAGGATTATATCTTCTTCTTATACTCAGAAAAATGTAGATTTTCATCTTGATTTTCTGTTATGATTTCAGCTATAGAGATTTCTTGGTTTACGCTACTTCCGAATGATAGTTTTCATCAGATTTCTGCCAAGAACTCCCTTCGGCTTTTGATGATCTAATTATTCCTGCAGTGAATCAGCCTGTGATGATTGATTTGGATTTAAAAAAAAAAAAATCGATAAAAATCAGGGGGTTGGTTGGATAAAAGCTGAGCTCCTCATCTCCAAGTACGTGGTTACATCATATATAGAACACTGGTTCAAAAATGGCTATTGCAGCACACTTTTCATTGATACACATCTATACTAGTTGTGGAAGTGTGACATAAAAACTCTTCCTGTAATAAAGAATTCATTTTTTGATGGATCTTTCCTTTTGGAAATAAACTCTCTATTTTCACATCTATGCTGGTGATGGTTCAGTACTTAAATGTGCTTAATTTTCATCTCATAGAAAACACTGAAGAGTACTGAACTGATGAAAGTGCTAGTACCTGTATTGTTTATTCTTGCATTGATGTGATAAAGCTGTATGCCCAGTTGCAAGCACAGGGAGACAGATGAGCCAAAAAAGTTAATTATTTCTTTTTCTTACCCTTATCACAGAATCATAGAATTAGCTAGGTTGGAAAAGACCTACAAGATCACCTAGTTCGACCATCCACCTACCGCCAATAACCCCACTAAACCATGTCTCTCAACGTTATATCTAAATGTTTCTTGAACACCTCCAGGGACAGTGACTCAACCACCTCCCTGGGCAGCCCATTCCAGCACCTGACCACTCTTTCAGAAAAGTAGTGTTTCCTAATGTCCAGCCTAAATTTCCCCTGGTGCAACTTGAGGCCATTCCCCCTCGTCCTGTCACTAGCTACAAGAGAGAAGAGGCTGACCCCCAGCTCACTACAACCTCCCTTCAGGTAGTTATAGAGAGTGATAAGGTCCCCCCTGAGCCTCCTCTTCTTCAGACTGAACAATCCCAGCTCCCTCAGCCGCTCCTCATAAGGCCTGTGCTCCAGACCCCTCACCAGCTTTGTCGCCCTCCTCTGAACACGCTCCAGGGCCTCAATGTCTTTCTTGCTGTGAAGGGCCCAAAACTGGACATGGTACTCGAGGTGTTTATTGTTTGATATATATCAAACAATATGTATATTGATATGTTTATTTCAAATGCTCACCTCTTTCCATGCCTGAAGGTGGCCAATTCATTTTATGTACTTTTGTTTCTACTGAAAGGATGGTTGTGGTGTGTCTTAACGTTCTTTATAAAGACGTGAAAGGATCTGTACTGAGGAAGAATGCCAATGAAATTAGAAAACCATTTTGCTTTCAGAAGCCTTTTTGAGAGGCTGTTTAAAGCTAAAACTTGTAGCGAGTTTGGCATTAGAACTTTTCAATCCAGAAGACATTGGATTATCCTTGGAGAGGACCACGGTCTGTTTTTTTCATAAGTAGAGTCATTTAATATCTGTGCAAGTTGTATTCATAGTTAAGGCTTTCAAATAGAAACTCACCACTAGGTAAGCCACTTCCCTCAGTACATTGTCTATACTTCCCAGTTTCTCCATTGCTAAATGGTTTGCATCACAGTAGACTTGTCATTGCACTCTCTGACTCTTACCTCGCTGCAGAAGAGGTGACAGAGTTCTGCCTGCTACTGCACTATTTATTTTCTTAGCTCCATGAAAATGGGATAAATCAGTATGAACTTAGTGTTCTTAAATCTAAAGCAAGACACCTCTTTGTTTCTCCTTATTCCCTTCCATTTGAATTTCAGTCATTTCAAAGTATATTCTTTCAGAAGCTGTGGGGATACAAAAAGATGTCTTACAACAGTGTTTACAGAAGACTTGGAGAATTGTTAACTATTGTTTCATGTCTGCTACATAGGAAAAACATTATTGCAATAAATGTAAATATGTTTTTTTCTCTAAAAAATCTTATTTGATTAGTATTACTATTTATATATTATTTATAGTTTTCTTTCGACTGGGTTGCATTAAGATGGTATCCAGTTTCATAATTGTAAGGTTGCGTCTTGGCTGGCGAAGAGTCTAAAATACATCAGGAAATTTATGTTGAAAGGATGTCAGTATGAGGTCACTACGTAGGAAGTTGAATCAGAGGTCAAATTTGCTTAATTATTAGAAATGGTGTCATAGATTATAGGCAAATTACTTCAGAAATGGACCTAAAGACTCATGCAAAGGGATCTTTGTGATTGTTACCGTAAAATAAGTCTCCAGAATGTTATAAGAATTCTTTTTTCCTCCTTTTGTTTTACAATAAGAGACCTCTTCTTGAACTTGTTTCATCTTTACTGCAGTTACGTGTTATTCAGAGCCATCAATGATTTTTCACGTACTAAAAGGTATAAAGGCTGAAAGACATATCTACACCAGTACTTCAGTGCTGTGTAAATTTTGCTCATAATGATGTGGTATTTAAAAAAACAAAACAAAAATGCTGCAAAATGAGCTTTTGGTACAATTGTGTTGTCTTTAATGGGTAATCTAACCAATCTTAACAGTCTTATCCTCGTAATGTGCTCCACATTGAGCTGGTTACTAATCATAGAATCATAGCATGGTCTGGGTTGAAAAGGACCTCAAAGATCATCAAGTCTCAACCCCCCTGCTAAGTGCAGGGCCGCCAACCACTAGACCTGGCTGCCCAGAGCCACGTCCAGTCTGGCCTTGAACGCCTCCAGGGATGGGGCATCCACAACCTCCCTGGGCAACCTGTTCCAGTGCGTCACCACTCTCTGTGTGAAAAACTTCCTTCTAATATCTAACCTAAATCTCCCCTGTCTCAGTTTAAAACAATTCCCCCTTGTCCTATCGCTATCTACCCTCACAAACAATCATTCCCACTCCTGTGTATATGTTCCCTTCAAGTATTGGAAGGCCACAATGAGGTCTCCCTGGAGCCTTCTCTTCTCCAAACTAAACAAGCCCAGTTCCCTCAACCTTTCCTCATAGGAGAGGTGCTCCAGCCCTCTGATCATTTTGGTTGCCCTCCTCTGCACTCGTTCCAAGAGCTCCATGTCCTTCTTGTGCTGGGGGCCGCAGGCCTGGACACAGTACTCCAGATGGGGCCTCATGAGAGCCGAGTAGAGGGGGACCACCACCTCTCTCTCCCTGCTGACCACTCCTCTTTTAATGCAGCCCAGAACATAGTTGGCCTTCTATCAAAAGTGCATTCGGCTACTTCTTTTTGTCTTCAGGAATAAGAATACTTTTAGTCAACTCATGAATCTTACAAACTAAACTATTATAAAGTTCATTACTTAACTGTATCTCTAAAATAAATGCAAATGCTTGTCCTGGTTCCCTAGTTGCATAACTAGAAGGACTTGTCAGACTTGTTGCATTTCTTTTTTGACTCCATGAAAAACAAGAACTGTGAGTGTTTAGGTGCTATCCCAAGACAGGATCAGCTAAGACACATACTCAGGTCTGGGAGCTGAAAGTGCTACTGAGCCATGTGTGAAAGGCAAAACCATTACTGTTTTCATTTTTCATGCCATAGTTGCAGTGGCTATCATCTCAAGTGTATTTGTGGTGTAGCAGAGATTATTAGGGCAACATTGTACGGTTGCACTGTGCCACAGAGGCAGGAGCCAGCATCATTTCAGTCAGTACTTACCCAAATTGCTCCTTCATCTATGTGCTGTACAAAAATATATGTACATTTCTTAAAGCTCTGAGTGTCTCTGGATGCACAAATTTAGTCCTAAATCTGTCAGTTGACATTGCCTTGTTTACTTTGTTGGTGGGAAGGAGTGATTTCAGCTAAGGGAATGCTGAATTGCTAACACATAAGCGTTGGGGAAATATAGTTTATTCTTCTTCAGTGTGAATCAATTGGAAGGCCATGTCTTGAAACTGACAAATATGATGCACATCCACCCACTTTAAATGATGTAGGATATTCTTTGTGGGTTTTTTCTGCTGTTTAGCCTGGAGGGAGAAAGTGGTGATACTGTGACTGATTGGGCACATGTGGTTTCTCTGTAGTTCTCAAATAGACAGTGCGCTGGTAAGTGAGGGTCTCTGGAAGAGTTTTAGGGAAATATGTATGTTCTAAAAAAAATTACTTACTTTCAAGCATAATACGATTTGGAAAAGAGACTGGATGTTTCCAAGTACAGTTTCTCTAGGCTTTGCTTCTTGCATTGCCAACTCTTTAAATAATTTTTGAAAGCAAAGAGGCTCTTTCCCCCGCTTATTACAATATTTGATCTGATATTTCTCTTGTTATTGTACTCTGACAATTTTTAAGCCTTACACACGCAAATACTCTTCAGCAGTGTTACATTATTAGAGTAGTGAGAAATGGTTAGGGTGGTCCAGGACTGTCACGCTCCCTTTTAAGAAGTGTAGAAAGGCTGGCCCGGGGAACTACTGACTGTCAGCCTCACCTCTGTGCCTGGAAAGGTCCTCCTGGGTTCTATGCTAAAGCATATGAAAGAGAGGGAGGTGATAGGAGACGACAACAAGCATGGCTTCACTGAGGACAGGTCCTGCCTGATCAACCTAATGCTCTTGTGTAATGATGTAACGGTGTCTGTGGACAACGGAAGAGCCCCTGAGATCATCTGTCTGGACTTCAGTAAAGCCTTTGACACAATCCTCCATAACATCCTTCTTTCCAAATTGGAGAGAGATGGATTTGATGGGTGGGCTGTTTTACGGATGAGAAACTGGTTGCAAGATCGTACCCAGAGAGTGGTGGTCAGTGGCTCAGTGTCTGGGTGGAGATCAGTGACAAGTAGTGTCCATTAGGGATCAGTACTGGAACAGGAGCTCTTTAATATCTTCATCAGTGGCATTGACAGTGGGATCGAGTGCACCCTCAGCAAGTTTGCAGATAACACCAAGCTGTGTGGTGCAGTCAACATACCCAAGGGATGGGATGTCATCCAGAGAGACCTAGACAGGCTGGAGTAGTGGGCTCAGTATCAAAAGAAGCATGACCAGCTGGTCAAGTGAGGTGATCCTGCCCCTCTACTCTGCACTGGTGAGACCTCAGCTGGAGAAATTGCATCCAGATGTGGAATCCTCAGTACAGGAGAGACATGGACCTGTTGGAGAACCTCCAGAGGAGAGCCACAGAAATGATTCAAGGGATGGAACACCTACATTACAAGAACAGGCTGATGGAGCTGGGCCTGTTCAGAGAGAAGGCTCTGGGGAGACCTGATAGCAGCCTTTCAGTACTTAAAGGGGAGCTACATGAAAGAAGGGGACAGGGTCTTTGGTGATAGAACAAGGGGAAAATTCTTCAAGCTCAAAGAGAGGAGATTTAGACGGGATATAAGGAGGAAGTTCTTTATAATAAGGGTGGTGAGGCACTATAGCAGGTTGCCCAGAGAGGGTGTAGATGCCCTGTCTGTGGAGACATTCAGGGTCAGGCTGGCCTAGGCTCTGAGCAACCTGGTCTAGCTGTAGATGTCCCTATTCATTGCAGGGGAGTTAGACTAGATGACTTTTGAAGCTTCCTTCTAACTCAAACAATTCTATGATTTATTGGTTTAGCAAGTGAAGTACCACACATACAGTCAGGAGTTCTCTTCAGATTTGTTTCTGCTTCTTTCCCTCTCCAGGACAAGTCCAATATACTTTGTTGTTTCTCAGTTTATTCTGTACAGAGATCAATAGAGTTTTAATCTCTTAAACTTTTTTTAGACTAGAGTTGTTTTAAGCTTTTTTGGATTGCCCTTACTGTCATTGTCCTGGACATGAATTAGATCCATGGCTGAGACAAAACTTGGTTGAACAATGTGAAGAAGTAAAGATTCTTCTCTTTATCAAGTTGTGATGAATAATCTGCCTTTAGTACGCTTCAGAAATTGTATGTGTATATCTTGAAAAATACCTGAAGATAATTATTTTCTGTAGAGATAAGGATTTGACAAACAAGACTTCCTGCAGATCTCTGGATCTTGAACTATACAGCTGGTCTTCACTGGACAGGGTTTGGATTAGTTTAGTTGTATTTAAGCTGATGATGAGTGGTGAAAGGCTCTTGTACAGACTAGCAGAAATTGCATGAGCATTCAAGGGATACATGGTACAGTCAGCCTTACTGGCCAAATGAAAAGAATGGGAATTGCATAAAATGTTGAAAGTGATACTTCTGAAAAAGCGAGGTGATAGTTTAGTAAAGCCTCCTCAAGATGAAAATGTACAAATTTCCATTGTAAGCCTATTACAATTGCGCATCAGCATGCAAAAGTGTCAGTACATCATTATCATATAGCAGCTATTCAACTCCAGTAGTTTTTAAGTTGCTGTTGAAGACACAGTAATTACCTTATTCAGTTTTAATTAAATGTGAAGTCATGCATATTGGAAATATGATTTACAAGTTTTTCAGAGTGTAATGATTCCAAAGTGATATTTCTGAGCATTTAAAATCTTACTTATAAAAGTAAGATTTAGTGTAATTGTTTTGCTTTCTATGAGAATTGGTTCTAGTTCAGCTCTCTTGACCCACTGGTCTTCTGTCTACCCTACAAACACGGCAGGATTTGTAAGTCTGCAAAACCAAGATTGAATTATCAAGCTCTTCTGCTTTGAAATCCTGCCAACTCTTACTCAGTAATCCCAGAAGAATTAAGAAAAAAGGGGATGGACTGTGCCACATTTATTCACATCATCTTGGCTTGTCATCAGGTCACAGGCTAAAGAGAACAATTGCATAACTGCCAAGGCAGAGACACAGGCACTGTCATTAAGGATCTATGAATCAAGCAGGCTGCTCGAGTGTGTGTATGTGTGGCCCTCGGGACAATGCTAAATCACTAAGAGATCTGTATGCTGAAGGTCTTACATTGTGAATCTCTGTACAATTAAATCACCGTGATGTGTTGTTATTTTTTTCCAAATCCTTCTTTAATGGAGTCAGAAGGGAATCTTTTAAGTTTAGGAGTTGATGAGGAATGCTTCAGCATGTATATGTTGAAAACGTGCTCTTCAGTGAGGAAGCAATGCCATGCTACTTGGAGAACCTCCTACTGTCTCTCCTTTTCTCCATGAAGCATGATCCCAAACCTTTGCTTTCTTATCTGCTTACCTACTGCACATTTCATTTTCCAAGGCCTCAGCCTGCATCCTCCCCTGGAAGAGCACAGCTTGGCAATGGGTACTGTGGAAGGGGAGCTTGCTTCTGCATCTTATGATGTTCTGCATGCTCTCTGGCCAAGCTGATGCACAGACCAGAAGCCATTCAATACATTTGCTCTGGGATTGAAGATTACCTGTGAGCCTCTGTCTGCTTGTTGCCAGGTTTGTCCTTGCTCACTGTATTCATTTCACAAGATATTCAGGTGTCTAAGTGAGTTCAGAAGAAATAAAACTGTAGAGACCCACTGGAAGAAAGGAGGGGGATTCTCATCGGAGCTATGAACTCTGATTATTTGCGTCTCTACTACTAAACCTCCAGAAGGCAGGTTGCTCTGTTTCTTTCCAGTGCAGTACACACTTTGGAGAATTTTCCTGAGGAAGAATAAAACATCTTTGAATCCACATTCCATCTTAGTTTCCTGCGAATGCCTTGTAAGCAAGATTCTTGTCTGGTGAGAAGAATCTATGAATTAGAAGTAAGCTGGGTTAGGAGTCCACATGCTAAATTAACTTAGTTGCATTCAGGAGGGCCAACAGATTTTATTTAGTGTGCAGGCTGTTCCACATTTGAATGATCTGCTGACATCGTGTACTTTCTTCCTGTAAGTCATCCAGAATTAAAACAGGTTTTATCATGCATTGAACATGTATAAATTCTTATTCTTTCTAGTGTACTGATGGAACTCAGCCTACTTTAGCTGAACCAGCTCTCAACATATGTGCATGCAAGTGCTTGTTGTAAATATTTTCTTTTAAGAGTCCAAGAAATAGCATATATACCAGCATTCATATTTATAAATGTTCAGACTCTTGCAAAATTTGGTTACCCATGTTGTATATGGAACAAATCCCCTATTTCTAAGGCTTCAGTTTTGATTCCCTTGTTTAAGATTCCTTTCCCCCTCACCTTTCTTCTCTCTTTTTTTTTTTTTTTTTTCCCCATCCTTTAAGCTTTCTGGATGCTGCTTTTGATTATTTCCCTATGTAAAGAAATTTTCTACACTTCAGCCTTCTGGTGAAATTGTATCTACTTGTGATCTTATAAAAATCAAACTTGGTTATTTATATATGGAAAAGGAACAATGAAATTATAAATTATTTAGTAACAAATAACCTGTTTTGTCATTCATTTAAAAAAAAAAAAAGGAAAAATACAGAAAATATTAGCATTTCTTTTCTTCAGGGATATTTCCACCAATTACTTTTTGGTTTATGATCTGAAACTAGCAGGCTTGTTGAGAATTTTCTTTGCAAGAACAATACACGCATAGCATCCACTCTTGATAAGTAAAACCCTTAATTTCCAGGTACAGCTGACTGCTATCATGCTATGGTAGCAGTGATTCCCCAACCACTCATAAGCCATTTTCTTCAAATAGAGGCAGTCAAGATTGATACAGCTGCCATAACTCTAGCTTTCTTTAATGTATTCTTCTGCCTCCGTATAGTAGCTGCAGCGGTACCTGCTTTGATATTTGATAATTTATTTCATGTAAATGTGGCTTTTATTTTCCTTTCCTGGAGTTACTCCACTGCTTTCCAAGAGCTTAGTTAGAGAACAGTATGTTTGTTTCATAATAGTACTTGAGGAATAGGATTCACCTTTTTGAGAGAGAGGATTTCCAACCCGTGCAGTGTTTGGGCAATGGAATTACAAAATTGGAATTATTGTCTGACTAGAGAAGGGATAAGTCCAATTTAAAATAGGGGATTTGTGTTCCTCTTGCTGTGCATCTAGTTTAGGACTACCAGTTACTCTGTCAAGTATCAGTCAGCTTAGTAATTTGAAAGAAGTTTTCATGGTTGGAAATGTGCTCTATCTGTCCTATTTTCCAATATGTACTAACAACTTACCATTTGTTTCTTGCTTTCCACAGTGCAGATAACTTCCATTTAAAACAAAACCCCACCATTTCTCGAGTGAAAGTCTTTGTCATGATGGTGAAAAACCTTCTGTTGGTGTCAAGATACTTGTAGTGTACTTGAATCATAGAATGGCTTGGGCTGGAAGGGGTCTCAAAGATCATCTATTTCCAACCTCCTTGCCTTAGCAGAGTTGCCAACTGCCAGACCAGGTAATAGATAAGCCTGCCTAGGGCCCCCAGCCAGCCCCAGCCTGGCCTTGAACACCTCCAGCGATAGGATATGCACACCCTCTCTGGGCATCCTGTTCCACTGCCTCACTGCCCTCTCATTAAAAAAAAATAATAAATAAATAATAAAAAAAAATTCCCCTGACATCTAATCTATGTTTTCCTTTCTTTAGTTTAAAACCATTCCTTCTTGTCCTATCACTGTCTACCTGTGTTAAGAGTTGATTTCTCTCCTGTTTATAATCTCCCTTCAAATACTGGAAGGTTGCAGTGAGGTCTCCTTGGAGCTTTCTATTCTCCAGACTGAACAAACCAAGCTTCCTCAGCTGTCTTTGTACTGTGAGACTATAAAAACCCTTGCTTTCATTCCCTGTCCCCTTGAGTTTTAAAAGACATATGCTACCTGGCCCCAGTAGCATAGGACCACCTCTTGGGTGATTGAACTTGTTAGAACAAACCCTAATGCCCATATGTTGCTTGAACCATATATGCTCTTAAGTAGGAATCTGTAATAAGAGTCTGGAGTTAAGTTCCATTTTCACCTAAGACCAAATAAAAATTCCAGAGAGCACTCTTCTTTCTTATGCCTGAAAAGAAGAAAGAAAGCAGCAGGTGACAGAATGAAACATCCTCATTACTGTTGAGACAGACATGGTTTCCCAGTAGGGATATCTAATGAAATTCTTGTACATAGGGCATAGTAACCACACAAAGATCTGTCTTTTCCAAGTCTCTGCTGAGAAATATATGTGGAAATAAGAAACAAGACCAAACGCTGCTCTGTCTTGTCTTCGTGTATTGTGCAGGAATGCTGAACAGCTGTCGGGTCTTACTGTACCGTTGGGAAAAGGGTAACATTACCTCAGTTCAACTTTTCAGTTACTGGATCAACCTGTGCCATGCTGAATCTGTGGATTTATATATTCAATATGCCTGTGTTTGTCCTGTGGTTCTGGTGTCTCTTAGGGAAGAGCTAGCAAAGTCCTAGCTCAGGAAGTTGGAACTGTTTTGTAGCTGCTGCTTCAAACGTAGAAATAGACTAGAAAGCAAGGGGTAAATGTCTTCTCTGCCTGTTCTCAATTTACTGCCCATCTCATTCTGTCTCATTATCTTTTTTTCTTTCCTTCTCCCCCTTCTTCCTCTGGACGCAAATGAACTGGCTCTGTAGCAATTTGGACTGTATCAAATAAAGATACTCAAGAACATTTGCAAATCAGTTAGTGAAGCTTGGCTGGTGCTCTGTTCTATGTGATTTATATTGGGACCTTGGGATTTGGTTAGCTGGCTTATTTTCCATTTACTACATGCTTTTTTTTGCTCTGGGTTTTGTGACACTGCTGAATATTAACCTAAAGGAAATCTTCTAACAGTGATGTAAATCGTGTATTTTTTCAGCGTTATAACTGAAATGGGAAGTGAATGATTAGAACTAACATCTGCCATCTGAAAGTTTGTCTTATTTCCTTTATGCACTTTGCTGTGGTTGGAAGTGCAGAAGGTGAAAGATTCTTGTTCAGCCTCACTGGATCAGTGGTAGTGGAAGAATGTGTTGAGTGATTGAAACTGTGATATTATTTCCCTCAGTCCTAGCTAGATGTGGCAACAGTTCACTTCCTCGTTGATAGAGTCAGGAGTAGTGAAGGTTTGTTCCTCAGTGGTAAAAGCAGTATGCTGCAAAAATGGTTTTTGTTCTTACATTTGACCTCTGATATCAGGTGACTGTTTTTTCTCACTGTAACTTTGGCACAAGTCTGTGTACTACTCCACTGAAGGAAGATAAGTTTTTTATGCATTTGTGAAAATTACTGGGAATTATTAAATCTTATGGTTTTCACTTCATAGTTTATGCAAACCAGACATGCAGGTGCTTTTCCAGATATAAGAACCAAGCCAGCAGGTACACTTCAGTGTCTCTGTATTATGGACTGTTTCTGCTGCCAACGAAGCACCAGGAACTCATGTGGCACTGGGAGCAGAACAGTCATGGTACATAAAGCACTTTGTAAATTAAGTGATGTGCTTTAATGAGGAAGAATTTGAGACAGCTACTAAGAAATCTTCCTTATTTGATCTGCATGCCACCCCAAGCAAAGTTCTGCATATAAATAAGCATTACCGAATAACTGCAAGATGAAACACATGAGAACTTTGTACACACATTCTCCTGTTCTTTATTGGATCTAAGTACCAGCACTTTTTCAATAAGCATGCTACTTTGCTATCAGTCATATAGAACTCTTCAATTAATTCTTAAGTTTTACTTGTAGCCCATTGAAAAAATCTGCTTAAATTTTATCTGTGGTTGTTCTTCATCCATTTTATTTTGGCTGTGCTGGCTAATGGTTTTGCTTACTTATCTATATAGCACTTTTAAAGAAAGGCCAAAGATTCTTATCTAAACATACATAATTCAGTAATTATTAAAATTGTTTCCTTCCTGCTTCATCTGTTTGTTACTGTCATTCATATTTAATAATTTGAGGTTGACAGCTGTTGGCAGGAAGTCAGTGTTTACATGTGTTGATTCACTGGTTTATTATTGGCGTTGTGAATTGCAGTAGTCAGTACTGCCCCTTCTATCATGGATTTATAATCCAAGTAAAAAATTAATACTTAGTTTTAGAGAGAGAGATTCAAGAAAACAGTGAGATGATACCAGATGACATAACATAAATGATAGTAGTAGGATACCAACCACTTGACTGAATGATCCTACCAGAATTAAATAAAAGCATGGCAAAAGAAGCTGTTGGAGTGTTCAGCCAAGTTGTTATGAATTGTTTGCGTGAACAGGGGTGGATTTCATTGTCTCACTTATTGTTTGAACCTGTAGCTTCTGGTTTCATTCTCCATGGGAAAGGGAGAATGTATTGACTCAAATCTCTTGAACGCAACGTACAGTCGCGTAATTTCAAACTAGAGCATTCTAGTGGAACTTAGTGTGGAAGAGAATTGTTTGTTGTTGGTTTTGTACTTTTGGTTCTTTTCTCTAGGAGGCAGGGTACTGCTGGATGTATGGATCACAAGATAGGCAGACTGTGTCCCCTTTAAAACAGAGTAGCCTTCTGTAATCTGTGTTTGTAGCTCCCATGGTATTTTACCATTACTATTGCTGTTCTCAGTCATACCTGATGTCAAACAGATTCAGTATGAGTGTCTTGCCCATCTGAATAAAAACAGTTGTCCTGTGTAAAATAAATAACCCAAACCAACCTCCCCTTCTTTGCCTGTAGCCTAAACTTCAAGACAGCCCTGCTGAGATTTGGCTTGGAAGGAGTTTAACTTCATCTGTCTACAGAGGTCATGTGAAACCATCTCAGTTTTGGAACAGGTTGAATATTTAATTTGGGAACTGCAGCTTAAAGATATTTGAAAAGAAAATCAAATACAAATACGGCGCCATGGTTGTTAGCCAGTGTTGTAATTGGCATGTCAAACATTTGACAACTGCTTGTTCCACCCAACATCTCCTACTGCAGTAATTAAATAGGAGGCTTTTTTAAAGTGCTGAGAAGTCAACATCTAGGTATCCTAGGGTTCTGCTTATGGGTTTAGGACCATAACAGTTCTGGTAGTGTTATGGCCCTAAACCAGACTTTACCTCTCTGACTGAGAAGACAGGTATATTGTAGTAACCAGGTTTTGTGAGCAACAAAATAGTTGAAACTGTTCAGATTGATTTGAAATGAAAATCCAGATGTTATAGATGTACACGATACCCTCAGTCTTTCTAATCGTGGCGTGCAAGCAGTTTGAACAGATTCTCGTGGAAATCGTTATTTCTTCAAGATTAGGTCTTGCTGAAGTTAAGTAAACTTAGAATCTAACATGATATGTAGCATAAATGAAAAGAGCATCTGAGGCATTTGAACATACAAGTTTAAATATAAACTTTAGCAAAAAATTAAAGGGGACATCTGTAGATTATCCCTTACTTTCTCATAGTGTAAAGCATTGCAGGATAGCGTTGCTGATGAATATATTTGATTAGGTGCTGCATTAAAGAACTCAAGAACTCCCTTGATGTTACTCCTAGCACAGCAAGATGTCTGAGCCAGTTACACTTTGAGTGGGGAACATCTTCAAAATGATTCTAAACTTCTGTATCCAAAGGAAACCTGGAGAGGTATGAGCAGAACTGAATAAGATGGTCTGTGCTTTCCAAATTCTCAGAGAATTGATTAGTTGATGATTGTAGGGTAGAACACGGATCAGTGTTCACTTCAGATTAAATGTTTTTTATGTACTTCCTTATAAAGACCCTTGTGCTTCCAGAGTTTGCTCTTGGGTACTGGGCTGCTCAAGGGATGATGTCATGGTTTCTTTATATTGGTCTTGGGAGATAATATCTTCCAAATGATAGGAGGAAGAGCACTCATGTCTGTTGGATTTGTTCTGGCATTTGCGGTTTGAAGTAATGCATAAAAGACAATTGAAAATCACAACTTTAAAACTATTTCTAGACTTGTGCTTACATTTGCATTTGTTTGTGATACTGGCAGCTTGTAAATGCTACCTGCCACTGTTTAAATTTCTGCTAGCATTTCAGTTGTTCTCTGAAGCTAGCTAAAGGTTATAGAGGAAAAAAAAATTATGTCCCATTAATTAGCAGCACAAGAATAATACTCAACATTTCTTTATGGTCTTAACCTCAGGATTATTTATGAAAGGTACACAATTAGTCAAAACTCAGCATGATGTTTCCCCTAGGACTGCCTTGAAATACACTTGGGGTTAGGTGCTCAGATCATCATGACAGCTAACATTTGATTGTGGGCTGTTTTTGGAGGGTAGGCAGGGATATGGTGATGCATAGTATGAACTTTTGTCTAAATAATGCAAAGTAAAGCTTTTCCTTAAAATTCTGTCCACATTTCCAAAACAAGACTGTAAAACTGCTTTTTCATCATGTATATTTTAAAATCTTTTTCTGTTGTTGAAAGCGAGAGTAAAAGCAGCTTGGTTACCATAGCAATGAGCACATCAGACTGCAGTTTGTTCCTTACCCTGAGACATGTGGAGCTCATGACCAGAGTGCTGGAGCAAGCTCTTACAAAGCAAGAAGTCTGATCGCTTCCCTTCTTGGCACTGCAGAACATAGCACCAAGCCAGAAGTTTGGAGAAAGAGCTTTGTTTTTTTTTCTCTTGACTCACTCTCCCACCTGCCTTGCTCTGTGTTATGCCCTAGGATGTGACTTCCTTTGGGAACTCTTAGCTCAGGCTGAAAAAAAAGGCAAAGTGTGACTGACAATATGCAATGAAATACAAATATACAGAAGGGACTAATAACGTAGTGTTAAAATATGAGTGACTGCAGTATGGAGGCTTGTTTGCCTCCAAGATGCAGTAAGGATAGAGTGATTGTAATATGAGCAGAATTCATAGCACCATCTTTTGTTTTCTCCCTTTGTCATGCTATTTAGCAACAAATATCATGTCAGTGCCTTAACTAATGGCAATTTCAAGCTCTGGGAAATACTTGTTTACATGAGGAGAACCATGTGCGTTACTTGTTTGGTATAGAGGACAATCATTTGAATCCAGACATGGAGCTGCTTTAGGACCATGACTACCTAAGAACATTATTGGCTACTGTGTGGGCCCAGAATGTGAAGCTGTTTTCCATGAAATCCATAATGAGGCAAGTTTAGTGTCTATAAATTTTCATGCTCAGGAGTTAAACCAAAGCCCTGTGAAGGAAATGTGAAGGCAGTAATGGCTGCTCAGGACTTTGCATGAAACTGTTGATCTGAGGGATGTAAGCTCTTCTACTGACAGTCTTCCATGCGATAGTGTGTGAGGATTTGTCTTGACTCTACAGTAACTCTGCACTGTTTAATAAGCAAAACAAAAAAACATTCCTGGTTTACAGAACAACAACAAAAAAAATCACCATAAAGATCACAGAGATTGTTTTTGTTGGCCCATACTCATACTGACCAGTGAACTTGAGTAACAATAGAAGAATTAAGTTTCATCAAATTCTGGTGTTGATTATGGATGCTGAAAAGTACATCAGAGAAAAACTTCAGCAAAATTTGGTGAGGTAAGACAGCTACCTGCCTGGAAAGCTTTCAGAATGATAGGAGATCTACACTACTGTGCAATAGACCTGTTTCAAGCCACCAGTACTTGTTGCAAAAAGGATTCACAGAAGAGATAGCAATTTTTTTTTTCTTTGATAGTTTACTTTAATTGCCTTTCTGTAGCTCATGCTAATTTCAGGTTAATTGTATACAATTTGATGACAGTGTGCTGTATCTACGAAATGCAAATTCTCCAACGTCCTCGAGCAGCGTTTCATCTTAATGAAAATGCTGCTTGGAAGGGAGAAATGTGATTTAAAAGCAGAGGTCAGTTTTGGCGGCTAATGAGTTGGTGTAAATTATTTTGCTGAGGAACTTTTTTTTAATAGCAAAATGTCTTTTTTTTCCTCAGTTTTCTCTGTCAGTTACTTAGGAAGGTATGATCTTTTTCTTATGGTAAAAGTGCTTTTTGCAAGACTTCATGAAATTGGCCCCTTCCTAGTATAGATTAAAAGCTTCTCTTCTTCATTAGCTGAGCACCTTGTTGGCCAGAAATCTGAATATGGGGGCAGGAGGATGGAAGCAGTGGAGTAAGCAAAGTGGAAGCTGACATGAGTGTTCCCAGTAATCCTTTGGGATTGGAACACTATATGTGACTCTTAACAAGGCAAAAGTGATGATATAGCTAATATGATTTTTCTGGAGCAAAAAGAAAACATGTTCAACAGACTAAGAAAGTGTAATGTGAAACTGTAGTCCTGTTCTAGCTTTGTTTTAAAAAAAAAAAAAAAAAATCCAGTGCCAAGCTGAAGACATCTAAGTCTAGAATCTTTATTTGTGTGTTAAGGAAAAATAGTATACACTGAAAGGACAGTGATTCCCAATTTATCCATGGGAAATGGTCTTGCTGCATGCTTTTCCCCTCTTAAAAGACAAAAATCCTTTTTATTCTATGTAGTTTTTCATCCTGTGCTGCTCATGTGGCATTGGCTAGGAAGCAGATATGATTTGAACATTGAGTCAGCCTGGGCACAGGGATCATGGGATTTTGATTACTCAGAGAGAGGGAGAAAGCTTATATCCCTTTAGCAATCCTCCAAGACTAGAGTACTGTAAGGTGTAATCACTTAATGTTGTGCATCTTTAATATTAAGCATGTTTGAATGAATGCCAAGGAATGACTTATGTAATTTATTATGAAAGTCTTGCAGCATGTCTAAGCAGTGATGTTTTAAATTTCAGAAGCAAACATCAACTAGAAACCAGTGAAAATGGATGTATATGGTTAATCTTCCTCCTCTCAGACGAAAAGTAATTCCCTCTTTTGAAGGAAGTCTTACACCATAGACAACATATTTGGTGAATATCAGTGACTTTTAATTAGTAAGCCTGTGCAGGGACGTTTTTTCTCTGGAAAAACTATTTTGTAAGAACATTTGGTCTAATGTTCTTTCTAGCTGAAAATGCAGGATCTGTTAACGGGAATGCTAGCATCAGAATACAGATTTTTCCAAAAGAACCATTGGCAAATGGCTGAGCTCTGACAAGAAGATTTTTTTTTTTTTTTTTTTCAAATGCCAAATGGGAATTAGCTGCCCAGTTCTTACCAGCTTTTGGCATCTAACTGCTGTTTATTCTTTTGTTAATCTTATTTATTTGTTTCTAAAGGAATTGGCTTCTGCCTGTGTATCCTTATCTCCTGTGAGGCATGTGTGAGGAGGAATGTGTTGTAGGGGGATTTGGGCTGTTCATCAAAAAGAGCATCATCAGTGTGCTGGCGGCTAGATGAATGTGACAGCACGCTGAATGTGGATTGCAGACCTGCAGAGGGGAGAGTGGAAGGGTTCACCTTCTGCTGACCTTACTGTGCCAGCAACCAAAATGAGTTACTCAGATAGCAGGTAGCAGCTGGATTCAGTGGGTGCATTGCAAACTATATGTCAACTGCCAAGGCATGGCAGCTTTGCCAATAACCTCAGATACTATCCCACCACAATGTCTGCAAGCTTCTTGCAAAAAAGTTTATTAATAAACTTTGAGTTTATATGTAGGGATGTCAGTGCAGCTATTTGATGATTTCTGGAATCTTCTGGACTGAAGTTTCGGAAAGATAAAAAGTATGTGTAAAACCTATTTACTGCTTTTAATGGAACACCAGAGTGATTCTAAGCAAACTGCACCAAACTAAACTTCCTGTAGGTTTCTAATTGTACCTGGGTTCTTGTGATGCCTTAGAGCTTGATTCACAAAATTGCTGAGCACTATCAGGTGTCAGAAATATGCCTGGGAGCTGAGCTAGACCACTTAATAGATAATGCTGCGGGCAAATGTCTGGGCTGATGCAGTGGTTTTGAACTGGATAACTAAGATTTTTGTGAGTCTCACTGTTCCATGCGTAGAGTGGTTATAGTGACTAAAGCGTTTCTTTTCCTAGCACTTACATGATTAATCAAGTGAATACCGTAGAAAACTCCTAGTAGGAAATGAATATTTGTGTTTGAAGTTAAAAGTGGAAAAATAAGGGGTAGGCACAGACGTTATTTTTTCCTTGTTGTTCAAACTGCTTATTAAGTGAGTTTCTTCTTTTCAGTGCCCTGGATAGATTAGGAAAACTTCCCCGTGGAGGGGAGTAGGATTGTATAATTAGACTGTATAACAACACAAGAAGGCTGAACTGATTTTTGTTTAAGTAACCTGTGCTGTGTGACTAACATCTTATTGTATGAGTGTTTGTGGAGGTGTGTGTAACTTACTGCAAACATAATAACAGTGAGTAGTTCATAAAACATTAAGATATGCAGAGTGTTCGTATATTGTTCAATGGCTGGGAAATGGTGCTGCATGTTTTTCAAAGGTTACTCTGTGGCATGAGGTCAGTCAGCATGTAGGGAATGTCCCTTGCTTCTTGAGCCAGAGCTGTAACTGTGAGACAGTATTTCTAAATACTAACATTGTGAGAAATGACCAAATAATCCTCTCTTATTTTAAGTGAGGAACATCTCGCTGAGTTTCCCTTTACTTTCTAGGTCATGGATTTTTGAGCACCGTGTTGTACAGCTTTATACTATCTATATACATTGTCATGTATGTATCATATGCATTGACATAATGTACATTTTAAAGTGTATATATTTATATTATACATATATTAACTTGTATCTTGTGATATAGTTTGTGAAATTTAAATTTTTAATATAATTTTATCGCACTTGCTTTATAAGCTAAAACTACTTAGTTTTAAAACTGTGTAGTTTTAAGTTTTTGACATCATTGATAAGAAAAAGGATGGGATGACCATAACACTATAGAAATACCACAGTACAAATAAGTGAATCCATTTATCAGCTGGCTGGTTCTAGCTGGATTCTTATTTCCGTTAGAATAAAGGCTAAGGGAGGTACTTATTTTTTTCTTAAACAACACCAGTTCAGGTCTGTTCTGGGTATTTAGAAAATTGAAAACTTTGTGGAAGTCTCTCCTTTACAAAAAAAAAAAAAAAAAAAAAAGAGAGATCGTATGATTGTTGCACTGTTACTACTTCAGCAATTCTGAGAGTGGTTGAAGAAATTTCTTTAGATTAACAAAACACAAGAAATGTGTAAAATGATTTGAAATAGTGGAAAAAAAGTGTTTGCATTGAATGGAGCAGTGTATTTAACCCTAATGATAGTTTCATAATACTCATATATTAAATATGTTGGCAGATGTAATGCATTGTAAATGGGGAATTTATTGCTTCAAAGTCAGTGTAGTGTTTCAAATAAAGGGTACAAAATTGAACTGCTTTGTTGGAAAAGATCAGCAGAACTTTTTGTATTTAAAAACATGCAACAATTTGATGGTATGAAGACAAATCTGTAGAAACTTCCTTCATCAATGCATTACTAATCCTGGTATTACACATATGTTCTTTTAATTTTCTGAGTTGAGAGGAAAAACTGAACTGAAAGACTTCACCCTGTCTCAGCTCTGTATGATAAGGTAAACTGCTCTTCTGTGCTTTCCAAGTTTTAGAGAATATACTTTTGCCCTTGTCAAAATGGTCTAAGAGTTGATAGCCACATAAGTGTGCTTACCAGCCTTCAGATGCTTGTATTCAGTTTTAGTGTTTGGAAATGGAAGTGTTTGCAGATTGCTCCTAACCCTGCATCACAATTTTATCCACTGTGTGGCTTGCTTGCTTCCTTAGTTTGTGAGGCTGAGAGTGGGATAGCAGAAGGATAAACGGGTCAGGGCTCTCTGCAGCACGTGGAGGGCTCTGTGGGAAAGCCAGCTTCAAGCTTGTCCAGGAGCTTGATAGGGAGCACCCTACAACTTGCTTCTGGTTTTACAACTCACTTGTATCCTTCAGACAAGCCAAAAATAGATACTGATTTCCTATGGTACTAGTCCAACTAGTTATGTAGCATGCCTAAGAAATAATTGACTTACAAAGTACATCCATGTATTTGAAGACAATGATAAACTGAGCAGGGAAAAAGTGTCCATATTGCATGCTACAATAGCTACAATGTAGAGAAAGTAAAATGCGTTAAATCTGTAGTACTTCTCTTCAGTGTGCAAAAGAGACTTTCAAGGCCCTTCTCAGAGGGGCTTGTTTGGTAGCTGATGTGTTGGAATGGCTGGATGTCAACTCCCACAAAAGCAGTATAAATACTGTCAGAATGAAACTTGCTTTAGTAAGATCTAGGACAGGAAGCTCCTGCTGTGCAAAAGTGACAATGAGGAAAAATCTGTTCTAGTGATGAGAAAGCTGAGTAGAAACCTGCTTTACTCATACAGAGAAATTACTGCTCTGCTGAACTAGATCCAGATAAAAATGTTTGTAACTACAAATTACTTAAAAGTTCATGCATTTCTCATGGGGAAAACTCCTTTGCTGTGGGGGCTGGTTTTGGGAATAGGATGTATTTCTTTGGGAGTTTCAGACCACTCTTGTAGCATCAGCCTAACTCCTTCTGATAACTTCCATTGAGACTGAAAACCGTCCTGGTTCTGCCGTTGTCTTCTATTCGCTCTAGTAACCTTTGCATCCATAATGATTGCAACAGAGTATATACAGCTTGTAAAGGGTGTTCTGAAAGCTTGGCTAGAGAAAAAGTAAGGACAAAGCCACTCTGAGCCTCTAATGCTTGATAGATAAGTTTCATTTACGAAACATTGTTTAGTTAGTGTTTCACAGGAGGAAATGGAAAATAGTATTGTGACATGGGAAACCATTTAGAGCTGAAAGTGAACTGCAGTAAAAGCTCAAGAACTGTTTGCAGTTTCCTGGACCGCTTGTGGTCTCAATGTAAAGCTGCTTTACGTCAATGAGTAATGTTGACTCTGACTAGTTCAGGGAGGGAACAGGTGAAGTTTATGCAATTAAATGTTTTTGTCTGGATCTCTGCTGTGTATCCCATGCCTGTTCAAAACCATCCTTTTCCAACTATTTTGCAAATATTTGCACTGAAACAAAAATTGGTGAAGTAGAAATCCCAAGAAGGGTGCGAGTCAACAAACTTCATGGAAACCTTCCTCTGCTGCTTCCAAAAGTGGCTGGAACACGGGACAGAGTGGTTAAACCATCCCCATGTCTCACATCAATAAGGCATTCAGGAGGCAGAGTGATTTGGTTCTGGGTGCTCTGAGACTAGCCCCAGCTCTGCTGCCAGGCTAATCTTGTGCCAACCTAGCCAGCCGCATGCTGCGTTGCTGGTGGGTTATTGGCTTAGGGCTGGAAGAGACTCTGTGGCAGGAATCCTGATGTCCCCACCCTGATCTGAGCTCTGTAATATCGTATTAACAGATAAATGATTCCCAACCTATTTATTTTCAGAACAATCGGGGAAGTGCTGTGGGTTGCACGATATACAAGATTTAGAGGATTACTGGAGAACATTAAATTGTTGTGGCTGGATTGTATTCAGTCTAAGAATCTAAGATCTTTTGTGAAAAGTTGATATACGTGTAATTTTAGTCGTCATAGCCTTCCTGCTTTTTGGTATTGGGATACTTTGCAGAAGCCAGTAAACTGATGAGAATTTGTCATCTTAAAAATCACAAAAGATCCAAAAGATTTAATTCCTACCAAAGACAGATGTTTATTCTGTGTTGGGTGAATGCTATCAGATCCTGTACCATTCGCCAGAAGAGGGGTGAGTGGGAATTGCTCCGTATGGTCCTTGGCTCCTTCCAGCATACACTCCACAGCCTGCCAGGAAGCAGGCAGGTACCCATTAGGTTATTGTGAGCAACAGCTGGAGACCCAGTTATGCTGTGACTTTAACTCTGAGTAACTACTGAGCTTAATCGTGTTAGTGTTGTAAACATTTCCCCAGAATAGATGGCATCTGTGTCTTTAAAGTGAATAAGGTTTAAAGCTGAGTGGATAACAAAGCTATCCAAATAATGCCTCCCTTTCTAGGTCACTGCCTTCCTTTAAAGTGTGTTTCTGCTCTGGAAGGCAATCGGCACCAACAGTGTTAGGTTTTCACTTACTGTATATTTTACAGTTATATATGATATTGATAAAAGCTGTGGTATGAAAGTCATCAGGCATCACATAATAAACTGTGCTTTCCCCTCAGGAGGTGTCACTCTAATTTTAGACATTTGAAAACGGGATATAACAGAAGTAAAGATGAGAACTGGATATATTACATCAGTAAACACTGAATTTACTCAGAAGTGGAACACGTAGAAAGGTGCATAAAGGAAAGAATGACCCTTGTCAGCCCATCCTTGCAGCTGTCAGCATAAAAGAAGATCTGGAGGAGATGTGAGTGAGGAACATAGAGCAGATGGGTATGTGCAGGGTGTGCTGCAGCCAGAGAACAGAACTGGGAGGTCTGCAGAAGGGTTTGTCATGAGAGAAATGACTGCTCATGCTGTGGGATCAGATGTTACTGCAATGTTGCAGGTGTCAAATCCGAAGTCCCTGAGTAAGTTCAACATTTGTAATGTTGAACTGTGAATCTGGATGAAAGAGCAAACGTGCTGTAGAACAGCCAGAGAAGCCAAGAAGATCAAGGCTAGGAAACTTTCTTCTGTGTGGAGAAATGTGAATTACTAGAGGGACTTTAAACTTGTTTTTCCATGACACAATTCTATTACAACTCTTAGCAGCTGTATCTTGTTGGGAGTGTGTCCTTGTGTCTTGGATGCACAAGAAGAGAAGGATTTGCTAGGCGAATCTGTGTGGTGAGAGCTGGAATGGGAGTTCTAGCTGTCAGAGCAGAAAGAACAGGGCGCTTCCTAGACACTGTGGGCTTTGTCCTTTTGAGTTTTGCTCCTAGGGAAAGCTCTAAATGAGGTAGTGAAAGATGAATATGTGGCCCTTGAAGGGTTTGCAGTGGAGAACACACTGTATTAAATTGAAATATGCATAAAAACTAAATTAGACTGGCTTATAAAGTGGAGTTGAAGCCAATTATGGAAATTAAGCATGATGTAATAGTTAATGAAATCAATGTAGCAAACACAGTGAAGCTATGCTGATTGCCAAGAACATCTTGCTTTTACAGTACTTACATAACAGGGAAGGCCTCCGAGTATTTTTAATAATAATAAGCCATTTAAATAATATTTCCTATCCTTCTTTTCCAGTGTCATTTCTTTCTGCAGGTGGGAAAATTTTTTTTTAACTTCGGTTTGTAATTTTTCCCAGTGTTCAATGTTACATGTACTTCTACTGCCATTGTGGGTTTCTATGGAATGCATGCATTTAATTCAATAACCAGGAAAATCTGGGCTCCTGAGTGCTTTTGTTGCCCTTAAAAGCTGGATGGAAAGTGTTTGATTTTTCTGCCTCAACTTGCTTCTGTTTTCAGCAGTCAAAATTTAACTTCAGTAGAATGGAAGAAGTACCCAACAAAACATAAAGCAATGTAATGCATTGATTCTTTGATAGTAGCGGTTCTACACACTCTTGTTTCCTTCTAAAAGATGTAAGTATTAAATATATATGTATGTGGGTATTACAGAATTTGGTTTATCACTTGCTAGAACTCCTGAGCCTTGTTCCTTCAGTGGAAAGCTTGACAAATCCTAGTCTGGATGAAGCTAAATTAACATAAGACTTATGGGCAGCAATGTGCAGTTTAAAATAAATTTATTTCCAGTATAGGATGATAATAGAAGTTTGCCTGCTGTGGGTTGCCTTTTTGTCAGCACTACCAAGTTTTACACTTATTCTGTGTGTAGTAAAAGCTGAACTTATGACTAATGTGCTGGATTGAAAGCTGAGTGATTATCTCTTCATGAGCATATCATGTTTATCGTAAGATAACTTTCTAATCTGTTTTTAACATTTTTTGATGGGTTCTTAATTGTCAAAGCCAACTACTTGTAGAAGTACAAGCATTTGACAATTTTATCTGGAAGAAGGAACAGTAAAGTAGGACACATGCTTGAGAATGAGACACTAAGATACTGGGCTCCCTTCTGCCTAAACCTCAACCTAGAAGTTATTACTGGCATTGGAAGGGCTCTATGGTTTTGAATCATAATGGCATGATATTGCAAGCATTTATTTTACAAAATAAGTGGATTTGAAATGCAAAGTGGATTAAGTAAAAAGCTTGCGTCTAAGCGTCTCCTGTTTTTCTTTTTTTTGCAAAATGTTATTTCTTTGTTAGAAAGTGACCTGAAATGTTGGGCGGCAATAGCCTGTAAAGAGGTGGGTATCTTGACATCCAGTCTCTTGGGCATGTGTACTTTCTCATACCCGTATTACTCCAAGTTGTATAAGAGAATGCTAAAGAGGGTTGTCAATAATTTTGCATTGTTAAATCAACCATAATCTAAACTTGTGTTAATATCTTACAATAAAAAGAAACTCTAAGTACTTAACTGTTCATATTTAACTTATGTATGTGGCAGCAAGATGCACTGCAAAACTAGTATTTTTATTAAACTAAGAGAAATAATATTGGAACTAAAACCCAGTTTTGCATCATTAGTGTTTAAACAATGGAAACAGCAAGTTGATAGGTAAGGCTACACTTCAGAAATTTCAATCTCTTAAAATTGAAGACCTGCTCAGTAAAGATTTCTACCCAGTGCTGGATCTTCCTGTAACTATGTGGCAAGTTTTTTATTATGATATTACCATGTTTGTGGTCCCAGGCTAACTTTAATTGTTGAAGATGAAATAGATAATAACTCTGCATGGGGAGTTGGCAAAGTTAGTATGAGTTATCTTGCAAATAACTTCTGAGCGTTAGAGTGATAACTTTGTTAGACAATGAAATATTGAAAACAATGCAACAACTCTTTGCATTATAATTGCTTCTTTCTTGAAATCACTTCTATGTCATGAATCAAAAATCCTGTACGAAGAGTAAAAAGAATGAAGAAAGATAAATAAGAGGAAAAAGAGAAAAGCAGATGTGCTTTTCTTTTTTCAGAAAAAGTGGATGCAAATATGACACATTTATAAAACAGTTAAAACCATGATAGAAAGGGTTATTAAGATTTCTGTTATCAGTATTCCACATCATAATGTCATGTAGTGCACTGGGAATTAAAGAGTTAAAGCTGCAGTTCCATGGATTGTTGATATTTCTGGGTGCCTAGTTCTCAGAAGAGAAGAACAGCTACACATCTCAGAAGACTTCACTGTTCTGTCTTCCATTCAGAGGGGAAGATAAAGCTGCTTGGGAGTCATGAGACTGTCACTTCTTTTACTGCTAGCCTCTGCAGTGTGTGCTCCCTAGATGTCTCAACTTCAGCATTAGAGTAAGGCCTTTGGTTTTGGACAATCTCTCATTTATTTATAAGCTTCAGTTCCAATTATATTGTATTAAATTGTGTTATCTTGCATTCTGCTATTATATTTAGTAAATTAGTTTCTTCCCATAGCTTGTTGCGGCTGTTTTGTTTTTAGGCCCATCTCCCTACCTTTTACCTTTTTTCCCCCTTACTCCTCTCTCAGGGCATGGGTAATTGGGTCACCCTGACCAATGCATCGTGGAACGGGGCAGAACCAGGCTAGAACCACTCACACTTCCCAATACTGATCAAACCCAGAAGTATTTAGTTACTACACAAACCATCACATACAAAGATTTGATGTTACTTGTTCCTGTAGCTAGAGTAAATGTAATTGCTGAAGAGTATCTTATGCAAATTCCATTGTAACTTCATGTAGCTAATGAAATTGACTTTTTCCCCTCCTGTCTGGGCAAACTGCTCACTTTTAATTCAACACAAGTAATGCCATTTTCCATCTTAGTTACATATTTTGTTAAAAGACTTACCTCCACAGAGCCTACACATTACATATATTATTAAATATATATTAAACATATTACAAATATTATTACTACTTATTTCTGGGATGGAAGATAAAGTACTGTGAGCCCACAAAAGCATATGTTTTCTTTTTTACTGTTTGCTACATACCACTGTAAATTCAGCATGAAATCACTGCAGAGATAATTTATATGATTCTCCAGTACCTTGTGTTAAACCTGAGGTACCTTGGAGATTATAACATTATCTCTGGGAATACATACCATGTAAATACAGACTTGTGACACAGGGTTATGTTAGACTGTTTAGTTTTCTTAGCAAAAAAAAAAAACTAGGTAAAAAAAAAATTGTTTTTTTGTCCCCGAGTATCAATTTTTCAGCTAACTGCAGTCTAATTACTCTTTGGTAGCGAGATTTGCTTTTTAGGAAGTTTCTTGGTGAAAAATGATGAATTGAGTGAAACACAGTTGAAGCTGGACAAACTTTTAAATTGTGGAATTTAAAGCACTTTAAGGGACGCATATATGAGCGCACTTAGTTGAACCTGTGAAGGATGCAGCAGGGGAAATATGAATCTGAATTTCTTAAAAATGTGAAAAATTGCCTGGACTATTGAATAATATCAGTTGTTTACTCAGTAGAGTTCCTAGACTGAATTCAGGGAACTAACTTTTCTCATTTGTTCATGACTATATATGGACTTCTCAACAGATGAGAGACTTTCAAAGCAGTGGGTAAACTAAGATTTCAGTTGACTTGTCTGAAACATTAAGTGCAAAATTAACCTGTTTCGGTAAAAAGGAATGTCCCTAAACTTCTTGATTTTTGTCTATTACACAGTGCAACACAATGAATTTGAAAATAATTGATTAAAAAATCATTAAAACAACATAGCTAGTCCTTACAAAGTTTTCTGGGGTACTGAAAACTCTGATGTTTGCATTGCACAGGCTGCCATGTTGTCCCTCTAGAAGGAAGAACCAGCTAATTTTCGGTATCTTGAGTATGTAAAATATACCTCCAAATTGTAGTCTTACATAGATATAAACTTCATATGTGGATATATGTGCATTTGGAGATGTATATTTATTTAGTACACATACATTAAATTAGAAGAAAAAATGTTTCTCTAGTAGACTTACCCTAGTTGACTATTTCAAATGACTTACTGGTCCTGATTTTCAGTAAGTCTGTTACTAGACTGACTTTTAAAAACAGAGTAACTTACAAGGATACAACTTGATTATCCTGATAGTTAAAATTTTATTTCAATGCCATCTTGGCAGTACTTGACGGATACTTGCATTCTTGTGCATATCTTATTTGACAGGTTTGGAAACACTGTGGAATGTACTATTAGCTATTTAAAAAGAAAAAAAAACAAAAACAAAACAAACGTGTGATAAATAATTCAATGGCTTGACCATGGCCATGTTCTAAATCTTGTTGTGGCCAACAGCCACAAGAAATGGATGAGCTGAAAAGCTGAAAGATGGGTATTCCAGGAGAGCTTTCCAACCAGAACTTGATAGCAGTTTTTCCAGGCTTTTGGGATGGGGCTGTGAGTGAAAGTGGCTTAGCTGATCCCTGGCATCTTGCTTTTTTTCAATAGCTGACAGCTGGCAGACACAAAAACCACTATGCCAGGAAGTTCTGACGCTAATTCTGTGTTTTGCTCTAGCAAGTAAGAGCAAACTCTTGGCTATCTGTTGTATTGCTTGGTAAGGAAAAACAAGGAAAGTGTAGGGTTGGAGGTATTCTGCAGACAGGGGTTGCTTACGCTGTCACCTGGAGTTTTTTGGGCATCAAAAGGCATAGAATGAAGATGACAGATTGTAAATCCTTTTCTTACACATTAGCACCCATCATAAAAATAGAAAATGATGGAGGAGGTTTTGGGCTTATTCCAGGCAGGATCCCAGCTCCCTCCATTTGGTACATGGGTGGTGTTTCCTCTTCTGGCACTCAAGGATTTGATTGTTTACACAGGCTTGCTTAGCGAGTGCACAATTTAAAAAATGATTTGACAGGAAAACAGACTTGCCTGTATGTGTGCATGCACACATAGAAAATAATGTATTCTATACAAATGCATGAGGAGGCCAAGAAAGAAGCATTTTCCTTTTTTGACAGTCCGTCACATAGGCAAGATGGAAGCATTGCAGTGTCTTGCCCCATACCAGCCTTTCTCCAGCAGCCTTTTATTTTTTGTCATTCTTCTGGCCAGCTGGTGTTTGTTTCTGGGTTCAGCAGCTGACATGGTGGTTTGGGAAAGAGCACCCAAGAGCCAGAAGGGAAGGATGAAATTATTCTTCTGGACTGGCAATTATTGCTTCTTACTAAGTACTTGGTATCTGGAAGACTGACGATCTATATGGGCTGAATGAAAGAAACACGTAGAGGAGGGGGGAAAGATGAGCTTGCTCTAGGTTTTAAAAAAAAAAAAAAAAAAAAGTCCCTTACTGTGGCTCACTGAAGAGTCTATGGAATGATTTTATGTGCATGCACAAGCAGTGATTGGTGTACACACACTGTCACTACTGTGCATGATGGAGGAGCTGCAGTAGTGTGGTTTTTATTGCTGGTTGCCGTGTGGATATCTTAGGAAAAAACCTTCAGAAATGCAGCCCAATTAGCTAAAAATATTTGGGTATTAATTGTACATGAAGAACTTTTTACAAGCTATTTCATTTAAAAGCTGTTTATCAGGACGCAGTATTGCTCTTAGATGTTGATAAAGATCTGTTTTATTGAATTCCTAAACTGCATTAATTCAGTCTTTCATTTTATGTTTTAATGACCGTTCTTATTAATGAAAGGAAATATGTGGCAAGAGATGATTTCCTGAGATGATTTTTTTTCTTTTGTATTCAGACAGTTAATCTTATGGTTTCTTAACTTGTGGTTTTTTTTCCAACAAAACCAGAAAAAGCAAACACCCCGTTCAAGTCTGATGTTAAGATGTAATACAGGAAGAAAAATGAGTACAGTAGTAAGATTGTAATTGAGTCAAGTCTTTTCAAAGCTCTCATAATGTCTAATGTTATTAACAGGACTGCAGTCTACATAGCACATTGTAGAATTTTTGGGTATCATCTGTGTTGCTGTTTTTCCTGCACGGTTATCCTCTTCTGTTATATGAACTCTAAGTGAAAAGAAAGTACCACAATATTTCGTGACAGCTTCAGGGATTTTAGATGAATCAGACTAGCATATTCAATTGTCTTTTACTCAACTCATGTTATTCCTTGTCATCACTTGATAAAGAAGAGTTTAAAGGATAATTTGAAGGAAGCAATGACAATTGTAAAACATTTAGAACAATTTTTATCCCCAGTCTGGTGATAGCCAATACTATGCTCATATCATTGTGTGTTACAAGATGCATGGAAACCAGGCTAGTAGAAGTATTGGAGGTCTTAACAGCAATTGGGAAGAAGAGAATAACCTCCTATGTCTTCTAAGGCCATCCTCTGTGCAGGAATGAACAGGTCAGCCTTTAGTTTGAATTCTTTTTCAGCAAAACTAGACAAGACATATACTCATACTTGTTCCCTCTACATTTCCCCTTTTTTCCTTTGTTACTACCCACACATGTCATGCAAACTGTGTCTTTCCACATACTTCTTACCTTCCTGTTTTATTGCTTTTCTTTCACCTACTTACTGCCACTAATTAGTACTCTTCTACAGCTTTATTGATAGAGATCCCAAAAACTGATCTGTGCTGAGTGTGGAGCCAACAAACCATGACACAACCAGGGTTATTAGCAAGCCCCAGTGTCAGCATTTCTTGGTGTTGTTTTATCATCCATGGAATTGGCCGGTTTCAGGCGAAGATGTCTCTCCAGTTTTTCAGAATAGGAAAATAGTACTATGCTATATGGAAGAGCTTGTTTTTTATTTTTAATTTGAAGCAGTAGAACTTTAAGACTGATCAGAACAGTACAGTATATCTACACCTCAGTTACGGGATGTGGTTTAACTTCTGGAAAGTGACTTTTCAAATGACAGACAATCCTTAAAATAATGCTGTTTGACTCAATTGAGAGAGGAATAAATCTTGGACAAACCCATCATGGCAAAGTTCTTTCAAATTCTAAGACAGACAAGAAGGCTGTGTGTTGTTTTTCTTTGTACAAGAGTCATTTTTGTGTTTCAGGATGTCAAATGACAACCAGTGATTAGGAAATTCTTTTGTAGAGTTATTAGGCATTTAATAAGCAAGAAAAGTAGTTTAGAAAATGCCATTGTATTCAGAACATAGTTTTAGAAGGGATGACAGCATTTTCTGTGACCAATAACCTATCTACTGTTGAAAATTAATTTGAAATGCAAAATACAGGAAAGATCAAATAAGCTGGCTATAGCGTCTCTGGGGAAACAAATAAGTGTGGCTTGTTACAAAACTACCTGTGTAAAATGATAGAATAAAAATTGTATATTGATACCAAATGAGCTTATACGTTTCTTTGACTGAAATGAGGATTGGAATGTGTTGTGGAGGCAACTTGGTCCAGCTGAGTAAATTCTGCTTGCAAATCCTAGCCATTTCCTGAGTTGGCTGCTCAGTAATGCTTCCACCAAGCTGTGCTCCCTGTTATTGCTGGCCCTTCTCCTGGGAGCTGCACTTTCCCTGCCTAATTAGATGAGAAAAAGGATGAGCTGTTCTTCATTTCTTCAGGCTCCTGTCTGGAGGATCCTTGTTTCAGCGCTCACTAGCACAGCTCATTGACCTGGCTGTTTGTCTGATTGTCTACCTTCAGTCAAAGGATCTACTCTCTCTTCTAAAATTGGGAAGAGAATAAATTCCAACTAAAATTGCTCCTGTGTTGACATCAAATCCAGTATGACTGTAGTTTAGGGGAAAGAGTAAGTGGGGAGTTTGGAATAGCTTTTTCATTTTGGATGACTTAATAGCTTTGAGTTTAAAAAAAAACACAAAACACTTCCTTTCTTGATGTGTGTTATGTCAATATACTAAACAAAAACAAAGCATGTATTCTGCAATTAATGGTGAAATGAATTCCAACCAATGCAGTCTTCCATTTACTAGGCACCCAGAAATGGTTCAATTATTTCAAGGCAAGTGACATAATGCTTGTGTGAAAAAGCCAACTCTAATAGGAGCTAAGCTGGATCAACTGAGTTCATGGCTTCTCTAAAATGGTGTGAGAAGCTTACTAATTGCTACAGTCTCAGAAGGCCTGGACTAGAGTCTTCAGTAAAACACCAGTGATGGTGCTAGGTAATAACCTTTGCATCAGTCTTGTCAATAAAGATAAAAGCTCAGAGACAGATGATATTAAGAGGGTCAGCTGCATTTGGTGCCTCACGCATCTGGGTAGTGGGGAAAGAAGGCAAAACTGTGCAATTGCTGTGGCTACTGTTACCTCTAGTTAAGGTACAACCTTTTGTGTCTGCTGAAAGTGTTTGCCTTGTCATGAGAACGAATCTTTTGGGGTTACAAGCATTTAAATGAAAGAGAATTGCTGAAAGAAAAGTTAAAGGCCTAGAAGCTACCTGGAGTCAACCTAGGTTTGCTGTTTTGCCTTGCTGCTATGAGTGATTCTGAGCACTTGTGCCATGGTCACCTCCTTCCCTACTGGGGAGTGACATGGGAACCTTGAGGATGCTCTTTTTCTACACACTCCCATCCTCCCTTTCTGCTAACTCACTGACACTGCTTGTCTAAATGTGGTTTTGACTTTTTATGTTATTACAGAATAATCTCAAATAGGAAAAGATATTAGCATGTGCACATGAGCAATTAGTAGCAGTAGAGTATTACTCACCATGGTGTAGAAAAATACATATGTAAGCACTACTTCCTTTTCTAGGGAGGAAGGAGTGAATAGCTTATCTCAAGCAGTGAGAACAGGACTGTGTCTTTCTATGCTTTAGAGTTCAGGAAGAATTTGGAGAGGGTGGGAGCAGATCAACTTCATTTGTTACAGGATTTGAAACCTTTGACTGTGGTTACAATCAGTCTTCTGACAAGTCATTGCTAGAGGATTCAGACACAAAGTTCAGTCATTTTGGTATCAGAAAAGTCAGATGCTAGAATTCAGAAAAAAATATTCACCTTGGATGCCAAATGTAGATTATCTGAAAATAGCCATATGCCAGTTTGTTGTGGTGATGTGCACATGCTTGAGCTAGTATGTTGCTTTTGATGCCAAATGTCTCTCAATGAGATGAGTAAAAGCAGAGTGTAGATACAGTGAGTATAATCCCATCTAATATTAGAAGCTGGATCCGGAGAGCTGTTCTGCCTTGGCAGCTCGACACTTGCAGCTGCAGTGAGGGTGCTCAGGACCTTAGTGCTTCATGTGAGCAGCATTCACTGTTTTTAACTATTTTCTTATTTTCTAAGAAATGTGAGTGAAAGACAAGTAATCCCCTCACAAAATGTGGCCAGAGTGTGAAATATGGTTGAGTGGAAGTGGGTAAGTACTGCGTTGTATTTTTTTTTATCGCATTTAGTGATGGACGTTTCTGGACTATTGGACAACCCTCTTCATTGTCATACTACCTAGAACAGTTTGCAAGCACTGCTATTTAAAATAAATAAAAATCCTACCAGAGAAACTTAATGGCCCGTTCTGGATTTGAATGCGAAGGTCAAGGACTTCTGAAAGAGATGTCTTTAGAGTCTGATGAGAATATAAGTTGGTGGGTAGGCAGGTGCAAAAGGCTACCTCTCAGACTTGTTTTGTTTTTAAGGAGATTTTCAGAAGCACAAATGGCAGGTACGTGTCTGTATCCCACTGAATCCCTTGAGAAAAACCCTGCCTCAGAGCACTGTCCTGACTTTGAAGCAGAAGACTAGATAAGGCTGATAGGAAGTGACTGTTCAGAGCTGGCTGCTGCCACCTTTAGGCTAGCTGAAAGTCATCTTTACACAGGGCTGCAGATGCCCTCCATACTACCTGCACGAACTGGACAGGAACTCTGATCTAATCCACAAATCATCTTTATGGCAGGGTCATGAAATGAGCTGTAATTGGAGGGCTACTTTTGAAAACAGTTTTGAATCCATGTCACAATAAATGTTTGTAATAAAATTTAGAGCGTGCAATTGCAAAGAATGAGTACTCATTTTAGTCGATTTAAGGCAAGGGACAAATTTTGTTTCATTGCATATTAACTTCAAATAAATGCATCCATGTTGACATTTCTTTCAACTGCGTATTTGCTTAGTACTTGCATCTTAAAGCATAAGAAAAACATAAAATCATATCATAGAATCATAGAATGGCTTGGGTTGAAAGGGACTTTGCAGTCCATCCCAGTTCCAACCCCCTGCTGTGGGAAGGGTTGCAGTCCACCAGATCAGGCTGCCCAGGGCCCTATCCAACCTGGCGATGAACACCTCCAGGGATGGGGCAGCTACAGCCTCTCTGGGCAGCCTGTGTCAGTCCCTCACCACTCTCTGAATAAAGAATTTCTTCTAACATCTAATCTAAATATTTCCCTCATTTAGTTTAAAACCATTCCTTCTTCTCCTGTCACTATCAGACTATGTAAAAAATGTAAAAAAAAATTGGTTTCACTCCTGTTTATAAGCTCCTGTCTAGTATTGGAAGGCTGCAGTGGAGTCTCTCTGGAGCCTTCTCTTCTACAGGCCAAATAAGCTCAGCTCTTTTTTTTTGTTGTTTGTTTGTTTGTTTGTTTGTTTGAGAGGTGCTTCAGCCTCGTGAGCATCTTTGTGGTCCTTCTCTGGACCTCCTCCAACAGCTTCACATCCTTCTTGTGCTGGGGGCTCCAGGCCTGGATGCAGTACTCCAGATGGAGCCTCACAGGGCGGAGTAGAGGGGAACAATCATGTTCCTCTCCCTGCTGGCCACATCTCTTTTGGTGCAGCCCAGGATACCATTGGCCTTCCAGTCTGCAAGCACACAGAACCTTTTTGCTTTTCATTTTCCCCCTGTCAAATCTATTTGAATGCTATTGTTATTTTGGTCTGTTTTAAAAGCATTAGAGGAGAATGAAGATAATTCTGTAGTTCATTACATGAGGACAGTTCTGAACATAATTGAAAAATAAAGATATGTTGCCAAAATGTGTGTTGCTGTGTCTCTGACTGAGGTACTTGGAGGAAACCCATCGCCATAGTAACTAAATCTCTGCTAAATAATTACCAACTGGTTTGTTCTTTTATTCTCTTCTTCTATCTTGTGTAATATGTATAGCTTGACTGTAGTTTCCAGTATAAGAATTGTGTGTACATTCATATTTGGATGCTGTGTTTGGAAGATAAGTAGGATTTACTGTTCTGCCGGCTACAGTCTGTGTGAACAATGAGCAGAGAAGCCAGCTGCAAACTAATAGGCTTCACCATCTTAATTCACTTTTCAGTTACTGATGGCCATTTATCTGAACTCTTCATGCAGTACTATATCCAGCTTTTGCTTTCAAGATTGTTAGGGAGAATGCTGGAGTAATTAAAAAAAATCTGTGACTTCTTATGGGGAAGTCATCTGGATCTTGGTTTCAGTCTCCAGGAATTCTGTCATGTGGGAATTTTCTGTTTGTAATCCCATTCTCATTGGAACAATATGCTATCCTTTCACTTTACTTTTAGCAGTGAGATAAACAACTTTGCAGGATTTTCTATACATAACATTATTGGTTCTTAAAAGATGTTCAGCATAATCAGTCTGAACAGATCTAGCAAAGTAGCCATACCTCCAACACAGTCTTGCAAACCATTGCATTTGGTTGAATAATGACATGGTGGCTCTTTGTGCTTCTTGCTGACTTCAGTTTAATCTTTTTGGGAAACCAAATGGATTCGTTTGCTCTAGCAGATCATACAACTTGGTGCTTCAGAGAGTTGGCAAGTGAGTCATCTGTGATTTCCAGGTTTTTCTCTGTGGGACAGCTGCTACTCAATGAACATAATTAGGACTGAACTTCTGAAGCCAGTAAATTGTCATGTGCTCACAACAGTGAGTCAAGGTGAGGCTCACACAAACCTAAGTTTGTAGAATTCTTTGGTCAGCTTCAATTATTTGCCTTAAAACTCATCTCTTTCTCTCCTAGTGAGGAATAGCCTCCAGATAATTGATCAAAAAAAGCCACCATTCATTTCATCTTTTTAGGGGGGAGAAGTGCCGGAGTTAATTCTTGACTTTTTCTTGTTAAATTCTCAGAGCTCATGAGAGGCTCTGAGGTTAAAGAATGTTGTTATGGAGGTTTGGTGTTTTTCTTAATGCTTCTGAATGAGTCAAAGCTAGTCCACAGCACATAAAATATTCAGCTGTTTGAGGTACAGGCATGATGTCTCTAAAGACACTACCTGTACTATATGGTCTCAAGCTGAATGTGGGTTACCCTAGAAACAATAATAGTAGCAAGACCAGCAGCACAGAGGACCGTGTATTTTGAAGTTACTGTAAGTAACAGTGGTAACTTCAGAGCTGTACTACACGCCTTTCGCCACTTGAAAAGCCATTTAGCCATTTGTTGCAGAAAAACATGACATTTTAAAGCTGAATTTTTTGAAGTGTGCTTTTTATTATATTTGTATAGATGCTGAAATACATCCATGGAATAGATTAGGAAATGAAAAAGAGAGTTCAGAGCAGTTTTTGTGAATATTGTATAAGACTGATTTACAGAAACGCAGTTTAAAAATTAAATGGAATCACAGAGGTGGATCAAATTAAACTCAGTTGTTTTTTCCAAGAAACCAAACTTGAAAATTTCAGCACTGCTACTACTTTTAAATCTATAAATTTAAGTGTGTTCGTGAGGTGAATCAAGAACATCTCTGCAAATAAGAAAGTATATCCTCTGGATGCACTATGAAGTTTATTAAAGTTTGGTTCAGTAGGGCTTAAAATCTACATAAATATGTCTCATTAGCCCAACTCTTGTAACTCACAGCTTTGATAAGTATCGTCTCAATCAAGTTACCTAACAATAATGTTTCACAGGGCAATACGTTCGAATTCCAAGTGTCTTTAGCAGTGTAAAATGTGAAAAGAACTTTTCCACTTGTACAGATCATTCATTTTTGGAAATGCCCTTGAGAATATCTCCTTGTACTTTTGTAGCCAAGGACATGCACGTTAAGTCTAATCTGCAGTTTTACGATCAAGGTGTTAGACTAGTCCGTGATCATAGTGCCCTGGTAAGCATAACAGCAAAGTGTCTAAGTTAATTTTAAGCTATAAGAAAGTACAATTTCTTGTTCACAGTACCTATCCCATTTAAGCTGTATCAGACAAGTCATGACTAGAACACCTGAACCATTATTGTTCTTAACAGGCAATTGCTTTTCTACTGACTCATCCTCCAACAAATGCTTTGTTGCTCTTTAACCCACTTCTAGAGTGTTAAATAGCCACATGTCCCATTTGAAGTGAAGCCTGTGGCCCTTCAGTTATAGCTTGTATTTATGCATTTGCTTTTATCAGTATCTCCTATTAATTTTGTTTTGCATATCCTGGTTTAGTTCCTTTTAATGTTTGTCACTGATTCCCAAAAGCATGAATAGATTTAATTTTTATGATTTATTACAGATTCTTATTTCTGTGGGGATGTGACTGTGAAAACAAGCTAATTTGCTATTACTTACTGAGAAAATCAGGGCTTTATTTCCAAGCACCAAACCTTATCCAACATTAGTTCCGTTAATAAGTGGTCACTCTCTACCTGTAAGTAGTTCAACAGAACTTTTTTTTCAGTTTCATTTACATGGTTTATTTAGTGTAGAAAAATCAGTCCTTTTATTCCATGTCACTTCACTTGGATGCACGGGAACTTACATATAATTATTAGATATAATCCTGTCACTCTGCACTGAGATTTTACATGTCTACCCACGTCATATGCTTTCAGATTTCAACATCATCTCCCATCTGTGTTCCACCAAAAGAGACAAAACAAGTGCAAAATCTAGATCTCTCTCCACTTCTTAGTCTCAGACTAGCAGTGCATGCAGTGTGAAACACTGAGGTACATGTAGGGACTAACTAGTTTTATACCCAGGGTTTTATACCATTTATGCCAAATGACAGCCTGTATTGGGAAGCATCACTGATTATGAAAAACGAATATATCTCGATGACTGTTATGCAATTTATTGCCATAAGTGTAACTTAACAGCTACAGAGATATATGCTGCTTTTTAATAAAAAAAATGTAATGTTACTATTGCATAATATCTAACAAGGGAAGACTAAGAATTTACTGAGAATGAAAGTAGCAGCATAAAACTGAATTCTCTCTGAAGAATTCATAGAATTAAGTGAAGTGATTGTTCCTTTTCCATAAATTGAAGCACTTCATCCTCCTTATCTTTAAGAGAGATTTTCATGGCAGTAGCTGAATTCTGTGGAGAAGTTGTATGGCCCCAGTTAACCCATGGCCACCGAGCCTGCTTGGGATAAGGTTGGCCTCAGTGATGTCAGCTTGCACCCTCAGCCATTCTGTCTCTATGAGAATTTAATTGGACTTGATCTTAAGGAGTAATGTGTTGAGATTGGATTTTTCTTGTGACTACTTTTTACAGTTCAGAGAGGTAATTTCTGCTGCTCTCTGTTTATGGTGGCAGTGAAATTTTGTGGAATCAAATTTACCCTTTGTTTAATGAGGTAAATTGAACAGAGAGGAATGCAGGCTGTTTCTGTGCTCTGAATTAGAATTACAGGAGATCACACTCCTTGTGAAGAGATAGCAGGAAACACTGAATTGAATGCCGTAACTTCTAATGTTTCTTTAATGCCAGTTTTCCTTATGCTTGGAAAGTAAAAATGCACCTAACAGCAAAATTAATGTAGTTGTCAGCTGAATTCAATAATCTGTTTGCAAGCTTTAAGGTTTGTAATGTTTAGATCCAAGTCTCCCCAATGTAAAGATTACTGGTAGGTTTTTGAAGAGAGTTTTGCAGTGGTATAGCCAGAAAAACCTTGCAGAAATGTTTTTTTTTCCTTAATTATAATGTTATTTTCATTTTAAAAATTTAGATGCTTTTGTCATTGAACAGTGAATGCTATATGGGACCTTTAATTGTTATTTTCCGAGAGCTTAACAACCCTTTATCACAAGTCTTTCTTATCACAAAGATACATTAAAAACTAACAAACAAAAAACAACCCTTGTGTTTATAAGCTTGCAGTTGATTTTAAATTTCACACATAAATAATACTATTCATTATCTCCTGAAATTTATTGTCACCTAACAAAAATACTTGCCTCTTGATCAGGGTGATCTATGTGCCTGATCTCTACCAGCTATTCAGTGCAAAGCCACTCAAATGTAATTTAAACCAAGATACAAGAGAGGTAAATGTCATGGCAGAGCGCAGCATGCTACCTTTGTTGCTATTTGAAGCTGATTGTAAATCCAAGTTGCTGACTTTGTTTACATGCTTATTAAAGCCATAAATTTGAGTAATTTATCTGAACCTCTTTTGTTCAGTGCTAAGTTATTCCTACCCCACCAACCCCCCACATTCTCTGTATAAGTCTTGTGTACATCACAAGCTTTCCTGTGTTCAGAACATGGTTGTTTTCAAGAGCTACGGGGAAAATGTTGTCTTCTCTTGTTGAAATAGATAACAAGAAAAAAAAATCACAAACTAGTGCCATGGGTATTTTCAAGGGCATAACAGCGGTAATGTAACAAAGAACAAATAATAAAATCCACCACAAAAGGATTTCAAGTCTATAAAACAAATAACTTGTACGAATATGATAAAAGACCAAGTACAGTTATTTGTGTTCGTACAATGACAGGTATTTCTGAAAAATGTAGCTGAATATTGATTTGAATATTTTCACAATCTGAAAGCATCTGCCTCAACTTCTTTGAATTCTGAAATTCCTATCCAGGAATTGCAGGAAAACTGTACTCAAACAGGTCAGAATTAAAGGCTGTAGAAGAGGCTCTAAAGCTGAGTATAAACAACCAAGGAGGCAGAAAGTAAATTAAGTAATATTTGAAATTTTTATTAGGACGGTTCAAACTTCACGTAAAGGTATGACATATGATATGCCTTCCATTAGAAGCTAGTCTTGAGCCTTGTACAAATTCTATGTTATTAAAGGCAGATGTAAAGCACGACCATTCTGAATCTTTAACTATTACTGTGCCGTTGCATGAATCAGATAAAGAAGCAACCTGCAGGGCCATGGAAGGTTGGAGACTCAAGCTGGCTTTGTATGTAGCTAGAGTATAATGTGCTGATGCTTGACCATACTCTCTTTACCCAGTGTGTGTCTGTGTGTGTAGGCAGCCTCCAGTTAATAGTGCGGGATGTTGTTGCAACAAGACCTGTAGTATCTTGGAGCCAAGGCCAGCAGTAGCAGTGGCCTCAGCCTATGATGAAACATGAGGATATAGAGCTACTACTGTAAGAGTGTGTGTTTATTAGTTTATAAATTCATTAATTTATTTATATATAAATATATATATTAAATGATAAGTGTAATTCTTTATGCCACTGTGAGACTGCTACAGGTTTATCACAGAAATGCTTGGGTTGGAAGAAACCTTAAAGATCGAGTTCCAACCCTGCTGCCACGGGCAGTGTTGTCAACCACAAGATCAGGCTGCCCACGGTGCCATCCCATCAGGCCTTGAATGCCTCCGGGGATGGGGCAACCTCAGCCTCTCTGAGAAACCTGTTCCAGTTCCTCTCCACTCTATGAGTAAAATATTTCTTCCTAACATCTAACCTAAGTCTTCTCCCTTGTAGTTTATGGCCATTCTCCATTGTCCTGTCAATATCTGCCCATGTAAAAAGTCTGTCCTGCTCCTGCTTGTAAGTTCTCCTCAAGTACTAGAAGTCCTCTTTCCATCCCCAGAGCCTCATATTGATTGCTTAGGAGCACTTCATAGAATCACAGGATCCTTAGAGTTGGAAGAGACCTTTAAAGGTCATCTAGTCCAACTCCCCTGTGGTGACCAGTAACATGCAAAGCTAGATCAGGTTGCCCATGGCTTGATCCAGCCTCGCCTTTATGGTCTCCAGGGACAGGGCACATCAACCATATCTGAGCAACCTGCTCCAGTGCCTCACCACCCTTTTATTATAAAGAACTTCTTCCTTATATCCAATCTAAATCTCCTCTCTTTGAGCTTGAAGCCATTTCCCCTTGTTCTATCACCAAAGACCCTGTCCCCTTCTTTCATGTAGTTCCGCTTTAGATACTGAAAGGCTGCTATCAGGTCCCCCCAGAGCCTTCTCTTCTCCAGACTGAACAGTCCCAGCTCTCAGCCTGTTCTTGTAATGTAGGTGTTCCATCCCTTGAATCATTTTTGTGGTCCTCCTCTGGAGGTTCTCCAACAGATCCATGTCTCCTGTACTGAGGACTTCCCATCTGGATGCAGTGTTCCAGTTGAGGCCTCACCAGCGCAGAGCAGAGGGGCAGGATCACCTCCCTTGCCTTGCTGGCCACACTTCTTTTGATGCAGCTCAAGATACAGTTGGCTTTCTGGGCTGATGGGGAACATTGCTGGCTTATGTACAGTTTCTCATCCACCAGTAACCCCAGGTATTTTTTTGGCAGGGCTGCTCTCAATCCTTTCATCCCCCAGCTTGTATTGATAGTGAGGGTTGCCTCAACCCAGGAGCAAGTTCATGAGGTTCAACAAATCAAAATGCAAGAAGTTCACCTGGGCCCACTGCTCAAGCCTCTCTAGGTCCCTCTGGTGTGTTGACCATACCGTACAGCTTGGTGTCATCAGCAAACTTGCTGAAGGTGCGCTCGACCTCACTGTTGATGTCACTGATGAAGATATTAATGAGTATTGGCCCCAGTACCGATCCCTGTGGGTCACCACTTGTCACTGATCTCCATCCAGACATGGAGTCATTTACCACCATTTTCTGGGTATGATCCTGCAGCCCCACTTCAGGGGCAAAGGGAAGACTCCTTCCACTCTGAGCAGAAACAAAGGTTCAGATTCCCTTGTCTTGCGTGTTTCTGTGATCTGTCTCCTCAGGGTTGGAATGGAGTGCCTCTGCCTGTGTAAACTAGGACAGATTATGGCCTTTCAGGTTATGTGGGTACCTGGAGAGTTGGGTGCTTTTTCTGTATGTGCATTCAGCTAAAACATGTGATCTGCACATGTATTATATTAAATTTATAAAGTGAGATTTAGGCCTGGTTAAAACAAACACAAAGTAATTAAATTTGTTTTTCAGCATTGAATTCAATCCATAACAGAACAAATCAAACAAAAACAAGGGAGAAAAATTAATAAGAATAACCTTCCAAGGGGAAAAAACAAGAAAAGCTTTGAAGTCAATCTGAATCATGCCTGTTATAACACAAATACTTAAAACAAAGAAAGTAATTATCCTTCATTTTTAATTCATTTTGCACCTTGAAAACAAGCTCATATTGTAAAGATCTGGATTTGAGTTTTAGTTGCATTTTTTATATCTGTTGGATCTCTACAACAAATGTTGTAGTTACATTCTGCAGTTTTTAATCTGTAAAATACTCTGATAATATGATCTTACTCTGTGTCTCATCTAAAACTTATGCTTATCTAATAGAACTACCACTGGCTTAACCTTGTTTGGTTTTTAGGTGTGGCTGCTTTGCAGTTGAGTGATTCAAACGTATTTGAGGCTGAATCCTTACAATTCAAGAATAGCCCATTAAGAAACTCAATTACTTCAGCAAAAATACATTCCTATAATATGTAGGTTGCTCCAAAAGTAATGCCTCTTATTTATATAGCAGCAATGGCAGATGCAAAGATCATAGTAACACTATTCGATAGAGCAAATTCTCAGCTACAAAACACTTTTTCAACATAGTCAGCACTATTTGCTATGCATTTTTGCTAGTGATGAACAAAAGCCTTTATTCTGTGCTCATAAAAATCAGCACCAGTGGAAGTGACCCACTGTTTCACAGCTGCTTTGATGAGGGCCTTGCTGGGAAAATGTTGCCCATGCAGTCCATCTCTTATTGGCCTGAACACATGAAAGTCAGAAGGTGCCAAATCTGGACTATATGGTGCCGGTTGTAGGACACTCCAGCCAAGGTTAACACTATGCTTCATAGTGTTCTAAATGGTATGGGACTTGACATTGTTGTGTTGCAAGAGAATGGTTGTCTTCTTCTCTGATCTGACTCTGGAAGTTTGAGCCTTCAGCTTAGTTACTGTTGCCATGTAGCGGTCAGAGTTGATAGTTTGTCTTGGTTCCAGGAAATTCAGAAGGATCACCCCTTTCCTGTTCTAAAAGACAGTGCACATTGCTTCACCTGCTGAGGGCTGCGTCTTGAACTTGTTCTTCTATGGAGAATTCCGGCTTATAGTGGTGACAGTACATCTCGTCATCAGTAAAATATACAATCCAGGAACTGTCACCTTCATCCTTGTATTGATTCAATGGATCCTGAAAAAACTTGCATATGGTGTTCATTCTGTTCCTGTGTGAGCATTTGTAGGACCTTCCTGGTGCAAACTTTGTGATGTTGCAGTGTTGCTACCTTTGTTTCCAATGCATTGAAGGTGATATTAATCTCCATGCACAGTTTCCTGGCTGTAATCCAATGATTCATGTGGATGAGTTGATCGAAACACTCTTAATTTCAAGGTGTGACACCTGTGAATGGCCATCAGGAACATGGCTTGTTTTTAACATTGCTGTTGCCATTGCTGAAACGTGCAACCCGCTGCCTCACTGTGTTCACATCCTCTGTTTGGTCTTCATAAGTGATGGAGATTCAGCATTCAACAAGCATCAATGAATGTGAATGACTGCAGTTTTTTTCTGCATGGAGGAATTAAATTCTACACCTTTCCTTCATGTACTCTTCCATGTCAGATGCCATTTTATCAGACTGCTTCTCTGCTGCCATTTGTCACACGGCAACAAAATGTAATGGAGTACTAGGAAGGTTCGACTTCTACTGCTATACCGCTAGCGTCCATCTCTGATGTTGCAGATCAACATAATAAAATAGGAAGCTTTAGTTTTGAGCAGACCTCGTGCAGCAATTCAGCAATAGTTAACACCTAATTCCCACCTCAAATAATTCTGACACAGGGAATCTAAGTGCTGAATTTAAATGCAATCTTCCAGCTTTGCATAAATGGAAATTTGTAGATAAAAGATCATTTTAATAGAATCTTGGCTTCTGTTCTCTTGTATCTGACAGAATGTAAGTACAGAGCATAGTATCTATTCAATATAATTTAACTGTACAGAACCACAAAGGAGAAAAACAACCGGGGAAAAAAAAGCACAAACTTTTGAGGGATTAGATCAGCTTTACAGTACACAATTATGAGTAAAATTGAATGTTAAAGTTAACTGAGAAGGTCAAGTACAACAACAGTTCAGAGTTTAAAAGTATGATATTAATGATTAATGTAAATTAGCTGGAAGATGCCTTCATTTTATGAGTGTTGTGTATTTGATTTGACTGTTTTACCATTTTCTATGCAGATTTGAGCAGCTTTGGGTTTAAAAATGGTCTGAAAACATCTAAGCGAGTATTTTATTGACTTTGTATTGCTGCATCTCTACAGGTGTGTTTTTATAGTAGTTTTGCCTCTGATGCCAAAGATTTGGGGATCTTCTTGGAAAAGAATAGCATGGGGGAGAGAACATAAGTCTGAATTTAGAAGATTGGTTTGCAGAATTGGTTGTGATCCCAATCCTGTGCTTGAGGGTAATGAAGTCAACACAGACTGCCTAACCTCACCTGAACATGGGACAAAAGTGCTGGGTAAATCATATATATGATATATATTTTTAACGGAGATGTTTTAACAGAGTGTGTACAGATAATTCCCTCTAGCCATTTTGAAAAGAAGCATGGGCTCCTTAATTTATCTTTAAAAGTCACTAGAGATAAGCAAAAGAGATTTTGTTTTAAGCATTTACCCGAGAGCCAGTACTTGTCGGCACAGCAAAAGCTATGCAGCTTCCCCATGCTGTGTAGTGTGCCAGCAGGAGTACTTTAAGTGCAGGTTTTTGTGAGGATTTCCATATATTATGTTCTTCTGGTTCAACCAGGCTGCTGACCCCTCTGAGCTGATGTTGTTGATGAAGTGCTTAATAAGTTCCTGGTCTTCAAGTATAGGTAAATGCAACCTGGCTTGAAAGACGTTCTTTCTTTGTAGTATACGTGTAGGTGTTTGGTGTGGTGGCTTGTTTGCTTGTTTGTTTTTTGAATACCACTACTTACAAGTTTAACTTGTAGTTCATTCTGTTAATTCAGAGCTCTAGAGTACGATACTGAAAGGATTTTCAGTCTGCATCAGCAACAACACAACTTCCAAAGTTTTGCTGGAAGGGCAGGGATAGCGTATAGTGAGATTTTAGGCCCTATTGGTTTTGTACAAAGAAAGCTTAATACGCATGTTGTGTGCTCAGAATACTATAAGCCTAGTACCTGCTGTATGGGCAGACTGTAGTCTGGGGAGATGTAGAGCCTAATGGTGCATGTGTGCATATTTGTTTGGTATTTGTTTTCTGGTTTTAAGAAGGTTATGATGGAGGGAGAGGGTCGAGACACATAAGTAGTTAAGGTGCATTCCTTTGAATGTTCGTATCTTGTTTTCTATTAAAGATACTTTGCTAGTAACTTTGCATGGGTCTGAAAATGGCTGGGTTACTTTTGAAAGCAGGGATTGTAAAACAAAGAAGCAGCAAACAATTGGGCAGGGTGTTTTCAATGACATATCATTGAGGAACTACTGTGGTTTGACACTTATTAAAGCCTGCTATCTTCTTAGACCCTTCAAAGTGAAAGAATTGTCACTGTTAGCTCTTCCTAATGTGTCATTAAATTTATGAAAACTAGTTAAATGGGCAGTATTTGAAGAAAATGGCTTTTGAGTGAGTTATTACTGATTATCAATTGTTTTAATAGTTGTGTGTATGTTTCCTTGAGTAGATTATTTGCAGTTTAGAGACCCTTGAACCTTGAGTCAGTATTAAGATGGAAAAGAATCTGTCTTCTGACAGCAATAGGTGTTGGAGCCTGATTTTATGTATAAATACTGGAAGTCAAGTGTATTGTTGCAAGGTGATTTTGAGCTGAGTATTTGAGGCTTATGTTCTGAAAACACATCTTAGTATTCTGAAGCTCCGGTCTGTTTAGAAGCTATATGTTTTGTCTGAGTTCATAAATCCTAAGGAATAGTGCCTAAGTGTCCTTTCATTTTACAAGAAAAAATCTTTCAATGAAAATCCTCCTATTAACAACTATAAATTGACTGCTAAACTCTGTCTGCAACAGAGAGCTTGTAATTCAGAAGCAGTAACAACACAGCTCCTTTGCCTGAATAAGAAAATGGAGTTTCTAACCTACTACTGCTGTTTGCCCTGCTCATTGGGTACTTGTTACCTCAGTGCTGAATGGAATTTATGGTAAAGATAGTTGGCTTTTCTTTATTGTGAGCTCTGCTGCGTTGTTGGCTCTTATCCATGCTGCAGAACTTTGTGAAAAAAAGGAACCCCATGCAGCATGCTTGGCAGACGGTTTTTCAGTGGGCTTGAGAGAGTCGCTTACAATGCAGTCTGAACAGGTAACGGTTTGTAAAATGGGCAGCCTTATTTTTCAGCAGGATTTGGGGAGCCATCTTCTAGCTAGTAATTACAGTCCCTAAGACATGGAAACGTGCTAACTCAAGTGTAGAAGAGAACCTTTTGAGTCTGAAAACAAGTATGTTGTGCTTTTGGGAAAAGAAGGAATGTGCTGCTTAGGTTAGCCAAGCCAGGATGGTTTTGAGCCCAACAGCAGAGGACAGACTATAAGCTCTATGTAATTGTTACTTGCAAAGAAGAGGAGAAATTACATGTGTACAAATGCTTCTTAATGTGATGTGAAGAAAGTAGTTTCATTTTACTTTTTGATTTTAGTATAATGTTAGACTTGCTTTGTCATTGCCTTTATACTTTTATCAGCCAGGGGCTTCATATTTCAGCCCAGTCAAAAAAGAAAAGGAGTCAGGAGGGCATTCACCCACACATTCCATTCCAGTGATTATGAAGGCACAGGAATGAATGTTTTGCTGAATTCTAGTGGGTGTAAAAGGTAACACCTTCGTACTTGATTCTCCACTTTGTTTCTTTCCAAGGACCATTCAGTAGGAAGGGGGAATGTAAGGGGCTAGGTTTAGATTTGCAGGAAAAGCTAAAAGATGGCCTCTAAAATTAGGATGTTAGTTCTGACTTTGGAGATGAAGTAATTTGAGTTCTTGGGAGTGAAGGGAGTTGTGCTGCACTGTTCTCAACTTGTTGCTGCAGTTCTGAAAGCATAGCAATGTAACAAGGTAATTTTTAAGGTAATTTCAGTAGTGGAGACAAGAAGTGACCAAAGCCTAGATAAGGTTCTAGCAACAGCAAGGAGCAAGGTAGAGATGAATTTTGGCAGCTTTTCCCCTGCTTCTCTTTCAGTGCTAATGGTTACTTATGCTCAGCACTTTGTATTGCTGGGAATGACAAACAATTGTTTCTACATCTCCTGTGTCTGACAGATCTGGGCAGCTGCAGGAAAATACCTCTTCATGGACTGAATGACCCTGTCCCCTTGGGGACTGAAAGTGGATGCTGCATCTGCTGACCAAGGGAACAAGGGGTGTTCTGTGCCCCTGCTCCCTAGCTCGCCTTTCTTCTGGCTACGGCAGTGGGAAGGCTCCTCACACCATTGCATGCTGCTGCTTTGCCAAGAGTTGAAAAACCTTTCCTTGATGTCTGCTGAACTTGGGGTGTTGCAGAATGGAGGAATAAGGGTAGTAAACGGTCAGGTCCCTGTACCTTGACTGTACTTATATCAAAGGATACTTTTAAAGTTGTTGATAATCTGTCAGGCACCATGATGAGATGCAGAGTAAGCCAGAAACTCTTTGATTTCTTCACTGGTAAGGTTTTCTGTATGCATACCAGTCTTGTTTTCCTGTTCTTAGACCTTAGGCTTTATACAGCTATTGATTGTTCTTTTCTAGTTGATACAACATTAATGGTTATTCAGGTGAAGATATCTGTTATTTTCCCAACACAGCCTCACAATTCATTAAGAATGCAATGGGTTCCCTTGTGCTAGTAATGTCTGCTTTAATTCTAGCAAACAGGATCCCTGACAAACAGCAGGTTAGATATTCACAGCTAGTTCCATGGTCCATTACAGCAATTCCTTTTCTTCTTCACTACAGCTAGTATTAGTATTCAAAAGATGGAAGCATGCTGGTGGAAAGCTACCTAAATATTTATGGAATACTGCTAGGGTCATAGTAGCAAGGGCAGCAAATGAAATTAAAGATTTACACCATGAAACAAACTAACTTACCAATCGCTCTTGGCCAAGTTGCTCATGCTGTTTAAAGAAGAAGTTTTCTAAGAAAATACTTTCTTGCAAATTTCAGCATGAAATTTTAACCTGTGACTGCCTCAATATCAGTGTTGTTTCTTCCAACAAGAGGAGTGGCTGGAGACTTTTAAACACAACTGACAAAGCTAGTTTCACATAGCTTGATTCCTTAAGAACAGTACTCCATATCTTTTATCTAAATATATCAAAGTGTTTTCTGAACTTCAGAGTCATAAATACCCTGTGTGAGGAAAATAATGTAAAGGAAGAAACAGATGCAGCAACCTCAGAAAATGTATGTAGATTGCTCTGAAAATAATGCCTCCTATTTATTTCCTTGGAAACTTCAACAGCTACAAAGAACACAATAACACTATTTGAGAGAGCAAATTCTCATCTATGAAGAACTATTTTTCACCATACGAACCATCATTATCTATGCATTTTTGCCAGCAGCGAACAAAAGCCTGAATGCCTTGCTCATAAGAATCTGTACTACTGGAGGTGACCCACTGTCACATGACCCACCACTAGCATAGAATGTAAGGTTGGAAAAGACCACTAAGATCACTGTGTAACCATCAACCCATCACCTCCATGCTCACTAAACCATGCCACATCTGCGCTTTTCTTGAACACTTCCAGGGACAGTGACTCCATCACCTCTCTGGGCAGCCTGTTCTGATACATCACCACTCTGAGAAGAAATTTTTCCTAACATCCACTGTTTGGTCTGCTTAAACATTCAGCAAATATTGATGAATATCAGTGGTGCCATTTTTCCCACATGATGGATTTCAATTCCACCTCCTTGTTTCATACGCATTTCCATGTCAGATGTCATTTTGTCAGACTGCCCCCACTGCTGCCATCTGTCACAGGGCAATAAAATATAAGGCTGGGAAGGTTCAGCTTCTTGCCATGCCACCAACGTCCACCTCGGATGTTGTGGGCCAACGTAATAAAACAGGAGGTGTTAAACTTTCGGAGCAGCCTTTGTATGTGCCAGGTCAAAATTAGGAATGGAAACCAGGAGTTGAGCAGACTTTGCATTTAAACTTTGCAGTCAGATCTCAGGCTGGACAAGGAAGCTCACTGTGCTGAGCACTGAGCAAACTGAGACTGTTTTACTGTCTTACGGTTTTCTGAAAGTATGCAAGAACCTGGATAACTTGGCATCTGCATTAAATGAGAAACGACATTCTTCTGTTTTGTGGAAGCATGATAGAACATAAATTTTGAATGGAAATTGCCTTGCTTATTGAAATGAAAACCTCTGAGCACAGAAGCTCTGCCTTAATTATTTTGATAAGAAGCTAAATAGTTGTAAATACTATACAGGTAGGAAAAAAATCAAACTGTTGGGGAAGAAAACTGTTTTTAATCTTCCAGCTATGGTTTTTTGTTGCTCTGGGACATGTGTAAAAACCAAAGACACATGAAAACCAAAGTAAAGCATTTTTTTTGTAGTTCTCAGATAAAGTTAAGTAATTCTCTAAAGAGACCTCCATAAAGTGACAGCATAATTTGAATAAATACATCATACAGATAAAATAATCTGAACTGTAAGTGGTTTTAATTAGCAGCATGCCATCTTTATTCTTTGGATTCTAGCTAGGGATAGCAAAAAAGAATCCCCAGAAACTGACTTGATTGACACTTTTTTCTATTTTTTTCACAGCGTAGGGCTAAGTATTTAAACAGAATTAAGTAGGACATTTCAGTAGAATGATGATTGATTAATGAAAAACAGACTGAAGACGTTTGTACAAAAATTGTATGCACATACATAGGACACCCTTTGGTTCGGTTAGGAGAACTCTTAAGACAGGATCTGTAAGAAAAAGCGTATAATCTTCCAGTTAGATATTGAAGTAGCAATTATTTGCCCTAATTAGTGCATATGTTTCCAATGTCGGTACAGTTGTGTTGTTTGGAATCAGTATTTGAATTTTGCAATTGAAACTGGTCCCTCCTGATGACTCAGTAGTGCAGAGCTGTGTTGATTATGACCCAGAAGAGATTTGGGTATGCTCGGAGAAGATACTTGCTTGTTTCCACTAGCAAAGTGCTTGAACATTAGCATTAGCAAATATTTTTGTTTGCAGATAACTTACAGTTCTTCTGCTGTCAAGGGAGAGAACACCTCAAACAATGAAGGTGAGAAAGAATCTAAAAGAAGGATGGGGATTTTCATTATTATTATATGAGGCCAAAGGATTCAGAGAGAGGATCTGCAGTTTATTCTTTCACAGTGATGCTGCTGTGTGTGGTTTGTTTTTTTTTTTAATCTTAACCAATCTTCCTTCTACCCACTGCCCTAAGGAGCCAGATATCTGCAGTTGTCTTAAAATCTGCAAAAGCTTTATGTTCAACATTGCCCAAAATCCCATCAATGATGAGGGCTGCAATTCAGTGAGGTAACTTTACTCATTTTCCACTATTGTTAACTGTGCTCAAATTTAAAAAGTAATATTTTGCTTTAAATCGAGGCCTAGATAAATCAATCCCTTTACATCAATTTGCCAGGTTTTGAATGGGGCCATGAAACAAATAAACTAATATCTTTAGACATTCAGTTTTTGCTGATTTTGGCTTGAAAAGGAACGTGACCTGAAGAATAGTTCTATTGCCCAGTCCTTAAAGAAAGCTCTGATACTTGTGCATGCCAATCTTCTTGTTCTGCCTCATTAATGTTGGGCTGATGTTATGTATGCTGTATGGCCAGCATGGATATTCCAAGGATTTCACCAGCTTCAGAGCACCTCCCCCCCCCCCCCCCCTTATTTAGCATTCATAGAGGTGCCTGACTAAACATAGAGTCTTTCTTCTGTATTTTCCTTAATCTGTATATTCTTCCTTAGTGAGAAGAAAGGCACACACAGCCACAGATGCCCAAGTGAAATATTCCTCTTGTTGCACTTTGGACAAAATTCTGAAAAGTCCCCATTAGTTTAGATGAAGATATTTGTCAGTAAGGATAATTGATACTATATGTTCATTACGTTTGTACTAAAGGCTAAACTTATGTTGTTTGATTTCTTCAACTTTTGAACCCTGTGCAATATGTAATTTAAATTTTTGTTGTTTCTTCTACGCAAGTTGAAAGACATCTAACATTTTGTGAGTATTTACTTTAGCTGAAGGAATTAGTTTTCCCTGCAAACCAGATGCTTCCTGCAGAGCTTGCCTTTCCCTCAGTCCCCATTTAACACCTTCAGTACCGCGTGTCTCTCTTAGCTGTGGAGGTGCTGGCAGCATCAGTTAAATGTTTCACTGGGAGAATGAGTAGCACAGCAGTCTTAGCTAGGTCTGAGGAATGGCTGCAGGGAGTCATACCCTGAATTACCTTGTGGCACTGTCCCCCCTGTGAAAGATGTAAAGGAATGTTGAGCAGAGATAAAAGACATGAGGCTTTGTGCATTGAGGCACTTCAGGCAGTGCCCTGATCTTGGTTGAAAAGTACTTTGGAAGGAAAAACTCCCCGATATTGACAGGGGAATTAGGAATGTGATAGCTTACAGCATAAAATACTACTTCTGAGAAGTAGTCTGTCTAGAGATGCATGTGTATGTGGAGTTTTCTTTGCTTCATTTTTTCAGTACCAAGAGTAAATGCACATTAGAATACAGTGCTTCAAGTATTTAAAAATGTATGTGTGCCCTCTGTTAGCTTATCCATTTTCCATGGGTGCAGGCTGTAGGATGAGCTCTACCTTTAATGCTTCTGTCAGTCTTCTTTCTCAAGAAAGACTCTTGAGTACTTCTTCTGCTATTGTACAATGTTCTTAGGCCCCAGAAATTGCTTGTGAAGGCAGAAGAGACCCTGCAGTGGATTCCCAGTGCTGTAGGTTGTGTATTATGCACTTACACCATGATATTTGAAATGGCTGTTGTCAGAAAAGATATATTCCTAAGAAGTGCAAATCTTCACTGTTTAGTAGCTTTTTTTTTTGAAGCAGCCTTGGAAGAATTTTGGTTGGCTTCATGTACAATAAACTTAATGTGTTTAAAATAGTAGTGTTTTCAGCTTGGAGTCTAAGAATGCTTATTGAAGATGAGCTTTTTTTTTAATGAATGAATGTGGTTTTGCATCACGTTTGGAATTTAAGGGGACAAAATTGAAACTTGAGAATTACTAAAGTATTGACCTAAACCCTTGGTTTTGGTTCCATTCCTATCTTTGTATATCATTTATTGTAAAAGTGTCTTGACTCCCCTGAACTGGTAGATTTGAGGGGAGATAGAGTAGGCAAATAAATTGAGTTATCTTGACATTATACTTTCAAGTATTATGTTTTTCTCTACCAGCATGATTTTGGCTTTCTTACTGTGCCCGTACTTTTCTTACGTTCATGGTAGAGAAGTGCTTCTGGTCACAGGGCAAAATGGTTTTACACAGAAATGTCATTGCTACATGGTGTCATCTACAGAGGGTAGTTTTAAACAGCACTTGAGTGAATAGCTGTCTGCTGTTAGCACTATATAGGCTAGCTGTTGCAGTTTCCCAAGGTTTGTGGGGCTGTCCCACACAGAACTGCAGTGTGGACAAGACATTCAAGTAAGAATTTTTGTTTTTTTCTCCTGGAGTTGAAGGCAATTACATGTGTGTAAGCAGTCTCATGCTTGCCAGCAAACGCAGCCTACTGATCCAGAAGACACCGGCAGAGAGGAATGGCTTCCTGCTTTCCAGCAGGGAGCTGAGCCTGAGGTGACTTCATCTGCAGGAACCCTTCGTGAGTTGCCTGTTGGCGTGGTGGCTGGGAAGCTCAGCCTCAAAACTGTGCAGCTGCCCTGGTCTCTGTGCTGCATTTCTGTGGCGGTCTCTTTCCATACTGGTGTATGGAAAGAGGCAGTGAGAGGTATCATCTCCCAGGGATGAGAGTTGCATTCTGTGTTTAATTAAAGGACGATGACTTATGCCAGATGATGTTAAAATGTGAAATAAAATGGTCTTTGCCAAATATTGTGATTTCATAGAAACTTGGAAACTCATTAATTACTGAATTTTATTCATGATAAGCGTGTAGCCTGTTTTGCAGGGCCCGTTGACTTTGGCCTTGTTTTCTTTTGGCTTTCTCCCCCACTGAGTTATTTCAGCCTTACATAATGTTGATGGAAATAGACTGCTTGGTGACAAAACTATTTGAGGAACAGGACACCAAGCAAACTATTTGTTGACTAAGGAGTTGCTTCAGGAGTCTGCTAATGAGATAGAGAACCTTTGCCACACGAGGTCCTGGCTTTGAATTTGATCACAACGGTCTAATTGTAATCTCATGATAAGCTGTTTGTTGGCCTGTAAAAATGCAGTAGATGTTTATACTGCTTGTTAGCTTTTTACAGGGCAGCTGAACAAACCTTGCCACTCTGACGACTCTATTAGTAGTTTCAGAAGAGAAGTCAAGTATTAAATAGGAACAATCATGTGGATAACTGTACATAAAGTCTTTGTACCCTTGGTCAACAATTCATAACAAGCCACAGATTTCTCCCCTTGCTTTGTGAATTGGATCTCAAGCTTAGCACTTTCACATCAACTGTTAGCAAGTGAATTCACTCAGCATCTGTCAGTTTTGATTAAAGACAAAAATATATATATTTTTTACAAGTGTTTAAAATTTCAGACCACCTGAATGACTTGGATTTTTTTTGTCCATGGATTTACCAGGAGTCTGATAGAATTTACCCTTTTCTTAATTTTGAAGTCATCAAGATAGCCCTTATTCCTTCTTGTGCTGTAGGAACCAGCTAACCACACTTTCACAGTGTGCTGCAGAGCTTCTCTTTGGATACCGACATGGTTGGTCAGTCAGCGATGTACATGAGTTATTAATGTGTAGATTCAGAGTGGTTAGAATTATTCACAATCCTCTTTCATCAAAAACTGAGCTGTAAGCCATGGTGAGAAGTGACATTTTCATGTGAATGAGTTGAACATCTTTAAAAGACCTTTTCTGATATTGTCAGATAATCTGCACAAGGTCAGAGCAGGCAGCAAAGATTGTTCCTGAGGGTGAGGGAAGCTGACAAAAGGGGCTGGAGATTGGAAAACTGTTAGTAGAGTAACTGTGAGATAGACATTTCTCGTGATTACCCACGTACATGCTTAACCACTGCATAATCCAAAACCTTGCTTGATTTGCGAGGATTTTTCATTTTTTCCATTGCAGATAACCCTGGGTCATATGTATAATTATGCTAATGCTGTTTTCTACTTCCTACCTAATGATGCTGAAGAGTTTACAGTGGAACCAGAGAATGGGAACAAGTCCCTGTTCTGCAGACTGTTTAGATTAGACTGTTTATGGTGGAGTATGGTCCTAGGCAACACATGAAATGCTTGAAGCATGAGCAGCATGGGCCATATTAAACTCTTCTTAGCTTTCGGATAATTAGTATTGAGTTCCATTGTGAGACTGATTCTTAAGTTGCTGCTGAACCGAGGAAGTTTGATAAGTTAATAATTCTGAGTATGTCTTACAATCTTGCTTTAATTTGTATATATTTATAGATTACTGTTTTCCATTTTTCTCTACTTAATGTTGAATTGTACATATTTGAAACTTGTTTTGCTGTAGAGCGCTTTGCATCCTTGCCATGGTTTTGTGATTTTCGGTTGTTGGTATTCCACATCATAACATCATGTAGTGAATGTACCTGGTTCTCAGAAGAGAAGGACTGCTACATTCCCCATGGTACTTTGCTCCTCTGTTACCATTTTCCAGCCGGAGGGAAAAGATAAAAGCTTGCAGTATAAAAACTTGCAGATCACGAGACCTCGTCCCTTTTTCCACCTGTCTCTCGTCTTGGCAGCACCTCGCTCTCCAGCCGTCTTATCGTCGGTAGTAGAGTAAGGCCTACCTTGATTTTGGGACATTCTCTCTCTCTGTATTGGATTTCTCAGCTTAAATTGTAATTATATTGTATTATAGTGTGTTGTTTTGCATTCCGATATCTTATTTAGTAAATTAGTTTGTTTCTCCTCAGATTGTTGCTGCTGTTCTTTGCTCTCAGGGCCATCTCCTTCCCTTTTCCTCTTTTCCCTTTTCTCGGGGCGTGGGCCCGTGGATCCCCCGTCCCCTTCGTCACGGAACCGGGCCTTAGCGCCCGTAAACTGTTGACAATCCTGAAGATGCCCCTCTGGGTGACATTTACCTGGAGCACTGGGAGCTGTTAAATTGTACCCACTTAAGGAATGAAGTAGAAGGCCGTGGGGGGGAAAGCTGCTGATGTCAGCTTGTTTCCCTTGTACTTTTTCCATTGCTATTTGTACAGAAGAGTTCAATAAATAGATGCATTCTGCATGGATGTTTTTAGTTCTGACACATCCATTCAAGGTGAAGTGTCTGCACTGGTTTGCATCTTCCTCTGGAAGAGGACAGTGGTTTTGTACCGCATAAGGAATTGCAGCTCTAGGCATCAGCAACTTTCTCTGATGTGTATAGCTCCTGTTTGGACATTGATTTTGGAAGGCTTTGAGAAATAACGCAGGAAAAGGCTAGGTTTTTCCTTGTTATCACTCTCTGTAGCTAGCACACGCTCATCCTTTGAATTCAGTGCTCAGGAGAGCACTGGCGAGAAGCTCTTACTCCGCACCCCCTGACTATGCTGCTGCCTGGCAGTGCCTGCTCTGCAGCCAGACTGCAGAAGCTGGGTGCGAGTGGGGACTGTGCAGTCACTGACAGGGTGCCCACCTGGTCTTCTCTTACACCGTGTCCTCCCTGAAACTGAATTCCCTTTGGCATGGAAAGGCATGTGTGGGCATCTCTCTAAGGAAGCCGCAGCTTTTTGGTGAGGTGGGCTTGCTGCTGCTCAGCCCAAAGGTAGGGAGATTTTGTAGAGCAATGGGATCTACCCATGGGAGGATTTTTCTCCTAGAGGAACAAAGGACTCTGCATTCTGAGTTGCTTTTACTTACCCTTGCGAAGTGAAGCAGGGACCGCAAAAGCTTGTAGTGAAAAATTAATTTGTAATGCCTTATGTTATACAAAAGTGGCACTATGGTGCTTAATAGATCCTTAAGCAGAAAGCTGAGGTGTCCCATTATGGAGGGTTTTATTCTACTCCTAAATACAAAGGATTTTTGTTCAGTTTAACTTTGAATTGTTTGCTTTTTTTTAACCTAAGGCCTGAAATGGAGAGATATATGGCTTTTTGTAAGAAGTAAATGCACTATTCAGTGAATTTCAAGTTGTTTCAAGGTAATTTTGTTTATTTGTGATTAATAACATTGATATAGCTGATTTCTTGGTTAATTACTGTACTGGAATTCTCATGCAGTAAATCATATACTGGGCTGTGATTTCCTGTTGATACTGATATATTTTAATATACTGGCATATTGATCTTCTTTTATGGACATTCAGAAATAAATAAACCAAAGGAAATGCTCTGTTAAAATGCATAATTACTAACACTTCATATGGAGTACTCTATGTGCTATTTGTTGTCATCAAAATATATGATTTTAGTCTGTTTCTACGGGAGAGGCTTATTAAAAAGTTCTTGGGAGATTAAAGGAGCAGGAGAGATTAGTTAGTAAAGCATTTCTTTAAAGCTATGTGTTTTCATCAAACATCTCGTGTAACCTGTGAACGCATGGTGACAGAACAGGCAGCATCCAGAGAATATCCTCTGCAGCGCTATATACCTTTGATAAGATCTTTTTTTTTTATGTAGCATCTTCTTGTATTACATATTAATGTGTTGTATCACAGCCTATTACATAACCTGAAGCCCCAACAATGAGAATCGAAGTGGGGGACTGAGCAGAAGTATCTGTAATCTAACAGGAATATGACTGAAAGAATTCAGCAACTCTAATCCATTTCTGTGCAATTGCTAATGGTCAGAAAAGCAGGCGGATTTAACAGCATTCACAGCTGCAGTGCTTGAATTTTTCAATGATGGAGCAAAATTGCAAATGAGATATTTGGAAAATTGTTGTATGGGCTTTTTAATAGATAATGCTCAGTGTATGCATTCAACCCAATTTGAATACAGAAAATCAAATTAGATTGTAGTTAGTATTTTTCTGAAGTTATATTTTGAAACCATAGCTTCTGTACTATAGCTTTTCCTTTTTTAGAATCAGTGGAATATATATGATGATCTCAGTTATTTTAAGTATCTTTTTAAATCCACTGTAGCCTTTTACTTCTGCTTCATCATTTAAAAGGTGTGTGCTATTTTTATTTATATCATTAGGTGCATATGTGCCCAGTACTTCTCATGGAAACAGTTCTGGTTTCTGATCCTTTTGATGTCAACTGCCAGTATATGTACTCTGTGTCTCCACTGAATAAGCATTACTGCCTTAACATGGATTGATTGGAATCAGTTTTGATGTGGCTGAGCACTGTTGGCCATCCCAGAAGACAGGTGTTTGTGGTTATAGGATACATAACTGCTTTATCAGGCCATTTTGGTGACAGTAGTTCAGTTTGAATTAATACTGAACAGACAGCACTATGTATCAATTGTACTACTAGATAATATTTGTGTGTCTTGTGGGTTGGCTGCTACCAAGATGTTCACGTTTATATTTCTACAATCTTTACTGACAGATTTTCCATCATCATTGTGAATGAATTATTTTCAACAAACTTTTACCAAATCTCTGTTCTGGCTAAACAACTCAATCACATGTACAAGAGATGTTGAATTATATTGATAGAACCCAAAAAAGTCAAAACTGTGTAGTGCCTTGCTGTGTGACCTCAGGTCCGGAGCAATCTAATTAAAATATCATGAGACAAATTGGCTTCTACAACCTTCTAGACTCCCCCTTCCTTAACTGGAAAACCATGTGGCTGTTTTGTTGTTATCAGATCTTAAGAGTTCGATCATTTCCTCTTTTAGTTTGATAGGCTGAAGATTGCAAGCAAGCTTTAGTTTCTTGGAAGGAAACCAGGAGGCTTCAGTGAGTTATGAGCCAACTTGTGTTTCCTGGTAATATTTTCTGATTCTAACTCAGGGTCATTGGTTGTCCAAACTGTGAACTCCTCTGTGTGACTATATATATTGCATTGCAGGGCATGGGAAAAGTATGTGCATATGTGAGAATGCTTGGGGAACTTCTAGGATGCCATTAGCTGGCTGCTCAGTCATTTGAAGTAGGGGAATAAATTATGATGGATCTCTGACTCAAATACATACGATGCAGCCATGAATTAATAACATTTCTGAAGAGAACCTTAAATACTGCTTTTCACTGAGGATTTTCTCACAAAAGCAGAATTTGTTATAGCAAGGAAGCAGTGTAAAATTTGACTTGTGCAGTGAAGTAATAAAATGCAAGAATTTTCACATACAGTAAATGTCTGAAAAATATTTTATTTTGGTTTCTGTTGTGGAGAAAGTTGTGTCTACAAATTTCCTGCATAGCATTTTGTTTAAATTGGCAGCCGGAAAATATAGAAGACAAGCAAGAAGTTGTAGATTACACGTTCTTCTTGCTATGGACTATTTGTAAATACTGTGCTCAGTGCTCTGAATGGGTGCACAATGGAAACAAAAATCAGTGTTCGTATGTCCAGCGCTCTATTGGGTTAAGGAGCTTTGAGGATCATGCTAAGGTTGAATTTGGTCAAGCTGAATGACACTCATCTTAAATGTGTGGAAACTCTCATGAGTTATGTGTGGATTATAGTACCCTGAAATCTGGATGTTACCCTGAGGTTTTTCAAAACTGTACAGTGCCTCTCTGCCTGAAAAACAATGGCAGGAAGATGTATGCTATTTTGGTAAACATCTGTTGTGGGGATGTTTGTATTTGGAGGAAAAAATATTTCATTTTTGTCCTGACCATATCTATTTTATTGATTATTCAAATGTGCTTTTATTTATTTTCATTACAACATATATTTTTTAAAACTAACTTAGTTAAAATGTTTCATGTCTGAGATTTTGATTTACTATTTTACACTACCATTGTGTAACATTATGAAAGGAATGTGATTTAGTAGTCTTAGAATCCTAGTCTTCTGATTCACAAAAAGCCATCAGGAATGTCAAAATTTCCTGCAGAACAATCTATTTTCAACCTCCTTATTTCCAGTTTGCTTGTTACTGCAAAACAGGGAACGATCTTTTAGCATAACATGGAACAGAATTCCCATTGAAGACTGTTGAATTTCTCTCACAGGTTTAACTTAATCTTGTATTGAAGTCATGGGCTTGTTGCTGGAGCTGTGGTTTGGTGGATGGGACCAGTGCTTGGTTTTTAATCACCTTACCAGGTATGCTGGCACCAGCCCCTGTGTGTGTGCCTGGTCCTGAGCAAGGTCTCAGAGTGGACAGACCCCTCCATCCCTGTACCCACATCCCAGTGGAAAAGGAAATGCCCCTGATTAGCTGAACAACACTCTCCAGCAGTGGTGGGTACGTCACGTGGAACTGTTGGAGTGCTCTGGCAGCACAAGGGTTGTGCTGGGAGCTGCTGTGGGATGGCTGTAGGGTGACTGGGCTAGAGGGGTCCACGTCTATGCCATGGAAGTTCTCTGCTGTGGGAAACCAAGTGTGTTAATTCAGGCATCTGAATAAGACCTGTAGTGTCCCTGTTGGTACAAAGGCTAGCATTAAGAGAGAACTGCTTATATCGCTGCTTTTGGGCTAGATACCTGCCTGCTTGTTAATTTCTTACTGTCTATTGTCTCATTAATTTTAGTCTCAAGGCTATATAGTTTTTATTTCTTGCTTTTTCCAATACTTGTTATAAACACCTACTGGAGCTTCATATTGAAGTATTCTCCCTTTTGGCATTCCAGACTAAACTTCTCAATGCAGATTTGCCATAAAATGCTGTTTGTGGGATAATTATATTACAGAGAGCTGCACTCTGCAAACTGGTTTGAAAGCTGGAGTATAATTAATTATAAAGTAACCTCTTAAAAGAGTAGATTTATTTCTTTAGCATGATTTAATTTGCTGATAGAGATTTTGGATTGCCATCAAAACAGAATTGAATCTATCAGTGTCAATGTTGCTGTGCCCATGTCCAGCACTATTTGCCAACTTTGATGTGAAGGAAGCTCTTCTGTGGGAGAAGGGCTGCTTGGAGGCCAAAGCTTTCTAGTTCATCACTTCCTTTCCAAGTGTCACAGTAATGCTGATAACTATTGATGTGTCTATTATAAATTACTAGAAACTATTATGAGATCAACAGCTCTATTCACAGGATCGGCTGAGTACCAGGAAGGAGGTGTCAGCTGGTTCAGTCCAACTCATATCAAACTCAGATCAGGATGGAGATGAAGGAAGTTTGTACTTTGTAACTGCTCTGCTGTGGGCCATAGCATTGATCCAAATCCCATTATTTTTGCCTTATTAACTTTCTGTGCTATGTCTCTGCAGGAAATGTAAATCCTTCAATGCCGAAGTCTCTTTGTTATGTTTACTTTTTTTTTTTTTTNTTTTTTTTTTTTTTTTTTTTTTTTTTTTTTTTTTTTTTTTTTGTGTGTGTGTGTGTGTGTGTGTATGTGTATAAGCTAGCTAGAAGACTGCTAGTTTTCAAAATTCCCTCAGTTTTTCTCTCTAGCTCCTGGTGATGTTGGCTTAAGCTATATTCAGTTCATCACCTGTTAAGGACCAAACCTCTTGAAAGTGCTGGGCAATAGCCAGCTGACGTGAATTGCCTTGTGCGGAGGCTGATGCTGATTACACAGATCAAGATCAGAATTAGAAACTCTGAGACTGAACAGATCTCCTTCTGATTCATGGATCTTAGTGATGACTGCAGCCACTAGATAAGCATACTGGGCAAAAAAAAAACCTGAGGAAATATCTCATTGAAATTGAACCTCTTTGGAAATGTATAAAGCAACTGTAGTTTAGAAGGAGCTTTATTTCACCTGAAGCAGAAGGTGTGTTGTGAGTCAGAAGACCAACTTTAACGAGAATAGGACTGACTTTATAAAAACTTCATATTTTTAGTAGTTTTAAGGTTAACTTGGCAAAGAAAGCTAGCATGAAGAAAGGAAGAAAAAGAAGCTGAGAGGCAACATTCATGCTGTCTGCAGCTCTCTGAGCAGGGAAAGCAGAGGGAGGTGCTGGCCTCCGCTCCTGGGAACCAATTGCAGGAAGAGAATGACACAAAACTGTGCCAGTGGAGGGTCAGACTGTGCATCAGGAACAATTTCTTTACCATGGGAGCAGTCAGACACTAAACAGGCTTTCTGGATGGGTAAGTGATGCCCGAGGTCTGTCAGTGATCAAAAGGCATTGAATAATGCCCTTATTAATGTGCTTTAAATTTTTGTTAGCCCTGAAGTGGTCAGGCAGTTGGACTCAATGACCTTTGAAAGTCCCTTTCCACTGAACTATTCTAATTCAGAAGGCTGAAAAGTAAGACACAAGAATTAACAGCATAAACTCATCTGAAAGTTTACTCTGTTCTGAGATTCTCTAACAATGCATCCTTGAGAAGAAAATGGATTGTGGTTCATATGTGCAACAATATGGTGCCAACTCTGCAGAAAACACAGTTATCATCGAGAATATGCTAAAATGTAGCCAACCAGAGGAAGCCACCCAGTTTATAATGAATGACAGGCAGTGCTTTGATCCCAGAGACAGAAAAGAAAATTGTAAATACTTAAAGTAAAAAGGATGTTAGAGCTGGAAGTCGGGTCAAGTGTCAGCCTGACATTTGGAGAAAAAGGAAAAAATTGCAGTGTATAACATGAATTTGCAAGGACCAATAAAGAAGAAAAGGTTGTGAGCTCTAATGTACTACTTTTAGAAGGAAAGGATGAAAGGACACAGTAGAGAATGAGAGGGACATTTATGAAGAAATTGGACTCCTACTGACTTTAGGGTAAACATATCAGTGCAGTACCGGGAAAAACAGTATTATCAGTATTAACAGTATGAAAGCATATGGGTGAAAATGAGGCTTAACAGCAGCCATTTTGTCCTAACTGTAGAAATACTTATGGAAGGGCAGTAGTGATTTTCCTTGCTGTATTGTGGGAAGCTGGTGAGGGAACTGGAGCCCAAGTCTTATGAGGAGTGGCTGAGGGAAATGAGATTCTTTAGTATGGAGAAGAGAATGCTCAGGGGAGGCCTTATTGCCCACAGCTACCTGAGAGAATGTTTTAGTGAGGTGGGAGTCTTTTCCTGGGTAACTATGACAGGACAAAGGGGAATGGCCTCAAGTTGTACCAGGACAGGTTCACGCTGGATATTGGAAAAAATTCTTCTCCAAAAGAATGGTGAGGCATCAAAACAGGCTGCCCAGGGAGGTGGTGTAGTCACAGTCCCTGGAGGTGTTCAAGAAAGATGGAGATGTGATACTAAGGAACTTGGTTTATTGGGCAGTATTGGTGGTCGGTGATGATCTTGGAGGTCCCTTCCAGCCTTAATGATTCTATGAATATCCTTTTCTAGGAGATGCAGGTTTCATTCATTAGACCACTTTTAATTGGATTAAAATCCATTATTTTTTTGTTATGAATGGAATTATAGATATTTTAGCTAGTCCTCATTTTCCTTAGTTTAACAGGACAAAAGAAGGTAAATACTGTAGAAAATAGGGCTTCTTAGATGAGTGCATTTAGAACTGATCATAGAACTACAGTAATTAAACTGAGATCACCCTCTACTGATTTGTTCAGTGGGAGAAATAAAAACAATTGTATCTTGCTTCCCACATGATGACAACTAATGACAGAGATGCTGTGTGTTACACATCTAAGGAGACTGACAGGAGAAGGAGACAGACACTTCAATATTAGTTAGAATCCCAAGTGCTGTTACTACTTAGGAAAATGACTTGCATTTTTCTAAGATTAGAAACAAGGGTTGGAAACTGCCAAATTGTCATAAGGCATAAGTCTGTGGCCATATGTCACTTCTATCTTGGACACCAATGTGAGGTTACCCCATGTGGAGCACTGCTTAAAGAAATTAAAACACAACAGAAAAACCACCCCTAATTGAAAGAATTCCCAAACCTTGCATTTGTCTGGGTCCATCTTATTCTACAGACTTCTCTCACTTCTTGCTTTTGTTATCTACAGGGAATTATTTCCTGTGGTGTTACTGGCTTTGCTTGTAGTGATAACTGTGGCACTGTACAAGGGCCAGTGAGGATGTATTAGTGGGAGAACATGCACAGACGGAAACCAAAGCAACCCACTGAGCTCAGGCACAGTGATGGCCTCCTTTTCTTTCTGTGTTTTGGTCGGGATAGGATTCTGCTTCTTACCATCAGCAATGCATGCATTTTGTTTTCTCTTTCTCCTCATGTTTGTATTACTACTTCAGTTCCCATGCACAGTATTAAATGCTGTTGTGTGATGTCTATTCACTTGAGGGACTTGTTTGTATTAGCAGGGTACGATTCTAAGTTATTCCTGTGAATAACAGCTTTCTGTTAGCACCAGCACCTCAGATACAATATGCATAATACAAGCATTATGGTATACAGTGGTGTTATGGAGTGGAACGGGAAAGATTTTTCAGAAGTGTTAGATTCAGAAGTGATGTTATTGGTATAACCTGTGATGCTGAAATCAGAGCTGAGATGACAAAGCAAAATGTATGTGATTTTGTTTGCAATGGAATGAGTGGGTATATACCCCAACCAGAGGCACAGGGGTAAAAACTCGGTGGCTACTGGGCCCTATAAAGCTGGGGAGCTGCTGGAACTATGGGGAGGATTTTCCCGTAGTCTTTCTTGGAAGACTTTGGTGCCAATAAAACTGGTGGAAAGGTTGGTGTGGATTGTTCTTTTCCCTCTAGAAGTTCGGTAGTTTTAGCATTTGGAAGCGAATTTACTCCCTAGAACTTACTTGTTTTAAGTCTAGGTTAATGCGGAGAAAATCAGCGTTACTGAATAGCTGAGTGACTGAAATCTTTTCAGTTCCAGTATCTGATACTAAAATGGGATGAGACGTGCAGAAGTAAGGGCAGGGAAGCAGTTCCATGTGAGACCCTACTGACAGCAACTGCTCAGCTGGGAAGCTGAGGGCTTGGGGGCCCGCTGGCGGGTATCTGGAGTGCTGAAGCGCCGAACCATGCTATACCTGATACTGGCGCATTGCTGTCCTCCAGCTTCTGTGTACATAAAATGCCTCAGCAGAGAGCTAATACGCAGACCATGCAGTTACTCTTCAACTACTCGGAAGTTGCTAATCTGTATTTACCGTCTAGTCTGACTTTGGCAGGATGCTTTATTCCCATGCTGATCCTGCTTGCTACATCTTGTGTGCTTTGTGTGAACAACAGACGTAAAACATGAAATGTTTTTTCTGTAGTTCATTTTCTACTGATCTGAGGATTAAAGGAGGTACCTCAACAAAAATGAGAATAAAAAAAAGACTTTTTTTTGGCAGTTGAGAGCTAAAGCCTTTTAAAAATAATTGCTTAGTGTTTACATTTAATAGGGATTCTCATTCTGATTTAAACAGTATTCAGTATAAGTTAACTGTAATTTTACTAATCTTGCTGCATGCAGCCAGCGTATCACTTGTAAATGTTTTTCTTTGACAAACAGTATGTTTACTAAGATTTTCTGCTCCTAGATCTACCTCTATTCAACCCTGATACCAATGCCAAGCATGTGAAATCCATTTTATTGTTTTTTCTTAATCTCTTGTACTTAGATGACTTAAAGGCATCATCGGTGCATGTTTTAAAAGCAGGAGAAATAGAATTGCTACCTTGAGACAGATCGGCATGCTTCTATTTTAGAAAGTTCTTGTATGTTTATTTTGGGGTAGTCAGTTAAAGCCCCTTTTGAATAACAGGAACAAGCTGCCCTGTGCTGTACCATGGCTCGTGAGCAGTACTTAGGACAACGCATGCTTTGTGGGCACTGTCAGAGGAAATCCCTAGCTGTGATGTCAAACTCAGCCTATCAGCAAGGAGCTGAGAAGTCTGACATCAAGGTTTGGACCTGTGCTCGTGTGGAAGGCTATCTCACTGCATGAACACTTGTGCCAGTTGGAGTGTGCTGTCTAGAAAGAAGTAATCAGAGCAAGGAAGAGCAGTGACGCTTGCAGCATGAGACGGTCACCGTGCAGTGCTCTGTCCCCAGCTGTGCTAGCAGAGTGTGCAGCTACAAGGGGCTGTCCCCTTCTCTGTCCATGTGGTGCTACTGGTATGGTTTGTCCTTCAGAGAGGGCAAGTGTGTCCTACCTAGCAGCGTTACAGGAAAAATTGTCACTCAAAAATTCACAGCAGTACTAGCAACAGAAGATGCTATAGAAAGTTATTATCTGGGTGTGATTGTGTTGTGGTTGGGCAAGGTTCATTTCCTAGGGCTTGGAAGGAATCTTTATTAAACTAAAGGCTAATGGGTTTTTCAGTTCTATTCTGGTTGTTTCCCTATGCTATACACTATAATATCCTATACTTCTCTCATACTGGTTCTACTGCAGGGAGCATCTGGCGCATCATGGTGGACTTTGCACATCTTAGCCTGAATTTTTCATTCTTGCAAGGGAGGTGTGTCCCATGAGTGGGTCTGAGTGATCCTCTTGGTAAGGATGTTGAATACAGCAATCACAAAAAGAGCAGCCAAAGTGCTTCAGAGGGAGCTGTATTCTTATTGATCACTTAGCTCATTTATTTTTATTTACTGTTTTTTCATGCTGTAGTTTTAATCTGTACCTAGTAATCTACTTGTCCATCTCCCCAGGGAATCTGTCTCATTTAATAAGACTTTTGGGCCCAGTTTATTCCACTTATGCAGAAAGTTGGTTGCTTTTTAGAAGCAATTAGTGTTGGCTTATTTTTTCGATACAAACTTTGAACATTATACTTTATACTTTGAACGTAGGATGCTCTATGCTGATATAATCGTCCAGTGGGATATGTATGGAACAAAGTCCTGCGTGGCAGCAGCCAGTCTATGCCTTTGTCCAGTGATTGTAGCCTGCCATTTTTGCAGTGCAGAATACATGCTGAAACATAAGTGTGTATCTAATATATTTGAAATTTGAATCAAAGAAGGAGCCTCCAGGTGCAAGCTGAGTGAGGGTGATTCCCAAGCCATCATAACATGCATTTCAGAGTCAATAATGAGAGAGGCTAGCAGATGAGAACAGCCATCCATGATTAGTCTTGCTTACAATGCTTTCACAGCCTGACCTCAGAAGCAGCCATGGGTCTGGCTTTGGGAGAAGAAATGGACAAGTATGTTCATTAAAGCTCCCAGTTGCTGTGTAGAATCAAGAGGATGCAGAGACAAGTGGATATTGAAGTTGATTGCTTACAGTTCTGCATTTTGGATTTTGGAGCTACGTAATGTTGTATAAGGGCAGCTTAATCACTCAGTTTTTTATTTGTGCATGTGCTGGATCACAATGAGAGGTCGGCTCTTTTATTTGGGAGATGAGATTTAAATGAGTTTGCTCTACCTCTGGGACCAAAAACTATTTCTCTTCAGCTCTGCATGTAGTACAGTGATTCTGCATTTTAAAAGTAGAGAGAGATGAATATGTTTTGGCTAGAAAATGTGAGAATTATAAGTATGGCATGAAAAGCAAATCAAACCTGATTACCTTTCTGATAGAATTGCAAATTTGGTGAATGAAAGGAATACAGTGAATGTCATATATTTAGATTTTAACAAAGCATTTGTTATTGTTTCAAGAAATCTTACTTGAAAAATTGATTCAGATTGATTGTGATGGAGATGCTGCCAGATGATCTAAGAGCTGTAAACAGAATAATGCTAAAGGGATGTGGCTAGAGCTCTGGGAAATTCCTGACCAGGGGATGATGCTATATGTGTTCCAGTGTTTAATAGCTTTGTTAATAACATAGAAAATAAAGAATATAAACTGAAATCCGTGGAGGTACTGAACCGTGATAGCTCCAATGCAGAGAAAAATAGTTAAATTACACAAAGGACTGCTGAAAATTAATAGAAATATGGATGGAAAATAGGAACAGAAGATGAGTGTTGAAAAGCGTGATCTGAATCCTGGCTAGAAGGAAGAATAATACATTACAGAAAATTCAGATGCTTACAGTAAAATGTAAGAAATAGATTTTTTTTTTCCTCTTCTAATTAACTCAAATTAATTGAAAATTGGAAAAGACTTTCTTTGGGGCTTTTTTATGTTAGGTCTAAAGGCAGTCAGTTATCTTCCAGAACAACAAAACAAAAGAAAACCTTCAAATAAGATCCCCTACACCCCCTAAACAAACAAACACAAAAACACACACAAAACAAAACCAAAAGTACCCCACAGCCCAAGAATACTGTCAAGACCCGCAAACCAGAAAAGAATCCCTACACTGACTGGCAAGAAAAAAAAAAAAAGTGGTTGCACGGAGATGTAGTCATTGCAAGTAGAGAATTGCTAGGTGCAGAAGCTGATAGTTACATGGAAGTCTAGGAATACATTCCTCTTGTGACCAGACCTGATAATGAGCCCCTGATTAAGAACGTGAATCCTTGTTTTGTGCTTGACTTTTACTTCATTGCATGCTGCATGCTATTCAGATGGTGAAATGCCTCAAATCTTTAAGAAAATTAAATCCCTACCTCCCTAATGCTATTGCTGGTGCTATCTTCTGCTGTTACTGATAAAACATATAGACATATCATAATCTCTAACAATTTTATTTTCTTCAAGAAATTTCAGAAAGATCTTGATGTTTTTCTTGAGAAAATAGAGATGTTTTCAGAAACATCCTTTTCCATTTTCTATTGTTATTCATCCAGCTCAGTAGCTGCTGATATTTCGGTGTGAGAGAGGCAGCACTTGGACGTTATGTATTCCAGTACAGCAATTGTTAGCCGTGTAAACCTTTTCAGGGAATATGTTCCCATTGTCAACTGTACTCCCCAGTGTGAGAGAAGTGCTGGTCGGCACGGCCGGCATGCAGCTCCTGGGAGAGGTGTGCTTGTACTCTCCGAAGGCTTTGCCTGACAGCTCTTACAAGCTTTATCACTTAGCAGATTATGGTTTGCAAGAGTCTGAGGAATAAATAGGTGACTTTGAAGACAAAATTGTATCTGTAAAGCTTACTTATTTTTGAAATCTCCTAAAATAGATGGTCACTGCAAAGCTTGTCAGTGATGAAGAAATGTGGACACTGGTGAAATATATGCAAAAAGGAAAAAAACTCATTTTAAGTCATCCAGATGAAAACCCTCCAAAAAGCACAAAGAAACAAACAGATTGTTTTCTAGATTCATTGTTATTATGTGTTTTGGTATTTCAACTTACCAAAGTTCTTTCCTTTCAAATTGGGACTCTGAACTGTAAGATAGATGGTTCGCCTGTAAATCAGCATCTGGCCATGGCAGAAGCCAGTGGTGAAATGTTTCTTATCCAGCCATGTTTTGGGATGGCCTGCTCGTGTCTGGGAGAATCAGAACACAGTTTTCTCTGGAGCTGAAATCATACTAGACACTACAGAAACCACTGGGGCTCTGTTATATTATGGTTGAACAGCACTGATAAATATATTGAGTAGGAAACAAAAGTAAAAATAAAAAAAAATAAAAAAAGGAAAGACAAACCTCACCATGCTTTCTTTAACATACAAATCAGTTTTTGTTTTCTCTCTGAATAAATGCATCCTGGGATTCATGTTTTTTTTTCTTCCATATATGTTTGATAAATATGAATAAAATGTATATTAAGTCTTCCTCTGGCAGTGTACATGCAATCAAATCAAAGAAAATGGCAAGATCAGCATGTATTAATTCTCTTTATATTTTCTCAAGTTGACCTTTTCCTGTGCTGCATCCTAATTAATATATACAGGCCATCAGAGTTGTGACTGCTTTCTTGGAAGATGCAACTTTTTCTCTCAGGTTTTGGATGTCTTTGATCACCTTGTAGACTAGAATTTCTTTTCACATCAATTATGGACAAAGGGAATTTGGTGCTTTTCTCACTTATGTAGTTTTCCTCTGACTAATAGATGCAAATGTTACTGAAAGGCAAAGCTAATCTGTATTTGAAGTTCAGATATGCATAAATCCTGAGGAACAGTGGGAGAATACTGACTTTCACTGTTGATACGGTTACCTGTGCATTACACCCTGCTTAGCATTTTCATCTTGAGTGTGTACACACAGCCCGTTTTTCATGGAACATGAATATTTTTTAATATAACAGCAGATAAGGGGAGGAACTTTTAAGAAATAAAATAACCAACTGGTTAAGAATGTGAGAGTTGGCTATAGCCTTGTGTTCTCACCTTAACTGAGTTCCATCTTTGATGTCAATGAGACTATTTGTGTGCCTAATAGCAAGTTCTGCATAACTCAGCATAAATTGTAACAACAAGATAAAAGAAATAAATTAGATTTGATGAAAGGAATATACAAAAATTAAAATTTTCTTAGAATTAGTTAAATTCTAACTATAGAGCTTTTATTATTCTATGTAATGTCAGAAATTTTATAATCTCCAGAGAAGTTATTTTCAATCATTTTGAAAGTTTCTATAAATATGCTAACTAAGGGTTTAGAACTTGGGGTGACATTTAGCTATACCTTACCGATGTTGCAGAAGGCATTTCTGTTCAGCAATTGTATTAAGCTCATGTTTCTAGGTATGTAGGATATGTATCGTACTTGAGTAATACAGGAGTGTGTTTTTGAGGAGCTGTAATTTAGCAAACAATATGGGTCATTATCTTTTTTGACTTCTAAACATAAGCCCTAAAGATTCATGGCAGCTATGGGAGAAGTGCATTGAGAAACAGTTCTAGTACCACAGCATTACTGTAAACTCTCTTGGAATACAGTGTGCTGCTCAGTTGTATGTGCTTGATAAGGGATCTGAGCAAGTCTCAGAGTTCAGTCAAGAGCTGCAAGGATGACTTGACACTCATTTCTCTTGTTTTAAGAGACTAAAAAGGTTCCCTTGATTCAGAACAGAAAAGTTTATCTTAGTCTTTCTGCAATACATAATATTATTATTGAATTATTCATTATATATATATGAATTCTTATGAAAATACATTTTAAAAAATTGTATTCATGAATGTCTCACTCCAAGTACTATGAACTTTTGGATACTAAAATGAATGATTTCCTAACCTAAATGAGTTTAATCTGATTTTCAAAGTTGTTCTACAGTTGTAGCTGTCCCTTCCCCATAATTTCCTTCCACTATTAAGAAACTAGCGGTTGGCTGTCTGCAAGTTTTTGTGGGGCCCTGTTGAGCCTTCCAGGAAAGGTGGCTGCATGAACCAAACTGGTATTTGCTGTACTACAGTGTGAGGAATTTTCAGTGTCCCAGACCTCCACTGGAAAATGTCATTGTTAGTGATGCACCACACGGCTGCAAATGATTGCCATTTTACTGCACAGCATAAAACCCATGCTCTTGGGGTTCATTGTTCAGCCGTTGCTGTGTAGGAGTCATCCTTCAGCCTATCTGGCTCCAGACCCTCAGAGAAGTGCATAGGCTATATGTGCAGCACGTCACCTGTGAGCAACAGAGCTGTCCATATTGAATTATTGTCCATTGAAATAGTGTCCATTGAAATAGTGCTGAACTAAGTAGAGAGACGTCATCAGTTCTTTTGATATGAATTTAGCTCCCCCGACACAAGTTGAAACGAGTGCTCTCAAGCTGCTATTTCAATAAGGAAGAACAGACAAACCATGTTGCTCAGAGACATAATTTGGCCTTCCTGGGCTTTGAATGTAGAGCAATTCACGGTTCTGAAACAAATGAAGTATTTCAGGAAGTAGTTTAAGCTCCTGGAAACAAGAACAGTAAACAGCATTGAAAGGTTGGTTGGAGATGATGAGAAGTATCTGCCAGGCCCTCAGCTACATTTGTTAGAGAATGAATTTTTGCCCTGCTTAAAAGATGCACAAAATGGGCAGAGGAGATGTAGGGAAATGCAACAAGTTAGCCCTATCAAACAAGCCTGAAACTTTGTGTTCTTGAATGTAAAACATTTTTCCACTAGCTGCTCACAGCACCAGACTTCCTGATGGTATCAGCTTTGAGGATTAATTCAACTTCCTGACATTTTTTGAATTAGAGAGTATGTAAAGGCCATTTAATAAGGATGCTTCAATTGATAAACAGAAGTTGAAAATAACAAGATTGCATGTGGCCTATTCTTCAGATCCTGTTATAATAGTACAGCTTGCTGATGTTCAAAATGAGCTCTGTAGTTTCCTACTGCAGTGGTATTTTTCATTCATTTCAAGTAACGTGGAACATCCCGCTTTATTCTCTTCTCTCATTTAAATTAACTGTGAAGAATGGGAGATTTATGCTGTAAGTACAGATTCTAAAATATGTTAAGGAAACATTTTTCTGAAATGGTTAGGAGTGTGGTAAGCTTTCTTGGTCTCCTGTGGCTTGTAAAATGAGTATTACTTTTGTCAGTGTGCGGTTCTCCATGAGCACTCAAGTTCATTAGTTCCCATTTGCTGCTGTGCTGTGGCCTTCCACTGTTTGCCCCAGTGGTGCCAAGTGTGTTGTTGGAACGAGTCTGCTACGGAGGGGAGAGCTAATGTAAAGAGAAATCACTCTCCATTTGTGCAAATAATGTGCAGTGGCAAGTTTGTAAAATTGAATAAAGTAGCAAAACTGGATGATAGATGCTCGGAGATGGAATCACCGACTGGAAAACAGGAAAGATATTGCAGTAGATGAGTAGGTCAGTACAAAGGAACTGATGATGTAGCTGTGCTCAATTGGGTGCAAATGAAAAAACACCTAGACAATCAGAAAACAGGAATAGAAAAACCTGGTAAGGAAATAAGTTTCGGTGCCTCATAATATGCTGTTTGATTTCACTGAGACAGGTAAATGTATTCAGCATGTTTTCTGAAGAAGATGAATTTAAATGTAGCTCAGATTTTTTTAAAGGAATGCAGTTGTATTTATCTATAGTTATTAGGATTTGAAAGAATTTTCATGGTCTTGCACTTCTCCAGAATACACTTTGTCTTCCCGTGTACCTAAAAAATACATTCATCCTGCTCTCTCTGGTGTATCCGTTGGTTGTTTTATCAGACGTTGTTATGCTTACTGTCATGCGTGTTCTTGTTGCCCTCCTGGGTTCAGAGGTATTTGTTAAAGATATATGTGAAGGTAACAGAAAATATTTCTGCTGCCTGAATGCAGAAGCCTCCTGTCAGCATGGGTATGTCCTGTTTACCTGCCCTGTGCTGGCCAAGAGGAGATTTATCTGACTGAAAAGCTTCACCCAGCTTTTTTTTTTCACTATGCCCTGAAAGTGCCTGAAGCTCAAAATCTTGTGCTACATGCAGAGACTTCCAGTGATTTCAGGGTACTCTGGTTCAAGCTGGAAATTAGCCCTGCAATACCTACACACTGTAGGCTTCATATAGCTGTCAAAACAGTTTATTTACCTCTTTGAGCTCAGGTGCAGTTTCTGTTGAGCTGAGAGATGTCTGGCTATGTGACCAACCACCTGCAACACCTGCGCTGTGTGGTAGGAAAGGCATTTCTTGGCGTCTTGCCTGTTAGCTGGTGAGGGCATACCTGAGGTGTATTTGGTGGTTGCTTTTTGAAAGCTGGCCAAATCTGCAAATACACATCCTCCTGATTTTAGGCTGTTAAAACAAAAAAAAAAAAAAAAAAAAAAAGAGTTCTGTGTGTGTATTATCATTTTGGGAAACTGGACATAGGATTGTATAGATGAATACTGTTCAGTTACTATTTTGATCTGGAATGACAGATTATTCTTTTCTGGGCTTTTTGTTTTCTTAGCATTGTGAGACTGTCAGCCAGCATCTCCTGCTGCAATATACTGTGTATGTGTTTCTGCACAGAATATATATGCATCTGCGTACAGTATGAGCTATTACCGCTCAGGAAAGAGAGCTTGGATCCATTGTGGGTATTTCTCTGAAAACATTGGTTGAATACTTAGTGGCATAAGAAATGACAAATAAATCTTTGGGATTCTAAGGAAAGGAATGGGGAACAAAACAGAAAACCTCATTTTTTGAGTGTATGCCTGCAGCTCAAATTCTGTGTGCAGATTTGATGACCCTGTCTCACAAAGGTCACAGTAAAACTGATAAAATTGCAGAGAAGGACAAGAAGAATGGGTAAAGCTGTGGAACAGCCTGTAAGGGAGGAGAAACACAATAGATTAGGATCCTTGTATGAAAAGATATGATAATAGTATATTAAATCATGAATAGGACAGAAATATGAGTAGGGAAATAGAAATACCTTTTTTTTTTTTTTTTTTTTTAAGCATAGGAGCTAAGAGATATCCAAGAAAAACAGGAAAAGATTTAAAATGATCAAAAGTAGTTTTACATGGAAAGCACTTTTAAATTGCAGAGCTCCTTACCAAAAAATCCATGTTGGTAAAGAAGACCCACATTACCTCAGACTCTGCACTTTCTGATGACATTAAGCTGAGTGCTGCGGTTGATACAGCAGAAGGACGGAATGCCATCCAGAGGGACCTCAGTAAACTCAAAAGATGGGCCCTTGTGAATCTAATGAGGTTCAACAAAGCAAAGTGCAAGGTTTTGCACTTGGGTCAGAGTAATCCCAGATATGTATACAAGCTGGGAGAAGAACTCCTTGAGAGTAGCCCTGCTGAGAAGGACTTCGGGGTCCTGATTGATGAAAAACTTAAAATGAGCCACCAGTGTGCACTTGCAGCCTGGAAGATCAATGGCATCCTGGGTTCCACCAGAAGAGGGATGGCCAGCAGGGAGATGGAGGTGATTGTCCCCTTCTACTCTGCCGTCATGAGGCCCCATCTGGAGTACTGCGTCCAGGTCTGGGGCCCCCAACACAGGAATGATGTGGAGCTTTTGGAGAGGTCACAAAGATGATCCAGGGGCTGAAGCACCTCTCCTATGAAGACAGACTGAAGGAATGGGGCTTGTTCAGCCTGGAAAAGAGAAGGCTGCGGGGAGGCCTCATTGCAGACTTCCAGTATTTAAAGGGAGACTATAAACAAGAGGGAAAGCAACTTTTTTACATAGATAGTGATAGAACAAGAGGGAATAGTTTTAAACTTAAGGAAGGGAGATTTAGATTGGAAGTCAGGGGTAATTTGTTTACTGAGAGAGTGGTGAGGTGCTGGAACAGGGTGCCCAGAGTGGCTGTGGACATCCCATCCCTGGAGATGTTCAAGGCCAGGTTCAACGATGCATTGGGCTATCTGATCTAGTACTTGATCTAGCAGTTAGCAGCCCTGCCTGCGGCAGGGGGATTGGAACTTGATCCTTGAGGTCCCTTCCAACCCAAGCCATTCTGTAATTCAAGAGAGTAAAAATATGCAGGATTTAAAATTTGCCACTTTTTATGGGAAATGTTCTTTTATAGGCTACTGAATGAAATTGCTTGGAAACCAGCTGCAACTTATAAAACTACTAGAACATCTGTGAGGCTATTGAGAGTAGGGTCACAGAACATGGGCTTTATTTTCTCGAGCCTTTAAGTATGAACTGCTGACCAGTGTTTATTTAAGAAGAAAATAAGGGTGGTGGGAGGGAAGAGGAAAGCAGTACTGTGCTAGGTGGCTCCTTACACCCTTTTAGCAGAGACCTTTCTATGTTCAGAGTGGGGCTCTTCGGTTGTGTATAGCTTTGTCTTCACTTGTATGATCTAAGGAGCAGCTGTTGTTTATTTGCTCATTTATTTTTTGGTAATTTCATGTCTTAACTACAGGAAGAGTTTTGTCTGTTTTATGTAAGATGGATTCTTATCTTTGTGTATGTACTTCTTAATGAGTATTCATGTTTATTTTAAAAAATAGCATAAAAGTCACTTTCTATACTGCTACTGTCCAATACGAACTGTATTTTTTCTTGTAAATCTTTGTTGTAGAGTTTTGGGCTAGGAGAGCAGAAGGTCTCCTGTGATGTGAATTAACTTTTTTGGTATCTCTGAGAAACAGAATTTTCAAAGCAGTGGCACCTGATGAGCTGAAAAGCAACAGTCCACTTTTTTTTTTTTTGGAGGGAATTTTTTTTGATTACCAGGTTATCTTTGTTTTTATACCTGGTGATATCAGTAAAGCACTAGATGTGAGATGCAAACCTAGTATGCCAGTCACAGTAACTGCTTCCTTATTTCTACATTATATCTATATTTTATATATAACATCTAAAACTTGGTACTATTAGATAAATGTTACTGCTGTTTCAAGAAAACACTTCAGGATAGTGGTTTTTTCCTGTTTTTAATCAGAAGTAACATTGAATTTAATTCTTTAATGTGTTAAAAGTTTTGAAGGTTTAACAGGGGATGAATTTTATCCTGCAGACAAGTGCTATTCTAAATGTTTTTCTGAATCAGTGCATAAATTTTGCAAACCTATATTTTCAGTCAGCTTCAAGAGAAGAAAGTAGCTTACACTCAAATATCTAGCTCTATCTGAGCTGGTCCAAAATTTTAAGCCAAAAAGAATGCGTACTTTCCATTGGCCCTTTTCATTTTACTGATGTGTTCAAATCTTAGACGTGATGTTGTAGCTGAGTTTTGAACTATTTGACATGTCCTCTATAACAGGGGTTTGCTTTTACTTTTTTTTTTCCCTTAAGACAAACACCATAATTATCTCAGTGATTGAATTCCAAGTTTAATATTCTTAAGTTTGGAAGCAGAGACTCATGCTGAGCACGTGAAGCTGTGGCACTGTTCAGCAACAGGTTTTTTTTTGCATACTTGTAAGAAACTAAATGGCCATTCAAGCTATTGCTCACTGAGGAATACCATTCCTATTTTCTAAGCATGCCTTAAAAGCTATCTGTCCCAAGCATAGACAGCAAAGCCTGTGGTCCTGTGGCTGCATGTGTGTTAAAGGACTACTTGATAGACATTCTCTCTCAAAAAGTGTAGTGGTAAATTTCTGCAAGGATAATTAACTTTACTTGTCTGTAACTGTTGATGGTGTTGTGCTCTTGTGCATTATTGTAGCTGGATTGTGGCTGAGTGCACGTACCACAAATAGTGAATTACTAATGTTCACAAAAAACATTATGCATATCAGTGGACTTCAAAATACATATGCAAACACATACATATATTCAAATAAAATTATATATTCATATAAAAATTGATGTATTTGGTGGATAAAAAATAGATATATGCTATACATAGAAAGACATATATCAAATAATATGTCTTGATTTTCTTCCGGTCTAATGTTTCTTATCTTAGCTTTTACTGGTAGGCCTGTCTTTGCTGCTGTAAGATTAAATTAGATTTGAACTTCTATTGCGTTCTTAGACTCTGAAATTGAGAGGGCATTATGACAGTCCAGCAAAGATGATGCAAACAGAGAAGTGTTTTGTCAGGGGTAAGTGAATACTTTTTTCCAAGATATAATTCATAGATCAAGCAACAAAATCAGCAGTGCAAACTCCAAGGTGCTCATCTTCGAGGGCAGGAACTCGATGCTGTGGCTGGGCTTAGATTCCCCTATTTGCCAGTTGTTTTATTTGACAGTGTATGTAAACTCCCGTGTATGTAAATGATCTTGTTTGATATGGATGCTGAAGCAGTAAAATGAAAACTCTGAAAAATAAAGACTGTGATTTTGTTCTATGGTTCAAAAATGTTTTTTTAATCTCTTTGAAGTTCATTTTTAACTGTGATCTTAGTGCTTAATATTCTTCATTAATATATTGGAGTAAAATACTGAGGTATGTGACATACATATCTCGGTACGCTTTGCTGAACTACAACAAATACTCCAAAAAAGAAAGTTCAGTAGAGTCACAATCCAGCTGAAACATGAAACATCCTCTAAAACCAGTAATAGCACTGTAAAAGTTCATGATGGTTTAATAAATCATTTGCCATATAAAAGGGATATTTGCGTGTCCTGGAAGTGCATTTCCATCTGAAGTGTCTTATGAGTGTATAAGAAATGAGTCATGAGGTTTCTGATTGCAAAAGTAAGCAGTACACAGCATGCTCTTGCTTCAGCCATGAGAAAGGACCCTCATTTCCAGCTATAAGTATTAAATCCTACTTCAAAGTGCTTAAAGGGGGAGACTTGTATCGCCAGGGGAAATAACCTCCCCTTCCATCTTAGCTGAATAATGGGGTTGAAAACCTTGCTGAAAAGTTTTGTACAGAATTTAGTATAGAAGTATGAAATATCCCTAGGGCTTTTTTAACCCGTGCTCTCCGCCCATGAATTCCACAGCCAGAGAAATAGCAAGCTGGATCTATTTCAAGACTGAATCATTCATTTTTTGTGATACAGTTTTCCTAGGACATGAGATGGATTTGTCAGGTGATTTTCTGTGGCTCTGTTGAATTTTGAATTCCACATCACATTTTGCAAGATTTGTCTATAAAGAAAGGAACTGATGCAGGCATAAGTACTGTATCAGCTTCATGTCAGAAACACGTGAGACTAAAACAAGATGTCAGACCTCCTACCCTACTTTGCAGATGTGAAATGCATGCCACTTGTGAGATTGCCTGCGCTGCTTAGTGCACGATAGTACGGCAAAACCCAAGTGACTTCAGAATGACCTAGCTCACAGTCTAGAAGCTGATGCAGCTGTAAGCAGCTCAGTATGGATGAAATGCAAAGCCCTTATATGTCCTTATATGGATTTATATTGGGGTTTTACATTGGTTCTGCCTTTCTCCTCTTTTGAAGATGGCATGATTTGGCACTACTAAATGTTCAAAAAAGCAGAAGTAGCTTTATAACCATCTAATTATTCTTTTGTTTGTTACCTTTTCCAGGAACTGCTATGAGATATTTTGCTGCAATACTGAGAATGAGATTCCATTAAAATAGGAGTGCTGCAGTGCTTCTTAGCTATTACTAGAAAGATTGTGGCTTTTACTGAAGCCACCATACAATTTTCCAATGCAATACCCAATTAAACACATGATTTTAAAAACAATGTTAACTTCAAAGAGAAAAACATTGGTTCTAAGATATCTATATCTTTTTCATTCTTTGGACAGTACTACTGTAGGTAAATGGATGGTTACTGTAATAACAGGTGGAAGGCAGTGCTGAGGCTTGTGTAGTTGTGCCCATGGAGAAATAATGAATTCTACAAATGCAGTGCAGTTCATGGAAAGAGGGACAAGTATCATTGGAGAAAGGTCAATATAAACTTGTTGCCACTGCTACCTTTTTCCCCTTTACTTTCTGGTGACCACAGTTTGTGAAGATGTATGGGAAACAGATTTAGGCATTCAGAGAGAAGTGAATGCTGATTCTCTATGTAGAGAAGAGTAGAACCTTGGAACTATTGTGCAAAGAAGATTCGTAATTGGAAGATGGATAATGAGAAAGCAAGTGAGACTTTGTTACTACGTCTTCAGAGGATACAGAGTCAAGGCTTAAAACCAGCAAGAATTTGATTAATTCCCCAAATTAATATGTTGAAAGCTCAGGAGCTTAGTAGTTGTTGTTTTTTATGTTTTTAAGGATTAGACTCCTGTATGGATAGTTAGAAAATCCACAACTATATTTGATAGGATTAAGAAATTACAAAGAATTTAAATTCTCATACTTCAGTACAAAAGCCATGGTGATATTTTGAAGAATATTCTCTCATGAGAGTTTGGATTTTGTATATGTCTACATAAGATTTTCATAAGCTTTACTGAGAATCATGTGGTATTGGTGACTGATACAGAAAAGACACTGGCCTAGACAAACCTAGCCAGCTAGCATGTTAAGTTCAATATTTGATTTACCTCCAGTGAGGATTTTGCTTATACCAGGTGCAAAATTGAACCATGATAGAGGAACAATAAAAGACTAACAGGAGTCCCCAAATGCTCCCCAGGTTTTGCCTCAAAAGAAACTTTGTTCTTAAGCTTTCATTCAGTATATCAATTGCAATTTTGAAACAGAAAAGATCTGATCCTGGACTGCACAAGAAATTCATGGACAGTTATTTACATGAATCATAGAATGGAAAACAGACATGAAAAACAATTTACAGGAATTCAGATTTCTGCTCACTTGATTTTTGTGGCATCTGCACTGTTGTGCTTTCAGTAGCCAAAAACAGTGCTACTTGTACATGCGATTGTGCTGTGCAGGACCTGAAATGTTGTGACAAGTACAGATTTCTCTTCATGCTGTATTAACCAACTGAACAGAATACTGCTGCACATTTCATGCAAAGAAAAGAAATAAAAGGAAATCACTACTCATGAAACTAGACATTGCTATCATACATTTGTCTGCATAAATTATCTGTGATGCCTCTGTTTTTCCCATCTATGTTCAGAGATCAGAAATAAAGTTTCTCAGTGAAATCCAATTGACCCTGTAGGTAACAAAAGTTTTGTCTGTCCTAATTTGTGTAAGTGGCTTAAAGTGCTGTGCTTATTGTGGCATTTACTCTGAGCAAATGTTGGTATTCTTGGTAAAGTAGAAAGCCTGTCATTTTTGGATGGGGTTTCTGAACCACGGAGATTGGGAACTGTTTGACAGATTCAGTCACCATTCTACCTGGCACATAGCCAAAGTGTAGAAGGGAGCCCAGCAGGCTTTGTATAACTTGCCTTTGAGATCTCCAGCTCTTCATAGCAAAGAACTGAATCAAGTGGTTGCCAGCTGATGCTTAGCCCAAATAGTGTTTACAGAGACCATTCAGTTGCCAAAAATTTTCAGCCTCAGACCCTTGAGAAAAGCAACTGTCTATGGGCTGATGTACCACATGACCTGTATGAAGCATGAGATGTGGGGGCTGGTTATTTAACTAAGACACTCACAGGATCTTCTGGCTGCTCAGAGGCTCAGAGTGATGCCAAGTGTGGGTCAGGAACTACAGGGCTCAACCTGATTCCTGCTCAGGTCACAAAATGGGAAGAGAGGGATGGAAAAATTTGGTGGTGACAAGAGAGAGACCAAAAGTCTCCTGGCCTGGCGAACTTGCATGGCAACTTGGGAAGCATTGTTGGAGCCTATGATGGCCTCAGCTGATGCTCCAAGCACCTGCAGCCCTGTCTGAGGCACCCCATAAAGGCAGTGAACCTGAACATCTGCTCCCAAGGAATACAAAGTGTGCTGTGAGAAACATGCCTCTTCTGGGATTTACAGTGAAGTTTAATCTACTGTATAGGCATGTTAAAAACTGGCATGCAAGGAATGTACCTCTTCCTGCATCAACAGATGCTATACGTGTATGTTAGATAGAAAACAGTCTGTGTGTACTTGTGAGTTAATGTGTTGTCCCAAATATATATATGAGAAAGCAGAAGCTTATAGGTGAGTGCTAGAGAGACATTTAGCAATAGTGATATGCTTAGGAAAATGGGAAGTGCATTGGAGATGTATCTGTACGCAGGCATCACTGCAAATCAACATCACATTTGCATGAACTATTTTCCTTCGGGGTTTCAGAGGGAACAAGACCCACTGAACCACTGCTACTGATTTTTTTGTTTGTGCTGCCCAGTGACAATCCACAGATGTGGACTGCTGCGATGGACAAGTACAGAAGATGTTTTGGCTGTAGCACCACACTGTCAGCTGAGAATGCAAGCACCGGTTAGCATGGTACACTTCAGCAACTCCCCTGCTTTTCAGTTTCAGAAACAAAATTATACATTTATCTTTTTCTCTTTGCAAGTATTTAGATTTCAAAATAAGAAATCAGGAAGGTTGGATTTAAAGTAAAAATTGTTTAGATTTTGTTTTAAAAGTTTTATATGTTTTTAATGTGAAACTTTTGATATTTGTTTTGTGGAGCTTTATATTTAAATGTCTTCAGCAAGTATCTGCAGACAAGAAGCTGTCGTTTTAAAATGCTTTTTCTTTGGGTATTGTATGTGCTTTCCAGTGCATTAGCATCATAAGACCCAAGCAGACATTTGGCTGCTCCTCCCATACGGGGCTGTGCGTGCACTTGTGGTGCCTGGAGCCGCTTGGAGGCTACACTGCTGAGTCAGCTCCTGGGGCTTGGTGCAGTCTGGCTGCTTCAGCTGTGAGCAACTTGTTCTGAGTGGTAAAAAGGGTTTATCCACACATCAAGAAAGCTATCTTGTAATTAACACAGAACAGAGACGAGGCTAGCTGAGAACATTGGTAGAAAACACTGCTGTTGTTTTTGTTATGCATTTCTGTACATCTTAAAGTCAACCTGTAGACTGAATGTTACCTGTATGAACAACTCATCAATTGTCCGTATATGTGAAGTATTATTGTAACTTCATGTTAACATGGTCTTTATTCAGAGTGCGTCTTCTCAGGAAAAAAATGGATATTGTGCACGTTGTATATGATTTGATGTATGTTGCATTAGATCACTGAAGTGAAATTGGGAATGGCAAATTAATAGCTGGATAGGCTTTCTGCTTAGAATATCCAAATTTATCTGAAAATCTTACGTGATAGCGTCAACGGTTTATGGGCCAGTTTGGCCCAGTTCCATGACTAATGAGGCAGGGGGACCTATGGACCCACCCCCTGGGAAAGGGGAAAGGGTAGGGAGATGGGCCTAAAAGCAAGACAGCGGCAACAATCTGAGGAGAAACAAACTAATTTACTAAATAATATATTGGAATGCAAGATAACACAATATAATGCAATATAATTAAAATTGAAGCTAATAAATAAAACGAGAGAGAGTGTCCAAAAAAAACCATAGGCCTTACTCTAATGCTGGCAGCGAGACGGCTAGGGAGAGAGATGCAGCCGGGATGAACCAGAAGATCAAAAAAAGGGGCATCTCATGATCTGCGTACAATTTTTATCTTTCCCTCTGAGCAGAAAACGGAAACAGAACAATGCAACGTCCTCTGGGGTGCGTAGTTCGTCTTCTCTTCTATCGGTGATCCATGGAAATGGAGTGTTAACTCTTTTACTCCCAGTGCACTATATGAAGTTATGATGTGGAATACCGATAACCAAAACTCATAAAACCATGACAGATAGAGATCATCAATGAGACTCATATACGTACCTCATGTACATGAGTACCTCATCCCTCAAATTATCATTCTAAGGTGAAGAAAGTGATTTTCTGTATCACAGGTGACCTGGCTGATCAATTTTAAACCTTCAGACTTCTTGGACACAACATTTTTTGAGGGATTAATTCAGTTGTTGCCAATTCCCTGCCAGCCTGCCAATCCAAGCATAAATGAATGACCAGCAGATGTTGAGAAACATTTTGCCTAAAATTTTAGGTGCTTGTCATTCTCAAGGGAGTATTACAACTCCACACATCCTTTTATGACATTTGTATAATCTTTGTAATCTTTGTTTTGCAATCTTTCTGACTGTTTAGCTGATATATTTGGTCACTGGTCACAAAAATGTCATCTAATTTTGATGTTCAAAGAAGTTCAGCTCCTCCAGTAGTTAACATGGAAAAAAGATTAGGTGTTCCTAATATCTCACTGTTCCCCCCCCCCCCCCCACTTTAACACATCACTATCTGGTTGTCTGCGTGCTTAGAAGTGCAGTGGGCTGAGAGAATCTAACGAGAGGAAAAAAGAAATTAGATTTCATTACACTGCATGGGCACATCTCTTAAACTGTAATGGGCTTGGAGTGGAAGAGGGGAAAAATGGTTGTCTGTCCAGTTTCCCCAACACCAGAAGAGTACTCTTATGCTGTCAGGATCTGGTCATGCTGCTGACTTTGTAGCATCTTGCCATGCTTTGTTGCAGCCACTAAGCATAAGAACAGAGGCAGCAATGTGACCTTACAGTAGGTGTTGTCCTTGGTCTTCTGTTGTTTGGGCTGTGCCTGTGCCTGGCATGTCTAGGTGTAAAGCATGCAAGAGGGGGCTAGATTTCTTCCAAACTTTAAGCTTGCTTTAAGCTGGATCTGCCTTATTAATGCTCTACATTGGTGCTGTGGTTGAGATAAATATATTATGCCTTGGGCTGTACAGCTAAGGTACCCTGTTATCAGCAGAAATATGTGTCAGTCTAAATATATGTGTAAAATAAGACTGATCCCTGTAGAATTTTAGTGTAATAAAATGTACGAGGTCATTGCCAGACAGGCAATCTCAAGATACAGATTTGAACTGTATCAAAATATGCTTATCATGTAAGAATGGAGAGCCACTCCCAACAAAAGGCCTCTGTGAGAAATCAGCTGACATGGCTTATCCAGGCAGTAGTTTTTCTTGATTGCATGAAGTAGTTACAGCACGGTGAGGGAATAAATACCATTTGATTTCAGAGGAGTTGCTCTTTGAAATGAATCAGGTCCTAAATACCAGTGGTCCATAGCACTGTATGTAAGAGGGCTCCTCCGAAAGTAATGCCTCCTGTTTTATTATATTGACCCATGAAGTCAGAGGCAGATGTTGGTGGTATGGCAATAGTAGAGGATGAACCTTCCCAACAGTGTTCCATTACATTCCGTTGCTGTGTGACAGATGGCAGCTGAGGAGCAGTCTGACAAAATGACATCTGATAGGGAACTGTTTTTGAAGCAAAGGAGTGGAACTGAATTCCTCCATGCAGAAAGAGTGGCACCCACTGACATTCATCAACACTTGCTGAATGTTTATGGAGACCAAGCAGTGGATGTGAGCACAGTGAGGCAGTGGGTGCTGCGTTTCAGCAGTGGTGGCAGTGATAGTGGGTCACCTCCGCTGGTGCAGATTTTTATGAGCAAGGCATGCAGGCTCTTGTTCATTGCTGGGGAAAATGAACAGCTAATGGTGATAACTTTGTTGAAAACTGTTGCTTTGTAGCTGAGAATTTGCCTTATGAAAAAGTGTTATTGTGCTCTTTGTACCTGTTGTGGTTTTCATGGAAGTAAATAAGAGACATTACTTTTGGAGTGACCTACGTGTAATAAATGTTACAAAAAATGCTCAAGACCAGAACTGCGAAACTGACTGTAGGATTTGTAAGTATATGCATGCTGAAGTACATTTCAGCACAAGTGTGCAGTTGCCCTGCTGAAAAGCCTTTCTGTCTGTCACCATTTCAGGAACTTTCCAAGTCAAGGCATTACTAGACAGACCTTGCAAAAAATTCAACTGTCCAAATCCTAACTTAAAAATGTCATTTAAGAGAAGATAAGCAAACTGTGGCAAAAATAAGGCTTTTAATAAATAATAATAATAGTAAATAAAAATCTAAGGCTTTTAGGTATGCTACTAATATGCAAACCTATCTTGGTGATTCAGATCTGTTATGAGAAGAATCTGAATCTGCAATTTCTGGTATGAGAGAGAGAAATTTCTGGCTGTATAAACCAGCATAAAAATTTCTATTTTATTTTTTCCAAAAACCAAGAGAGGTACTTGAACTTGTGCTTGATAAGAGAGAAAAGAAAGTGGGAAAACAAAGTATAGCTCTTTCCTGAAGATGATGGAACTCTGCAGTGGTAAATGATTTACCACTGATTGATTACCACTAAATGATTATAGGGAAAATGCATCTGGTTTGCTATGAAATTCTTATAGAAAAATCTTTGTTATTTGTAAATCACTGTTTTTGAAACTTTCTTTGCAATTGGTTTATTTACAATGTATGATTTCTAAGATCACGATCTCTATACAAAAATATGTATTCAGCAGCTGAAAAAGTCCACTTCAAAACAGCTGTTCTCCCTTCCTTTTGTCTTCTATTTTGATAGATTTTTATTTTTATTTTTTATTTAAGTGATAATATAAAGGAAGCAGTGGAAAGATCCACGGAACTTCTGTGGTTGTGTAAGGCTCTTGGAGGAAGGGTTGGTTATTGTTTAGGAAAAAATCTGTTTATAAAGACCAAACTGAAATTAACGCAGGAAGTTGTGTTCTTTGTGAAGTTTTCAGTCAGCTGATGACTAAGGGGTTCTTCACAGAGATGACTATGGATTATAAAAGCAATCTCTCTCAGCACTCATTTTAAGGAAGGAGAGAGGAAAGGTTATGTGTGGGAAGAGATTCAATGGTTCAGGCAGTAAAGTGAGGGAAGAAAAGGGGAAAAGGCAAATCTTCAGTCTGAAGATATCATATACATCTGGAAGAACCACGGAGATGAAGGTAATGTGTTGAAGAGACTAAAAACTGGGAAATTTGTTAGTATTTTTAGAAGATTTCTTGTACTAGCTAAAGGGCTGTGTCAGGAACTACTTCAAAAGTGATGGCACAGATTGAACTGTCAAAGATCCTTGAATGAAAAATTATAGCCTAGCCTGGATCTTGGATCTTGAGGAAAAAGTTACCTTAAGTGAATTGGAAAGCTTGGGTATCTAATAGTAGCCACTGCGTCTGCAGAACTGGGCTATGTCTGAGCTTGCAGAAGCTACACTTGATGGTTTGTCTGGAGAACTAACCTCAAAAAGGCAATTGCTCACTTCTGGAGATCCTCTTGAAAAGTTAGAAGCCCACAGCACTAGTTGTTTAGGTTATTAGAAATCAGATATGTGAGATCTCAGAGGAGAAAGTGCCACCTGGCTTGAGTACTGATAAATGTTTTTCTCTCTTGCAGTAAACTTACTGTATGATAAACAACTCAATAATTGTTAGAAAATAGGAAATGAGAAAAGCAGCACAGTTTAGCTAGTTTATATAGCTTTTGCTTTTTAACTTGTTCCTGAATGGGACAGTGGTTTTATGAAGATCATGTACAATAAAAAAAAGAATCAAAGCAAGCATAGCAATCTCGCAGCAAAAAAAAAAAAAAAAAAAAAAAAAAAAAAAAAAAAAAAACCCAAAAACAAAAGCAAACCTTGCCCTGTTGGGAAGATTAACATATTAGCTGATAATTTTTGTCTGTGGCACCTCGCTCTAAGTTGATTTGTAGTAGTCCTAGAATGGGAGTGCTTGTCTCACAACAGACGTCCCTAATGCATCAGACAGTTTGGGAACTGCAGGAAGACTGCAGCTGCTGCAGCTTTTCAGCATTTGGCTTCTGAACCTTTTTCTCTTGGCCTATGACTTGAGCACATGGCTACAATGTATAGACTCAGAAAATCTGTATGACCCAATAATTAATGTACATCTAGAGATGTAATTAAAGCCTTGAGTGAGAAGCGGCATATGAATAAATAAAACTTCTCATTTGTAGTGGTATCTCTATTTACAAATTCACTTCTCTAATAAATCATTCATTATGTTTTAGCTGTTGAGAACTGGTATTCAAATGCAGGACCATTCTCTAACTTGCTCTTTCTGCTTCTGTATTTGAGGTCTATCTTCTCTTAAACTGATCTCTTTGCATGTCCAGGAAGGGAGCTGTTATTTGGCACTGACTTCTGTGGCATAAGACTGAACTTGCAAGTTTAAGCATTTTCCTTTTATCTATGTTTTAGAATTCAGTTCTTCATGCCAGCAATGTCTAATGATGTTATAACACCCTGAAGAAACAGACTGAGGAAAGTGTGATATTGGAATTCCATACTGATCATTAATTGTCCCATCATGTGGTAATGTCTAAGTAACTTCTTAGGATCTCAGCTTCTTAGGATCTGATCCTCTCACTGCAGAGCACTGGAAGCTCCCTTGGTGTTACATAGGATTTATCCTATCCATACAATAGGAGAACAGGGACAAAGTTATTTTGGTTTTAGTGTGTGGCTAAAAGTTACCTGGAGGTTTTTTTATGAGGCTTAATGAATGCTAACGCAACAGACAGTTAAGATTTATTGGTAACATACCCTAAGTAGTGCCTAATCAGAAGCGTAGTAGCATTTATGTATGGATGTCATGGGGCTCAGTTATCCTCTATTATCCAATTTAATTATTTTGTGTTATGTAGTTATTGAAATCAGGTGAAGATGAAGGAGCCTGGAAGTGAAACAGCCTCTTGCAGTGAAAGCTAAGACCTTTTAATAGCAGATCATCTGTATGTGATTCCTTCTGGATTAGCCAGTTTAGGCTTGAATATAGTGAAATATTCACTTTCTGGCTCTTTCTTCCACTGTGCAGCCTGTAGTCTTTTTTATTATTGTTTATTTAGATGATTAGTTTCATATACATGACATCTCTTATTTAATGACAGATGTAAGCTTTAATTAATTGTAAGTCTTTGAAAGTTCTCAAACTTCAGAACAATAGGTCATCAATTGTCTTATTAATAAAACATTTTAATTGTTAGCATGATATTTTAACCATAGCAACCTGAATAATCTGTGCATAAGATTGCCCTCTCTACTTCTTCCTTCTTCAACTTCAAGAAAGGTTGAAGGTCAGATGGACTGATTGGTGATGGACCCCATTTGAGGAAGGATAGGAGACTACTGGAATATGATATTAATATGTGTTTATTTCTGTTCAGTGAAATCCTCTATAAAGCTGGTTATTTTTTCAACATGAATTTAATATACCTGTTTTCTATTTCTGGCCCACTTTAGCAGGTAATTGTAAGGCTTATGTACAAAAAAAAATTCTCTGCATAGCTCACTGAAACTTGAATTACATTAACAAACTCCTTCGCAATTGTGATTTGAGTGCTTTGAATATATTTCTGTGAGTTTCTAGAACCTAGTCAGTAGGTGAACAATGGAGAAATAAAACTTCTTAAAAATATTCAGTCATTGCAGTACTCCAGTCCTTCTGGAACTGTTTACTCAGGAGAAGAGAAGGCTCAGGGAAGACCCTATTGCTTTCTACAGCTCCCTGAAAGGAGGTTGTGGTGAGGTGGGGATAGGACTCTTCGCTCAGATAACAGTGACAGGATGAGAGATAATGCCCTCAAGTTGTGTCAGGGGAGGTTCAGGTTGGATATTAGGAACAAATTCTTCGAAAGAGTAGCAATGCGTTGGAACTGGCTGCCCAGGAAGGTGGTACAGAGTCACTGTCCCTGGAGGCGTTCAAGAAATGTGTAGATGTGGCACTGAGGGACATGATTAGTAGGCGTGGTAGGATGGGTTGGGGTTGGACTAGATGATCTTGGAGATCTTTTCCAACCTTAATGATTCTATGATTCTTCCAGCAGAGAGTGTGGCTTGACCACTTCTGGATGACTCTTGATTTGCATTTTCGGGTGGTTTTCTTTGAGCTTTCTACTGTGCTGGAAAGGCACTCACCTCTACCAAACCTGTACATCTCCAGGAAAACTTAGTAGTTTTAATATGATGTCTTCCCTAGTGATTCTCATATCTAGAAAAAAAATAGGTGCAAGACATAATTAGGACAGTTTTAAAACAAATTTGAATAATATGATGTTAAAGAAATATTCTGCTTCTGTGCTCATGTGTGTTGGTCTGGTCCACAGTGTCATATAAATCTGCTTATCTACAGAGATGGAGATATTTTCTTTTTTCTTTTTTAAAAAATAAAAGTGTACAGTCAAAAATTTGAGAGGTCATATCTCATTTAAGTTTCAAAGAAAGTGGCCTGGTCTTCAAGCAGCCTCTAGGCAATAGGTGCATAAATGTTGAGATGTTTTGAAAATCTGTCCTAAGCTCTGTAGAGAGAGAGCTATCAGGTGTTAAATATGTTTGAACAACTGGCTCATTTCATGTATTTAGATGAGATCTCTTGAAATTGTGTAGGTTTTGATGTTTTTCCCTGATTTAGTTCATGCAGAGCTGAAGGAGAGAGAAATTCAGGCTGCTGCTCAAATAATTTAACATAGTTCTGTTAGATGTCATAAAGTCATCTGTGGAATCTGAAATTACTCCTGGGCAACTGCTAAAAGGCAAACTGGAACACCACACATTTTGTAGTACTGGATAGACATAGGGATTTGAGATCTTTAAGCAAAGGGGGTTTTATCTTGTTTGGTTTTGTTTTGTTTTCTTTATGTAGGAAATACTGGTGCAGAGTGAGGAGTGGATCTTTTTCTGAGTATTGAGCAAAAATGATTTTGGCGTTCATTGTGTTTTATGGGTAAGGAAAGAAAAAAGCATTCCTTTTAAAGTTGACTTTAGAAACTGGAATAGTAGCTTTAGACTGTTGCTAAGCTTGGAATATTTGCATAATCCTTGAATGCAATTGTAAGGATGTGGTACATTGCAGAGATTTTTCAATAAATGAACCACTAAATTCTGTCAATAAATATGTGCTATAAATAAGTACTGACTCACAGCTAGACTTATAAACACTACAAGTCTTTCAGCAGTTGGCACAAATAAATACTCGTTGTTTGGTGAAGTTGGCTCCCTCACTATGAGCATGGTTCCCCAGCTACACAAATTGCTTCCTGGTGTCTCGGTGGCTTACATAATGGCCCTGTCCATTTTGCTGGTAGAAGTAACACCTGTCAGAGGGAAGAACATCACAAACAGGATGATAAGGATACATTTTCAGAGCATGGATTTCTTGGGCTGGCCTCCAGAGTACAGAGCCTCCTGGCTACATGTGGAAGGGACTGCAGCTTTTCTGAATTTACTGATTCATGTGACACTTAGTTTCTCTCATAGCACAGCAGCTATGTAGTAGTATTGTATCTGATAGTATTGTAGGTGTCTAGATGCTTAATTCTTAGTCTCCTGCTTACGGTTTAGGTCAGAGGAAATGAAATGCTGCCTTGTGATGTTTGCAGTAGTTTGTCATTTTGAAGTAGGCGTTTTCCTGAAGCACGATGCCAGATGGGTTATGGAGAAGGGATCACACGTCAGTGTTTTGGTTTGCTTGGAACTGTCTCGGGGAGTAGGAGTGTGCAGTGAGTGGCACGTGCACCCATGTGCTGGGGAAACAAGGGAATGGAGTAATCTCTTGCAGTTTGTTCTGAAGCAGTGTTGCGATGCTCAGACTGGTATGCCTCCCCCCTGCTTTCAGCGTAAGGCAGGATACAAAAGAGAACAATTTAATGGGAGGGAGAGTGCAAAAAAAAAAAAAAAAAAAATCGAAGTTTCTCTTGGCACTTTTTGTGCATATGTATCATTTGCTGCTAATTAGATGGGCAAGCAGGGCTAACGTGTTCCTTTGCTTGTCAATACTGCTCAGAATCCAAATGAGTTTCTCACTACCAGGATCTCGGAGGCTTTATCAGTTTGTCTGAAACCGCTACGTTTGACTGCTTTTTGTAAATGGTTGTAGAGTGTTTTCCTTTTGTGCATGCCGGAACTGAGCCTGAGCCACACTGACGTTAAAATAATACTCAGCGTGTACATGCAAAACAGCCCCTAAAGAGGCAGTGGAGTTAGGCATCCCTGCTGAATGCTAATGAAGGTGGGGAAAAAATACTTGTATAGCATTATGATCTGTAATGAGAGGCAGGTGAAAGAACCTGAGGGTGAGAAAATGGAGTTCAGTCTGTGCTGAAGGGCAAAAGAAAACAGTTATTGAAGAACTTGCTGGGGGAGTGGAAGTCAAATGTGCAGTATTCAGGAAAAACCACAGTTGTATGCCTCTCAAATAACTGAGATGGTTTGCAGTTAATTCTACCTTGAACTAATGTTGAAGAATAGAAAAAAGGAGTCAAATCTGCTCAGCCCGACCTGGTGATTTAGAATAGTATTGATGCTATTGTGACTAATGTGCGACTCTGTAAAACCATGCCCCATTTAAGATTTCCAGAAATGCTTATTCATTTTCAAACTTCATGCTAAGCTATGATTCTGGGAGAAAAACATTACTAATGGAATTATATTTTGTTGAGAAGAGTACAGTTATTTTGGAGACTTTCTGTCAGGTACTACTCAGTTGATTTTTTTAGTAAAATGCAATAAAATCTACAAAATGTTTAAATTCTTAGATAATTCATGTCTTTACTCGTATTTCTAAATTGCTGTCTAAAAAAAACAAACTTTTTTTTTTTTTTTTAAATACATGATGCAGTCTTTACTGGCTCAGTCTTCCAAATCCACTCAAGTGCAAAGCCAAGCAAAATTCAGCTATAAAGTAGATTATTGGCTATAAAGCTGCTTTACTCTGAGATTCTTACCTTCTTTGGAGGAGCCAGAGAGCAGTATCAGATCTGTCTTTTGTAAAACAAAGCCATCAGTTATCTTTCACTATGTACTCTCAGTTCACTTTCAGCACTGACATATGCCCTGTTCTGAGTTCATACTGGCAGCTTTTCTGCACAGCAAGTAGTGTTTTCAATGAAGATTGAACAAAAAAAATTTAATTGGAAAACAACTGGTGGATTTGTTTCACCACTTGGTGGCATCACTTGGTTGTATGGAAGCTGAACTGCTTTGGCAGTAGAGCAGCTTTACTTCTCTACTTGGTGTGAAGGAACTTTCATGTTTTATTTTAGATTATTAAAGACTGAAGAGAGCTATTAACATGCTCCCATAAGCTAAATGAAAGCCACAAGTCTAGTTCTGATAACTGTATTTCTTCTTTATGGCATATCGTTTACTGCTTTGAATCTTATTTTTAACTGCATAAAATCCAACAGAAGGCTGGTCTAGATATCTCCTCTTCCTGCCCTCCCTTGTTAACTTTTCGAGGATGGCAGCTAGTGTTTTATCAGGCTGATAGTGACACAAAAAATGGTGCTGTGCGTTGAAATTGGTTTGGTTTGCTTTTCCAGGGAAATTACTTTAAGCCTCCAATTGCTGCAGTCAATGTGCATTCTAGGGAAAGGAATTACGCAATTTTGTGAGTAAGTACTTCCTATGAAACAAAAGCATTTTTCAACTGTCATGCCAAAAGTGGATGATCTTTCCATGTGTGTACAAGCCAACAATAACTGTTTACTGAAAATGCTGAAACATGGAGATAAAAGAGGAAACAAGGCACAACTGATATTTAGAGGTAAAGTACAGTCCTGGTAATGTCAGGGGAGCTCTGACAGTTTATACGTACTGAGAATGAGCCCACAACGTATCAGGTAGTAAGGCATATAGTTGAAGGCATGTTTTTTTGTTTTTTTTTTTTGAATATTTCTTCCCCTATGTCCAAAGCAACACAAGTAAGGTTGTGCTGCCAATATGCCTGTTGGTTCTGTGAGTAACAGCCAGCAGTTCTTGCTCTGGGGGAGTGGGGTGGCTGGGTTGAAGGTTGGAGGAGGAATATATATAAATATGCATTCATTCTTCTTCTCTTCACCCTCTTCCTCTTTGGTTTACACTGCTGACTGCTTGAATTTCAATAAAAAGAGCAGCTCAAGAATAAGATAGTTATCTAATAATACTATTCTTGAAAACTATTTTTTGTAAACATGTCTAAATCTCTTGCTTTCCTTTACTGTTGAAATGCAGTTTTAATATATTGCTTTATCAGAGATATTTTGACATGCTGACAACATGTACACTTAGCATGCACACAAATATACACATGTACTGGTTTTCTTCTTTTTCCTGGAGGAAAGCTGCTGGCCTTCTGAAATGATCACCATTATCTTAGAGAATGTAAGCAGTGATGCATATCTGTTTTTTTGGATCACTTAGTGCTGTGAGCGAGCTGGCCTACTGAGAATTTTTCCTGAAGTGGGACTTACGTATTCAGCTATAGGGCTGCATATACCCATGCAATTTATAACAGGTTTTTCTAAGAGAAAAAAAGATATATTCTTCAACTGACTTACCATTCTTGTTGCTAAGATTCAGTTGCTAAGAAAAACATCTAAGATTCTCATCTTGGAGAAAAATAATCAGAAACAGGTTAAGTGGTAATTATTCTTTTTTTTTTCTTCAATATATTATCTAGTGTAATTATTTTAGCTGGTATTTATTTGGAGAGTAAGTAGCAAAAAAATACCCCATGGAGGTCTCTCAAAGAAAATTCCAGTACTGGAAGATACTGTTTCCACTATAGTTTCGCTAAAGGCAAATATGCTTACAAGACTTGGGCAATGATCTTTTCTTGTCCGCATGGGGTTAGTGGCAGCCTGTACCTCTCGCCAGTGACTGGTCCACACATAGATGCTAATGATTATAATATAGGTTCAGTTTCACAAAATACATATTTTTGCTCCAGTAAGCCTGTGCAAGTCCATGATTTTGGGGACTGTGGTGCCAAGTTTTTTGCTGTTGTCAATCCCTTATTAAGGACTTTACACCACATGTATTTGCACTCCGAAAAGTTTCAGTGTCTTGTCTGGGGATGCTCTGGCAATGTAATATGTCAGATTTTGAAGCAGTTCTTGAGTTCACGAGCTGGCAGGAGAAAGTCTGCTTGGCTGCTTGGGAATGGAGAGAGCCTTGCATTGAATTCCTGTGAACTCTTCCCAGTGCAGCTTTAAAAAAGGATGCTTAAAGAGATGTTTGCTTGATGTTGGGCTCTGAAAGCATGGATTTGGAGGGGGTAAATATTAGAGTTTGCTCTACTTCTGTGTTAAGTACATAGTTCACTTATTTTTAGTTTTTATATTGAGTTTTTGTGAAGTCTAGCATGTTTATCTGTCTGACCAACATGATTTACATCAGGAACATGATTTGCATTAGGATCTATGATGAGGCTGTGTTAGAGTTTCCTTTAGCTTCCAGTGTAATCATGTCAAGAATGACTGGTCCCAAATACAGAAGAACAGCTGCTTAAATGAAAGAGAGGAAATATTTATTGTTCTTAAAATGCTATATCCAAAAATCCACAGTCTAATTTGGGCTAGTTAGGAGTTTTGGTTGGTTTGGTAAAACCATGACTAATTTTAAATTTGCTTTCTTGTTTTAAGGTGCATTATGTTTGGATTGAAGGTCTGTGTAGTGGAGTGAGAAATGTTCAACTTCACTGCATGTAAAGTGATACAGCAATAAAATTGCTACATAAAAATATTTTTACTTTTGACATTTGTTATATTGTTCTCTCTTTTAACAGTTACTCTGTTGTGACAAGTAACTATAGCTTTGTGTGGGTTTTTAGAATAAAAGAAAATCTTAGGTACTTGAAAAGAGGGAGGTATACTGTAAACATAGAACATACAGAGAAGAAATATCCTATAAAAATGAGAGAAAAAGATTCTTACTGCTTAGTATCCAAAGAAAGGAAAATTGCATAAAATGACAGACATTAGGTGCTAATAATGTAAATTTATTATAAATTGCCTTTCTCAAGTAATGAAAGAAGCTAAAGAGTAACCAGACACCATCAAACATGAACTAAGGAAGACAACATTCCTTTGGAAACCCAATTTAGTGAGTCATGAGGCTGAGTGCTTGCATAGCTGATTTTGATATTGTCCTCAATTCATCAGTAGTAGAAATAAATATTTTTTTTGTTGATCAACACATTTAATAGAGGCATCTTTAGTAGTATTAATAAGATTATTCTATAATTTTGTGTTCCTGATAGAGTGAATTTGTACAAAAGCATTTAAATCTTAAACACTTGTTAAGGCTTAAAGAGAATTAAAATGTACATAGTTAATAGTCTTGCTTCTTTCCTGCATGACTGTATTTGCTGAAGGTTTTTGCTCTTGACTGTAGGAGTTTCTCATGTACTACTTTAGAAACATTTGGGTTTTTTTTTTGTTTATATATGCATGAAAATGCTTCCCTGCTTAGTGTTGTTTTTTATTTTTTCTTTGTGAAGGAACTGTGTCATCATCCGTCTTGTTTTAAACACCTGCTGGGAGGGCTGCAGTCTTTTTCCTCCTACTGTCATCCTTTTTATCTCATCTCAGTGCTCCAGACAAATCTCCCAGAAAGACCTTTTCCATTTAAGTTAAAAATACCTCCATGAATGAGTTTCCTGAACACTTAACATCTTGATTAAAGATAGAGCTTAGTGCCTTCCTGACCTGATGTATTTCTGTCTCCTAATTCTTCTAATTCTATACCAGTGTTTTACTCAAAAACTTTTAAGTGCATCTGCTTGTTTATAAATTGATTAATGAATCAAATTGGTGATTAGATTTTGTATGCATGAATAATACGATAGCTAATTCTTTGTGTATAACGCATGATATTTTGCTAGCTAAGCTACTTGGTTAGACTTGCAGCAGAATAAATTACATAAATTGATAATAATCCCGTGAAATACTAGGATTTAGTATCCCAAAATATATTTTTCTCAGAATTTCCTATGTTCCCTTGAATTTGATGTTTTAATAATAAAATTATTTTTATTCCTTCTGGTTTTCAAGGATAAACTACAAGAGAAATGACTTATCAGCTAGGATGACAGAGACAATAGTACTAAGGGAAATGTAAAGTCCTTCATCTCAGCAGGACGGTAGCTTTGAAACTTAATTAAAAACACTTAAGTGCCAACTTTGTTAATCATTTCATTGCAGAATACTACACCAAAAATACCAGGTATTTGCAGTGTGGATTTCCATTCCGTTGCTGCATTGGATTTATGTTCTCTTCTTTCATTTGAGGATCTTTTTAAGCAGAAAGGCAGTAACCTCTCAGTTCTTGACAAGTGAAATTACTTAAAACACAAGTTGTTTGATTAGGATGATACTCTCTTAAGGCTTAAGAGCTCTTAAGGGCTAGTCAAACTGGAAAAGAAGAAAATAATTCAAGGAAAAAAAGTAAGGGAAGGTTTATCTAATGGTATCCGAAGTGGGTGGGACCAGCTGTAGTGATACACAGAAGTGAGAGATGTTAAGCACTGGAACAGGCTCCCCAGGGAGGTGGTTGAGTCACCTTCCCTGAATGTGTTTAAGAACCGTTTGGATGTGGTGCTCGGGGACATGACTTGGCGGTGGGTTGTTAGAGCAGTATGGTTAGGTTGCGGTTGGACTTGATGGTCTTGAAGGTCCTTTCCAACCTGAGCAATTCTATGATTCCATGTCAGGGCATAAAAGTTGGAAGAGGCAGTGTGAATGCCAGTAGGAGGATGTCTTGCTAGATCAGAAATCAGTGGCCGCTGGTCTGTTGATAACTGTGGAAACAAAGAAAAATGAGACTGAAAGATAATCATATTGTCATGTTACCAGAAGCAGGATAGCAGTTTCTCTTGGAGCATTTTGATTCCATGCAGAGGGATTGAGGGATTCAATTACAGGGAAATTTGAGCTAAAGCCCTAAATGCAAATATCCTTATGAAGTTGGTGCCAAACTTTACAGCATATGTCTTCAGAGACAGGATGGCAATACAGAAAGCAATGGTAGAACAGTAAAATCTTAAATGTGGCTGTAGCAAAGCAGAATTATGACATTATCTCATATGCCGTGAGGTGTTCCACACATTGAAAAAGACGATGGGGATAAGATGCAGTATGAAAAATCATAGCTGCTTTTCCAGTCTCACTTGTGATCGTAATGGAATATGACTTAATTAGAAATGCAGTGAACAAATGAGAAAAAAGTACTATATATTGCTATGATATTAGAGTCAGGTTAGAGAAATGGATGTAAGAAGGCTCCCCCAAAATATCAAGCTGTTACTTCTGCCAGTATAATGACAAAGATAACATCTGACAAAATCTAGCAAAGGATGCTGACTACAGAGACGATGGATGTTAAAAAGAAAAAAAAACAACAATGCAGTAGATAAATAATTCATACACTCCTCATTAATAGGAATAGCAGTTTAAGACAAAAAAAAAAAAAAGTCAAGCACGTGTGAGAAAGGGAGTTTCTGAAAGTGGGCTTCAAAAGTACAGGTTAGGAGAGATTCTTCACTGAGATGATTAAAAACTGGTTAATTGATAATTTAGGAAACAAATCAAGTATAAGCTTGAGAGATTATCTACTGTTAGAACACTGACCAATAACATCATTAAATAGTTTAATCTACTCAAATGGTTTGAATGCAGATTTATTCTTTAAGTGTAGTGATCATGTTTTCACCAGGTTACCGTGCACATTTCTTACAGTATGGTTTGTGGGATGTTGGTATCCTCTTAAAATGCATCCTGACAGTGATGAAGACATTCAATACAGGAAACTAGTATCTATTGCTATTCATATAGCACTGAAATCTGGAGCCAAGTTTGCTAGAACATTGTGTCTTTTATCTGTAGAACTCAAAAATAATTATTTCTTTATTTCTTGAAACTTCAGAATATTATCTTCAGGGTAAATAAATATGAAAGTATCTTTGCTAGATGAAAGTGTGGTACATCTCTAGTAATTAAAAAAAAATCACTAAAAATCAGTGCATTTGGATTCATCTCTCCCTTATGCTAAGGGAGAGATTATATAAGCCACAATGCTTCAAACCTCTATTTCACTTTTAAAGAAGTAAAGATGGGATTTGTGAAATTCATGTGCAAGAAGTTGAAGTCCTGTTGAGGGGCTTATGAAATGATAGCTGAGGTACATAATTATAGATCTACTCAGTCACATTCTTAGTGATGCTGAATGGTTGTTCAGAATCTGTAGTGTCATCCAAAATCCTGGAAGAAAACTCTCTAACTCTAATGTGGTGTTAGAATGTGGCATTCTTTTATTCCTTACGATACATACCAGGCAACTTGACAAGCAAGCGTACCCTCTCAGAGTTCAGGTTCTACATTTGATCAGTTAATACACGCATATGCAGTACATTGGCATACATATTCATTCCTTTTCAGGGATTCGTAAGTATATGATAATGTCCCTTTGGGCATGCTCAGTGGTATCTAGGGTTGTCAAGTGCCCACCTACTTCTTCCTCATTTTTTGCCATCAGTTTAATCACTGATGAAGCCTTTGACTCACTTTCATCCACTTTGGAAAATTTCCATTGCTTATTTGGCCATTGTGTGCAACTTTTTAAAACAATATATGTGGAACCCGAGGAAAATGTCCTTGCTCCTTTTGAGGCAAAAGATAAAAGTATTCTATTGTGACACCAGTGCTTTTTGTGAGGCAAAATCATTGAGGCAAAAGATAAAAATATTCTATTATGTCCCCAGTGCAAAATTATTGAGGGAAAACAAGACTATTCACCCTCTAGAGTTGAAATGGAAAGTTTTAGAACTATCACTTTTGGATTCCTTTTGCTAAACTCCTATACTGGTTCTTAATCTAGTGTAGTAATCCCTCTTCCTCTTCCTAAACAAACCAACCTATATTGATAGCTAGTATGAGGTAAAACAAAATTACACGTCTTGTCTCATGCCATAGAATGTAAGTGGGGAAATCCTAAAAAAAAAAAAAAAAAAAAAAGTCACCAGTTTTCTTCTGAGATTGTGTAATCCTTGAACATTCTCTTGCTAAGCAATTTCAAGATGTCTTGAGAGTTAATGAAGTAATGAATTAGTCTATTATACTTCTGTAGTTGTTCCCCATTGTGCTACTCACATAGAAAGTACTTCTAAATGTGCTAAAAGCTTATTCTTAGTCTTCAGTGAGGACTGTGGAGGTTAAACTTGGAATCCATCGTATTTTTATATAATGCAAGTCTTCTATTGAAATTATGACAGGTTCTCTTTCACATTCTGTGATTTGATTAAAGAAAATGATTCAGAAAATATGAAACCTCTTTTCCTTAGTCATTCCAATTTTTATTTCTTGCTGTACTATCTGAAAACAGAAAGGCAAGAGGAGAAAACACTTACTGTGTAGCATATGCTTTCAGGCAGAACACAATCAATTGACAAAATATCAGAATGTAGAAGCTGATTGGCTAATTCTTCATTTTAACCCATTGGCACAAACTGCAAAACACTGTGAAAATCCCTCAACCAAAGCAGTCTTTGCTGAGATATTTCAGCTGTGGTCTGTGCTGGGACAGATAGGGGACCGTTTGCTGTGGTCTGTTGTATCACTGATCTTTTTGCTCCTGGTAAGCGAGCAGATTTTGATTACTGTCAACTGAGGAATGAAGATCTCTCTTGTAATGCAACTGATGATGGGTTCTGTGTTCCATGAATAAGTGACTCTCTGAATGCAGTCTCCTGTAAGAAGGGGCATTATTTCTTCTCTCCTGTCTTGTTTGTGCAAGTAAACTGTTCCTTCTGTGGATCTGTGGTGCTTTGCTTTTCTCATCTTTGATGCAGCAAAGCTCAGTGGCTGCTGCTCTCCGCAGGGGTCTGTAGCTCAGCTCTGCCATTCTCTCCCTCTGTTCCCACTTCTCTGTTTCCTCTTCCCTCCCCTGCTGTGACTAAATAAATTACCTGTATGACATGTTCAGTTTTCTCTGGCAAGGAGCCTGGGAAATCAAATCTGTTCCCAAACCTGGATCTCCCATTTGGCAAATGTAATGCCTCCCTGTTGCTAAATCAGGTCAGCTCTCAGGAAAAACAAAGTACGATTTCATGTAACTATAATTAACACAGAGAAAATATAGATAATGCAGTTGACATATGTTTATTGTAAAGACCATCAAGAAAATAATTTTGAAAGCACTTTGTTTTTCTCTGTTGCATTAGGATACATGTTGATAGTGTGTTTATAGAGAAGATCAAATGTTTTTCTCAGTTAATTCATACCAGTGTGAAATACATTTATTTTCTGTCTGTTCTAAGAAGATAATTGGTGTAGTGATTCACTGGTTGAATCAGGTACAGTTTTATGTATTCAATTACCATGACTTTATAAAATCAATATTAATTGATAATTAACAGCTAATTATTATTAATTATTCATAAACTGTCCCTCTCCTTTGGCTTTTTGACTTCTGAATGTGGAGATACAAATGAAAACATTGGAAAAGGGAAGATAAAGGAACCCTTCCAGAACCCTGTTTTCATTTTCCTATTTCTGCTCAGTCTGTTTCCCTTGGAGAGCAGAGAAGCTGCACTGCGAGGGGAACGCACTCCTTCCTCCTGCCTCACCTGGCGCAGCATGTGTCCCAGCTTTTCCGAGGCACGTGTTATGCACAAACAGCTTGCTCTTATGTGTTCCAAGGCAGCACCTGAGGAAGCCAAGAGGCTGGTTTCCTTTGGGCAGGTTGTGCTTGTGCAGACAGTCACCTGAGGAGTGATCCCACTACTGAAACCTTAAGCAAACCCGCAGCCCTCCTCGAGGGAGGAGAGCAGTGAGAAGCACTGGGCACCTGGGTGAAGTCTCGTGGCTGCTGAGAGCTCTTGGGATACCCTGTACCACAGCACTGATGAAATAGTTGCTAAGGTATAGCTAGGCGCTATGGTGAAAACCTTTTCCAGCCCCAGCTGAAGTTAGGTTCACCCTGAGGAAGAACAAACCATGTGCAAGTAGGCCCAGGCCACGGGGCTCTGCTGCTGGCATTGCCCATCCTGCCAGGCTGTGCTTTGAGCTTGGTTTCACTTCATTCTTGGAAGTGAATGGGCTCGGATGTCTATGCTGTGTTTTTCAGTGGTACATGCTTTCCCTTCTTCTAATGGGAACTACAGTGTTACTAATAATTGTTCAGTCATTCTTGAGTTGCCTTTGTTCTAATGAGCACTTTTGTTGTTGCTGGGAGAGGCACTCAGTGAATGTTTCTTCATCAATTTAAAAATCTTTCAAAACTCTGTTGTTCAAAACAAATCTTTGAAACAGAAATTGTTCTTTGTTATCCAAAGCCTGCATACAACGCATGCAGCAAAGAGATGAAAGCAGTGAAGTGGGTTGTAAAGATCTGGAGTTCAGTTCCTGCCTGTGCCCTGCAGTGAGAGCCACTATCTCCATTTAGATTGGCTTTGGTCTGATGAAATGGCAGCCGTAATGTTATCTGTCCCCAACTTAATCTTATCTGTACAGACTGAAGATACTGTCTCCTACTGTAAAGGTACAGGATGATCTCTGAAAGGCTTCAGCTGATAGTGTAACAAAAATATCTTCAGCTCTGCCTTAATGGCAAGGGCAAAGCCTTTCTTGTCCACTTCCTGGTGTCCAAGTCAGTCAAAGGAATTTTTAAGCCTGCTCTAACCCGTCTTTGTTTCTTGTCTTCTCCAGCCTGCGACCTGATGACCCTGGGGATCTTAGCCTTGGTGACATCCACAGGTTGTGCCTCAGCCAATGCCCTGCAGTCCCTGACGGATGCCATGCACATCCCACATCTCTTTGTGCAGCGCAACACGGGAGGCTCCCCACGTACGGCCTGTCACCTGAACCCCAGCCTGGAGGAGGAGGAGTACACACTGGCTGCCCGGCCACCAGTCCGTCTCAACGATGTTATGCTGAAACTGGTCACTGAGCTGCGGTGGCAGAAATTCATCGTCTTTTATGACAGTGATTACGGTGAGTAAAGCAGAAAATTTCAGACGCTATTACATTTAATATATACATAATTTTTTTTAACTAGGAAAAGGAAATATAAATGTCGGGGGATAGAACTTGCTGGGCCCTTCACTGGCAAAGGGGGAGGTGTTTTAAGTGACACAGGTCTTTGGTTTGAAGGAAAGATTGCAGAGAAAACTAATTCTCAGACAAGCAGCAAAGTTGCTTAGCAACACCTACAAAGATAGCCAAAGTTTGAATTATCTCACACTTCTGAAGTAAAATATTAATAAAACATTGACATTGATTGGCAAGGGTCGTATAGCTGTGCAGGGAAGTTCAACATGGCCTCTACTCATTCCCTGAAAACACTTTCTGTCAAAGCGGAGTACTATTCCCTTTAAGAATTAATTTGCAAAATAACTATTACCATATCTTTTCACACATGCTTCCTCTCACTGTTCTATGTTTGGAGTAATTTTCACAGTGTTATGTTTCCTGGAATTAAACCAAAAGTTAGAGTTAGCATTTTCACTATATCTGATGCACCTTCTTCAGCAAAATTTTTACTTTGTGCTGAAACATAGCAAAAAGAAGTCTCTGCACAAGGAAATTTAGTACCCTTTGATGGGTGCAAAGAAGCAATAAAAAAATATATAAAACTCTGTGCCAAGCTCTGAGTGAAGTATGTGCCTATTTTTTTTTTTCCCCCCTGCTCAACTGGTAGGATCACTGTTCCGTATGATTAACTTAGAGTATTTTCAGTACTTTCATTTTTGGATATGGCATCTGTAATGGGGAAAATAAATTTTCTATTCAATGTTTTAAAACCCTGCAAACACTTTATTTTTACAATGTGATGTGAATGGTTTTTGGTGTGGTGACTTTGTATGAAAAGAATATAAAAAAAAGGAAATTGAGGTTAAATTGCACTTGGAAAGATGATCTTATATGCATCTCTGCATATCGTTTTGATTTTGTACATAGCCTTCAAAAATTACAATGTAGCACTGTATTTGTATTATTGCTATATAATGGAGGTTTTTCATTGATGAATCAGTGAGATAACATTTGTTTTATTAATTTGGGCCACACGTGGCTTAAAAAAAAAAAAAGCTACACAAGTGGTTGACTTCTGTCATTAGCTGTTTCTTCAACAGCCAGATGGAAGTCGATGGTGATGATTTTAAGTGGGAAATTAATTGAGGCTCTAACGTACTTTTAATTACATGCAGTTATTTTAAGCATGAGTATTGTGCTATGATACTTGTACAGAAGTAATCAGTTGACTCAAAAATGTAGGAACCCAGCAAATAAACAGTTGTGACTTACTGTCCTATGTAATGTTTGATTTGTGAACACTTTAGAAGCAAAACCGGCACTGTAAGTACATCCCAGTAATGATGACTATGTTGCTATGTAGTAGAGGGTTGAGCTTAAAATTAAAATTATTCTAACAGTAATTTTCAAGAATAAAAAAAAAGAACTTTAAAAGGATGCCGTACAAACATAATTTTTATAGTTGCTCTTCTTTCTTCCCCTCTAATCTGTAGCTTTTACGTTGCAAACCTGAAAGAAATTAGGCTGCTTGACTCAGAGATCTTCAAAGGAGGAGGCAGTTTCATCGCCAAAGAATCCTGGCCTTGGTAGAACCATAGATGTCCTATGTAGAAACTGCTGTCACCTATTTTCCCTGGTAGCAAACCTCGTTACTGAACTATACGACCTCTTTTTCCAGTAATACGTCTGTTTCTTTGCTCTTGGCAAAGGGTTAACATTTCAGTACCAAATCCTGAAGTCCTTAATTCTCATCATCTGTAAATTCAGATATCAAATTCACCTTTTCCACTTATCACAGATAGACTTGTCACCCATAAAACGAACAGTAAAAGGGAATGGAAGATTACCACAGGTAGTATGTTCCTTCCAGTGAAGAGCATTGCGTATACTGCAGCTGTCCATGTGTTATTTCCTTTGCTATTTGTCATGGATGGGATAGCCACTTTATACTAATTTCATCAGGACTTTTTCATAAGATGGAATTTCAATAAAGAAGCATTTGCCAATTGAGCCTTGCCAGCTCTGGCAGGCACTGGTGAAGACTGGATGAATAACCCAGTTCCCAGGAAATTGCATGCTGAGCTCAAGAACAGCACCTGGCTCTCAGGGCATGCCCAGTGCCCTCATTAGTTTGCTTCAGCAGAGCTGTGCTTAAGCATCTTCAGTGGCACTTCCTTGCTCAACATGCAGGAATTGACTGCTGGCCCTGAGGAGGGAGGTCACTTGAAGAACACGTGTTTGTGATTGTTGAGAGTTTCCAGCATTGGGCTTTTGTCTTTTAACAAATAGACCTTCTCTGCCTGCTCTATGGAAGTTACCCTAGTCCTTAGAGTAATGTTTTTAATTTGTCCATCTGCTGATCTCTAAAAACCAGCCAATCCCTTGGTGTCCTGCTTGTGGAAACTGTCAGGATTTCTGGAGATGAAATAACATTGCAGAGTTTAAAAAAATCCCGTGTTTACAGTAATGCCATGCTATACGAGAGCTGAAAAATATTTACCTCATGAATTACTCATCCTTTATCAGACATGCATTTTGTATTACAATTTTTGCACAGGTAAATAAAGGAAAAGTAACAGTCTTAGCAAGCAGAATACAGAGTAGTCACTGTATCACTGAACATATATATTAATATATCTTTACTTACGATAAAATATGCCTTATTTGACATTTTTGTCACTGAAGCAACAGATAGAAGTCTGCATGCATAAGTTCAGTGAAATAACGTACCCCTTTCTCAGTAGCATGCCTAAAATTCTGGTTGTGAACCTATAGCAAAAGCTGGAAAGATTTCACAGGAAAGATGCAGAAATTTTAAAGAAAATGATGGTTAAACGGGGAAGGTAGAAACAGAGTTCAAACTGTAATTTCCCCTTATGTGAAACCAGCTTTAGATTTTGTCACTTTTTTTGGTGAAGAAATGGATAAAAACTGGCTTCTGGAGTAGTGGCCTTTCAGAGAGTTCAGATTTGAAAGCTGTAGCATTCAAACTCTCCTTCTCAATGATACACTGATCTGCTGAGTGAGAGAAAGGCAGTTTACACATAGCACATGGTTCTCCTATATCTGTATAATGAAAAATTAGGGTTCACAGAGTCACAGAGAGGTTTCGTGTAGATAATAGATCTTCATGATTCAGTCCGTGTTTTATCACTTCTCTCATTTATGGCTTGTGTGTAATTTCAGAAGAGGCACAAAAATCTACTTCCCGTTGATCACAGTGGGAGCTTTCTGCTGATGAGACTGCTGCTTGATATGAAAATGATGATGAGAGCCTATCGTAATTCACATAAGCCATAGCTAAGACAAGACAAGGCTCTTTTCTTGCTGATGTGCTGTACAGCTGTTGGCGCTGGAATAGGAGAGACTGAATCTCCTCTCTGCCACAGCTATTCTTTGCTATGTTGTCTTGAGAAAGCTCTGAAATTGTGAAATGGGAAGAAAAACCTTCTTCCCAATGTTGACTGAGCTTGTGATTGAAATTTCTTTAGAAATTTTTTAGGCAACAAAATTAAGTGACGCATTCTGAAGGAAAGTAGTTCCAGTAAGAACTCAAAGGACTAGGTCTTATTAAATACACTGTTACTCTAAAGGTCTTTATGAAAATGCCATGCTAAATCATGGTATCAGATCTCAGTTTTCTGGGGAAAAATGAATCAAGTTTGTCAGTTGCTGTCATACAGTGCTCTGTGGAACTGTACCTGTCTACCTGTTAAAGACCTTGCAATAGCAGTCAGCTGTGTTGTATTGTCCTAGAAAGCTTCAGCTGTGCTTATGGCTTGAATTTGCCTCCAGGAGTATCTTTTGTGCTTCTGCATATATATTACACCAGTGTGTAAAGGCCTGCTGAGAAGTTGAACATTTTATTTTGCTGACCACCTGGAAGTAGAAACATCAGTAATCACATTTTCTGACAAAAATTGGTAGTGTGGCAACTTTAATCAAGACTCTTTCCAGGCTCTAAAATGAGTATAGGTTAAAAGCAGTGGGTGCTCCTCACAGTAAGACAATATTGGGTAATAACCAGTTGAAGTGTGCTTCTAGGGTAAGCAAAGAGCTGTTGATTCAGAGGGAGGATTTGGGAAGGATTATGAGAGCTAGATGCAAAAATGAAAGCAATGAGGAATATAAGCCTTAAGTCTTATTTTTGAAGAGAACATGAGCAATAGCTTTCTTTTCACCAGAGTAATTGTAGTGCTGGAAACACTTTGTTTCTCTTATGAGGCCTCTCTGCCATCCTACATAAACATATTGGCCTATGTAAAACAACACAGTTAATTTTTTATGGTTCCACTTCATTAATGAAATGATATTAGGCCTGTGAAAGGTCAGGTTTTTAATTTTTGGTCTCAAAAAGTGACAGTGTTGTCTGGTTAAGAGTAGTATTGTGCAGAAGATTACAAAAGAAACATTTGAAGAACTTTAGGCTGTCTGTGAAGCTCTCTTCCTGCAGGGAAAGAGAACAAGACAAAAACCAATGAACGAACCAAAAAAACCTTAAATATAGAATTTATTGATTTATCTTATTTTCAATTTCTAAACTTTATTTTTAAGACTGAAGGTATTTTTTTCATTATGGTCATGAATGCCGCATTAATTTGAATGCTTCCTGATGAATTGTGCTACACAGAGAGAACTTAGTTTTCAGTGTAGTGACTTCCCCAGAAATTTTTCTTTCCCACAGCAGTTACATGGTAGTTTTATTTCTGAGTCATACCTGTCAAAGGCATTGGATTGGAAGTTACAGGAGTTATGCTATCAATAGCTTTTCAACTAGCTATTGGTCCTGAGATGGTCTACTGTAAATGTGCTTTTGTGCAGGCCACTACTCATGCAATACTTAATCTGCAATGGAAAATAGTAATAAAAATTGAGAAATGCATATTTTATACAATCCCTATCTGTAATGCTGCAAATCAGTTGTGATGCGAAGCACAGCAATCTTATTAAAAGCAAAGTAGAATATCTGCATATAAGTTAGCTTCATCTTATCTTCTTTACTTTGTCATTCAAATTTATTTTATTCTTGTCAATATAATGTAAGTTGTCTTCAGCTTCCTGCATCACTAGCTTAGTTGTCTGACAACCACTTACTTCTGCATCGCAAGGGCCACTGTGCTTCTCTGCAGGCTTTTCCAGTGGCCTTGCCTTGTTTAATGCAAATACATGGAAAATGGCACTGAAGTTCTGGACCAGCTGCACGTGTTATGTGCCAGTTCAGCACATTTGATGCTACCAAAAAGTAGTACTGGCTTTTTCTGCATGTGCTGTATGGTTGAGTTCATGTATGTTGTTAAAAACACCTTTTTTTTGGCTGGTTGAAGCATGCCAGCTGGAACTGTTCTAGAGAAGCCTGAATTGGCATTGCTGTATTTGAATAGTAAAAAAGAACAGAATTTAAGCAGTCAGTCGTGGAGGAACATAACTTCATTATGATGAGCAGTGATGTAGGGTGGGAGTCCTTGGACACCTCTGTCATTGGTGATGCTGCATAAAGTGATGAAGGGAGGAATAGGCTGGACAGAAGCTCCTTTTCATACAAGGAATAGGGTTCTCTGAGCATTTATTACAAACAAGCTCTGCACCACCTAGTTATCCACTCCTAGCAGGGCTACCGGATGTCTAGACTCCAGGCAAACATAAAATCTTCGACTTCTACCTGGATAAAATGAAGACTTTCCTCAGAAAAAGAGCATGTCTTGTGGCATAATGTGTAATTGCCATTATTGCTTCAGAGAATGATAGGAAGAAAGTATTCAGCCAAGATCTCCAATTCCTGTGGGAAGTTTGTGATGCCATGGAGTAAAGAGGGAAAAAAGCAAAAAACAAAAAACTGACCTTTTGGCTTTTACATTTAATTTGATCTGGAAGCTATTGAAGAAATGACATTGTGTGTTCCCATATTAATCCTTGAATCACTTTTCTGACTGTAACAGCACTTAAAGTAATTGGCCTACTTAAATTAAGCATGGATTTTTGTCATTTCTGATGGTATTTTTTTATTTAGTAATGCATCACAGTATATAACACTGAACGTAATTAAAGAAAGTCAATTTCACTTCAAATTATTACTTATAAATTAATTTTAGTACTTTGATTTTTATAGCATGTGAGTAGTGTGCTAACAGGGGCAAATAGCGAAAGTAAGCTCTCCCCCTTCCTCCCCTGTAATTCCTAGCAGGATACGTGAGCAGTTGGCAGAGGTTGTTTCCCATAAAAGTCATTCACTAAATACTTTCAGGGCAGTGCTTGATGTTACATACAAATGATCTTAAAATTATGGTACAGCCTTTACTCTTCAGATTAAAGGCAAAGGCATTGTATCATAGCTTACCTGGAAGATCAGTAGAAACAGAAGCCATTCAGATCTTTGGGCAGTTTAAGCTGTTTCAGGTAAATTGTGTTACTTAAACTCAAGGCAAGTTAAGGAAATAATTTTAATCTTTCAAATAGTTTCAAAAAATGCTTTGCAAACAAGGATGCGAGTTCTTTTGAAAAAATCAAAAAGTACGTGTGGATTAATACCTTCAAAACAGAAGGCTTGCTTTCTTAATTCAAAATAGTTATATTTAAAATCAGTTTGTACCTTAAAAGACTTCAAAAGTGTGTATGTAGGGGGGAAGCTCATGGAAAAATTAAATGAAAGGCTTTATTAGAAGCATTTTTCCACCAGTTTTTCAGCATCATCGTCTGATCAAAAGTAATTATTAGTCTAGTCCTGGAGGCACTCACTGCACTCTTTACTCTTTTTTTTCAGCCACTTAGAACATTTTAACAACTAGTCTCAAGGCTCAACTTTGCCAAAACCAGTGGCTATTGGTGATCCTGTTTTCTTTATACTATGAAACAGAAAGATGTTTCATAACGCAGCACTCAGTCTAAGGAAAATGCTAAGTTCAGCACCCTTGAACTGAAGGGTGCAAATGAATTAATTTTGAACAGAGAGATCTTTGAAAGTTGTAGATGTCATTTGTAGAAGACCTTAAGTTCTTGGGGATTCTTTCTCTGCCTGCCGGTAGTTCGAATCTCTTGACTTTTCAAGCCGTGGCATAAGGCTAAACTTGTTTGTGTGTGCAAATGACAAAGAGAAATGTGAGGATGATTCGTTGTGCTTGAGCAGGGAATCTGAGTAACTAATTCCAGAAGGGAGTCTGTTAAGTTCACATTTGTTACACAGCAGATGTTCATACGTCAGTTTAGAAATTGCTCAATAGATGCACAGGCAGAAGTTGAACACTAGAGGGATGGAGTCTGTCCTGGAGGATTTTTGCAGCCCTTCAGGCAATAACGTTATTATTCTGAGAAAATATAATCACATTACATCAATCTACAGTGAACTTTGGTGGGCAAATTCCCAGCCTTGGTCATCTTTCATGGAAAGTGTATGTGTGTCTGCAAGTATACTAACATATATAGATAGATGTGTGGATTTCATGGAAAGTGATTTAGGGTTGAGTTGTGTATATGTAAATATGTATCCAGGAGTTCAAATATGGAATCAAGGAACCACTCTCTCATCTTCCTTTCTGCCTTTCCCAGTTCCTCATTGTAAGCTTTCTAATGCCTCTCAGGGCAGGAATTTTTGGCTTTCTTCCTGAATAGGCAAGGGATTTTTTGTTTTCCCCAATTAGGAGTTGGCATGACTTCCTATCACTGCTCTATGTTGTCTTTATCGAGACAGAAATTCCATTTCTTCTCCTCATAATTTCCTGTATTTAGATTCTGAGTTTTATTTGTTTTTCTTGTGGTGCGCCATTTGCTGGTTTCTTCAGTACTGTCTTGATACACTGCGGCTAGCAATTTAACCAGGGCTAATCCTTTTCTCTTCTGATCAATGATAAGCCAAATGAATGCACTCTGAAGGATTTTTTTTCTCCTCTGCTAGTAAAGCTTGGTGACTGAGTATGTCAGAGAACAGATAACGTTATTAGTCATTGTCTTCATAGAAGTAATTAATCTTGGTGGCTATAATGTACATAAAGCTCCTGAAATCTTTGTAGAGGATAAGTGTGGGAGGGAAGGTAATTTTGATGGAGTCCTGAGGGTGAAAATGGTTTTCTGCTTACTTTGGCTATCAACAAATGTGCTGTTACCATGCCTACATAGTATTCATATGCTTGCGATATATTCATATACTTTTAAAATAGACTACAACATTTGTGTGTGTGTCTATGTGTATTTGTCTGTGTGTGGTAGCAGAATTATTAATGCTAGCCTTTTGTTCAAAATTCAAGAACTGGAAAGATCCATGCAATTCAAGATTGAGTTTAAAACCAAAGCAACAGTATGTCTATTTTTTTCTGAAAAGACGAGTTAGAATTGTAAATAGTCTGCCCTGCAGTGATCTTTATGGAATACGAAATAAATATTAACAATCCTATGAATTTAAACAAACTTGAGGGCCATTTCCTTTGTCCACACGGAAGTGTAAGATTGTCTTATATTTTGTAGCTGGAAGCAGGGAGGGAAGATTATTTTCCTTAACAGGAAAAATAACAAAGGTTCAGTGATGAAGAAGAGTAAGCAAATCTTGATTGCTTTTCAGGTGCAGGTGAATGTAAACACAGACAAGCTTTCTTGTCCATCTAGTAAGTTACTAAATCAGAAAATGCTAAAAAAAAAAAAATGTCTTCTTGTCAGTGAAACACTCTTTGGATTCAAACTGCACAAGTTTCCATTCTGATGAACCCTCTCTTCGGGAAATTGTCCATGAAACTGGGGAGATGCCCTCAGCTGTGTGGATCTCAAAGTGTTTGGAATTACCTAGGCTTGGAGCAGAGCACTAAGTTGTACACTTAGGCAGTTCTGGAATCATCTCTCTTATATGCGACATTTGTAAATTTACATTAAACTATCTATTTAGTAAGGTACTTTTATTATAGCATTTGAGCAACTGATAGTTTTAACGCAGCTCCAGTAAGACAAGAGAACTGTGCTTATTCAGTTGTACAAAAGTTGCAGAGACACAAGGAATACTGGACCTCTAAGATTAGTGTGACTCTAAAGTAGGCATCTTTCTTCCATTGATCTCAGTGAAGCTTGTTTTTAATGTCTACATCTATTCAAGATTTTCTTCTTGCCCAGAGCAGTGAAAAAGTGGCATAGGTTTGCTGTTCCTTCAGTTGTTCTGGGCAAGCCTTTTGCACAGTCTTCATTTATGTTCTGATGTATTTAATGCTTAGATCTGTTGCTTTGGGAGTTATTTTAAGAGTTATTTCAATCATTTTAGAAGCAAATGCATCATTAGACTGTGAAGAATTAAATAAAATGTGGAGGGAAAATTGCTTCACAGTTTGGATTATTTGGAGTCAGAGCCCATTAGGAAAGTAATCTGGATCTCTGAGTTCCATTGGAGGGTGATTTAATATTCATCACGTTATTATAGCTTTTGTTTAAATGGAAATAATGCATTTTTTTTGTGTACAAATTGAGTAAAATAGGATTAGTCTCATTACTGAAGAACACTGAGTCCTACAGAGATTCTTTTAATACTGAATGTTTTGTTTTTGTATCTCTCTCTTTGGTAATCAACACTCAAATTATCTGTTTCTAACAAAAACAGATGGAAGAATCACAGAGGGCTTTAAGAAAGACAAGGAAGTTGAATAACGATATCCCTCAATTTCAGTGATCATTCCTTGTAACAAGAGAGCTCTGAATGGAAACACAGCTACTGAAACATTGCTTGGAGCCTGTAGTTTAGTTCATCAGTTTGGAAGACACAGGGAATCAGGAACTATTGATGGTACTTATTTCTAGGTGCCGATCTCATCTGTTGGTGAGAGTCAAACTCTTGGCTGTTGTTGCATAGCAGTCTTGGGAGGGAACTCAACAGTGGTAATTCAACTCTGGTACATATTATGGCTGGCTTGAAATGAATTCACGGTGTGGCTGTGATTTGCATCTGGTCTGCCTCTGGCCTCAACAAAGTGTTCTCCTGGCAACGTACCTGTGTTGAGTAAGGAAAATGGAGAAAATACTATACCATGTGTAGCAGAAATGCTAAGTCATGGCCTGAACCAGTGATTGAGCAGCTGGTGGGAAGGCAGGGCCAACCCAGGAGAGCAAGCAATGCACCCGAGTGACAGGAAGGGGTGGAGCCAGAATCCACCCCTTCCCAGACCTCATTTAAGGGTTGGCAGTGGAGGTGAGGGTAACTTACTGGATATCCATGCCTACCTGAGGCCTTCTAAAGGTAAGCAGTTTTTCTTCCTTTGTTTCTGCATCCATGGCTGCTGCATTTGAGCTTGTTTCATTTGCTGCAGCCTAGGATTGTGCCACTCCACTGTTATTGCTGTACTTTCTATCGCTTTCTATCACATAGCATTAGAGCATCGCACCATGGAAGGAAAAGTTGTGCTTATACTAAGAGACTGGGACATGTTCAGTCCCTGAAATACAAAATACCTTCTTTGCATACTGAACTGTAATCCGAAGATCTCATTTGTCCCAGTGCAACTTCTCACTGGTTATGAGAATCATTTTGCTTTGGTACACTGATATTAACATTTGCTAAGCAAGCCTAGCTCCCTCAGCCCTTCTTCATAGGATAGGCGCTCCGGCCCTCTGAGCATCTTCATGGCCCTCTTCTGGACCTGGTCCAACAATTCTGTATCCTTTTTGTGTTGGGGGGCCTGGTTCCAGGCCTGCATGCAGTACTGGCAATGAGGCCTCACAAGGGCAATGTAGAGAGGGACAGTTATTTCCCTCACGGAGTCTAAAGGTGGATCAGTTAGCATATGAGTATTTTTGTTAGGCTAGGAGCTGATACGATTTTCATGGGCATCCTAACATGGTATTAGGCTCTGTTGCTTAAAAATGCTTCCTGAAGAAATTTCCACATATTAAGAAGATCTCTCCTCAAGGGGATTAGAATTTGCAAGTCAGTCTGAGTATTTTGGATAGGTTATCAACTCCTCAATTCCCTTCCTGTGGTAAATCATTTATATCTGTATTTCAAGGAGACTATTTGCTCATTTAAAATTACACTGGTACATCAGTTCTTGCATAATTAGAGAATCAAATGCATGTCCTTTTACTAAAAAATAAGGTAATAAACTTTTCATCTTTTATTCTTCATTAAACAACTCAATTCATATTATTTACAATTGGGTATGCACAAGTAGATCTCAGTCTGAAACCAAAACTTTCTCCTCTCCTTCCTCTCAAACTAAAACTTTTTTTTATGTTAATTTTTACTACAAGCAAGTTGCTGACTTGGTGAGATTAAGTCTTTCTGTCATCATATCTACATGTGTTAAACAGACACATCTCACTGCTAACTTTGTGGTTTTCAATCTGTCTCACTTGAGTTAACACTAAAGATTTTTTTCAATCCCATTATATTATTATCCATCAAAAATTTTCTGATACAACTGTCTGAAGAGGCACTGTCTTATTGTTCACTGACATGACTGAAGATATTCAAGGCTTTATTATTGCTAATTAGTTTTTCTGTTTTTTTTAATTGTTGCACAGCAGGTTGTACTAAAACAGGTCAAAAATGAGCAGATGAATTTGTAGTAATCTAACCTGAAAAAGTATTGCTGGATACAATAGAGAAACAGATACAGTATCTGCTTCTACTCTGCTTATGGAGCAGAAGGTAATGCACAGGAAGGAAAGGAGAGGTGCCAGAGGGGGTATTGCAGTGAGCACTGGCAGGAAGAGGGTAGTCTGAGATTCCACCTAGAACTCTTCCATCTTCTGGTGACGTTACTGGTGACATTACATCAACATAACTTATAACTTTTCTCCACGAAAAGTGTGAGGTTACTGAGAGTGCTGAGCTGTCCAAACTCACTTACCTATGGGGTTCCAACCATCTCTTTCAACCTCATTTTGTAATTTAAAAAAAAAAAAAAAAACCCTTTGAATGGTGGATTTGAGAGAAATGAAACTTGAATATATCTGTCACCAGTGCTCACTCACCCCTATTAATCAGCCACCCACCCTTACCACTACAAAGTTGCCCTTGCTGCTCCCCTCAGTACCATAACACATCGTGTCACTTAATTAAAGCTTGTCCAAACTTATGTGGCTGTATAAGATGGGAGAGAATAAAAGATAGAAACCACCATGAAGACTCCGACACAAACTACGAGAGACTGCGCGTTGGACACCAGAATTGTCATTTGGAGTCAAATATTTCCAGTCAAAACTGTTAAAACTATTATTTTTATACTTTCATACAAGGCAAACATAACACAGCTTCCTTAATGCAAAGCAAAAGGAAATATCTTCACTCTGAGTTAAAACACATAGCTCTTCCTTCAGACAACAGGATTTCTATTACACCACAAATGCCTGGTAGGACATCCACTTAGGTGTTGTTGCTCAGACTGTGCCAACTTATGAATACACTGTCAGTATTTGACCTTGAATTATTTTTCCACAGCAAGGGGGATTCATAACCCTACTTACAAAAATTACAGGAAGAAACTTCTCTCTTCCATTTAAGATTCTGTCTTTTGTAGGATCCGGACTTGTTTAGCTTGGAGAAGCGAAAGCTCTGGGAAGACCTCATTACAGCCTTCCAGTACTTGAGGGCTTATAAACAGGAGGGAGACCAACACAGTCTGATAGTGATAGGAAAATGTGTAACAGCTTTAAACTAAAAAAAAAGGATAGATTTAGGTTCGATGTTAGAAATATTTCACTCACAGGGTGGTGAAGCACCGAACAGGTTACCCAGAGAAGATGTGGGTGCCCCATCCCTGGAGGTGTTCAAGGCCGGGCTGGATGGGGCCCTGGGTAGCCTTATCTGTTGGATGGCAAGCCTGCCCATGGCGGGGGGTGGGAACTGGATGGGCTTTAAGGTCCCTTCCAACCTCAGCCATTCAATGACTCTATGGATTAGAAGGACTGCAAAGACTAAATATAACCTCAAATTGAGATATATCCCCGTTTGGCAAATATTTATATGTCTGCCGGTATGTGAGTACTGAATTTTTCAGTTTGTGTTGAATTTTTCTTAGTTTCTGAAAGAAAGAAGACATTTGTGAATACGTTCTGTATGTGTGAGACCTGTCAGTCTGCATGTGACCTGTATAATTTCAAACTTGTTAACCAATTTCAAACCAATCTGGTATGGCAAAGGCCTCAGCCCTTTTCTATGCATTTTATAGAAATAGTTAGTTTATACTGCAGAGAGCTCAGGAGTGAGCTCTGAATTCCTGCTGTGCAAAAGGTTGCAGCATGTGCTCAAATGCAAGCTATTAGAAAAGAATCAACCCAGCAGCAGCAAGAGCTTGGATAGATCTGACATCAGGGAATCCCAAAAACAGAGAGTCTTACAGAACTCTCAAGGGTACTGAAAACATTAATCAGACATTATTAAACATGAGGTAATCCAGCCATCAGACACACAGTCATAGGAATCACCACTGCCATTCGCAGGAAATGGTTTGTTTCTGAGGTTGCATTTTGTGTGTTAATTAACCTTTTGTGTTTCCTTAGCTAATGTCAGGAAGACTCGTTGCTATTATAGTATGTAGTGGATTAGGGAGGAGTAAACCATATACTAAACGGTTTTAAAAATCTCTATCTATAGCAATCACTGTGCTATCTAATGAACTTCAAGATAGAAATAAATGACAATATTCATGCTTAATGTAACTTCTACTTTTCATATTTTTCTAATTCCTCTGAAGATGGCCCTTTTCAGTTCTTTGGTCTTGATGACACTTATTCTTCTGTGAATAATCACTTTATAGTCAAAACAGATTTTAGACCCTTCAGCAAAGGGCCACGTGGGGGAGAGGAAAATCCTTATGGAAGTAATAAAGGACCCTGAGACCAAGGGAGAGTGTTTGAAAAGGAGTGCAGGGTTTTACTATTAACGTAGAAGAAAGATTATACTTGCTCTCTGGACAAACAATAACTAATTGGATCTTTGTTTCTTAATGAATGAAAGCTTAAGTGTTAAAACATCAGGAGAACCATCTGGGGATTCTTAATGAGTGTTTAGAAAACTAATAGCATTGTTGAATTTCCTCTTATTTGTGGTCATTGCTGTTTTTAAAGAATTACTCCAGCACTGTCTGTAGGGTTGTTCTTTTGTCATGGATTTATTAGAAAACTGGGGTGTAACAATACCTGTGCCTTTTGTGCATAAATGTGAGTGATTTTGTAGAAGTGTAGATGATGTGTTCCTGAACGTTATTTGTTATCCACCAAACTGAAAAAAAAATACCTTGGCTGAAATGCTGCTCTGAGGAATTGATTTGACTATATTCTCTTTAGCAAAACAAGCTAATAAAAATTAACAACGAAATGCTTTTTTGCCTTAATGATTTAAAGACTAGAAATTGGCGAGCAAAAGGAGACCTGTGGGGATATATGCAAATAGCTTTGTTTTCCCATATGTCTTGGGTGGGAGGATGGCTGCTTTTCATTTAGCGAATTCTTTATGTGCTAAAGAGATGTTTTGTTAGGAGGAAAGATCCTTCTTGTTATTTAAAGGAAGAAGGCAAGGCTCTGAAAGAGGGTTTTGAAACATTTAGTGCTTACTGCTGTTAATTACTGTGGCAGTTGTATAGCACTGGCAGTGTGTGATGTTAATGCCTAGTTTATTTATTTGAAACATGCAAATACATCCGCAATCAAGTTTTTCATTAAAAATCTCCAGTGGTATGTAGCTGTGTTGTCAGACAGCAGAATCTCCCTACAACCTGTGTTATTGCGGGATGTTTTGTACAGTACTTGACCTGTTCGTACGTTTAAAATGAAATGAAGCCAAAATAGTCAAACTTAATGGTGGGGAAGATGCTTCATTTCTACACTTGAAACTTTTTGTTCCCAAGAAGCAGTTTTTGAAGGTCCAGAGGAAGGTTGATGACCATGTTTCATTTAACTCCGTGGTCTGGTAATTTGCTTCTTAAATTATTATTTTTTTTTATTAAGACTTTTTTAAAAAAACAAATGGAGTATAAATTTAATTTTAATGAAGAACTTCATGCGGAATCTTTTGTATACCAGTTTACTTACTCAGTTTCTTGTGGAGAACTCCTCCCAACCATGTTTGTGTACACATATCCTCATCAATCATGTTCATCCTGGCCCCAGTCAGTCGATCAGACTTTGGGGTACCTTGTTCTTATCAATTAGTATGTACCTGGCCTTCATCAATCAGGTTTATGTGCATAGCCTGTAACTTTCCAGCTATCGCATGTTTTGTAGAAGCCCTAAGTCTAGCATTAAAACCAAACAATACTCATATTCCATTTGCTGTGACTTTTCCACAGCTTTGCTATCTCTCAAATGTTCAAGTCTTAGACAGAAGGGAGAGAAAAGAAGATTTGGATTTGTTTGCTTTTTTAGAAGTTAAATTTATAACAAAGGATGTTGATAGCTATGATGCAGATCCAATTCAAGTCCAGCCCCTAAGCTTCTTTTTAAAGCTGTAGTAAGAAAAGCCAACTTAATATCTCATTCATGCACTTTGAAAAAACAGATTATGATTTCCTAATCTTAGAGAAAATGAGTGTTATGACCCTGTTTTATCACTAGTTCTGGGGAGAAGAAAAAAAAAAAACAACCAAGTTTGACCATCCCTCCATAATAGGAATTGCATTTGTAAGCTTTCCTGTACTCCGATGGTTCATTCTCCTTCTTTGGACACATTTACCTGGACAGCTTAATGAGGCAAGGTATATTTGAACCAATGGTTACTTTTTCCAAAGCAAAAGCTTCCAGAAGTGCCAAGCTGTGTTTACTGGCAGTTTTCTTCTTTTTAAGAGTGAGAAAGGTAGATGAGTATTTATCAAGTTAGAAGTGGCTGCTTTGTTCATTTGCAGTTCATCTGACATTCATGTGCTTTGCATTTGGTGTGTCTGTTTAAGGTTATCTTCTCTCTGGTTGCTTCTCGCAACATAGAGAAGATGGAGCCGCCTCTATTAGAAATAATTGGTGAGAAGCCATAACTAGTGTCACACTGTGCTGAAAGGCTTATATCTCACTAGCTGCTGAAGCTGTGTGTCAGAGCCCTAAAAGTGCCTTTCTCCTTTTGTGTGCCCGCATTGCTTTAGAGACTTCACTCAAATGTAAATTTGGTGGTCTGTGTTACAGCTCTGTCCTCCTTCTGCATGTGAGCCTTGAGAACTTTCCCTTCCAAAGTGAAAAGGTGCAGAGTCATTTGGGTAACATTAATCAGGGGGCTAATGAGGAGCTGGTTGTCTTCCTTTCCCTACAGTTTTCACAGTTAGGGATGTGCCTCTTTGATAGCAATTGCTTGTGTGATGACACAGCAACTAACAAAGAAAGCTGGCTTCTTGAGAAAGAGGTTTATTTTGCATGTCTGCCCTTACAGCTGACTACCTGTTGCTGAAAATAATTGGTAATGTTTCAGAATCAGTAAAGGATAGGAAAAAATGGGATAAACCCATATGTACTCAATACCCATACAAATTTGTAAGCAGTTTGAAAATGTGCATATCTGTGTCTTTATTGATGTCTTCATGCAGCACGTGTGTAATTCATGTATACATGACTTATATGTACACATGCATACAAAGTCAGATGTATACAATTGCATGCACATATATGTACACAATGAGCAAAAACTGTGCGTTTATGTCGTGTGAAAAGGGTGGAGAAGTTTGGCAGAAACTAAACATGTGTTCCAGCTTGTCCTCAGGTATCAGAGGGGCTTGGACTGGCTGAGCTTAGATTCTGAGTGATGCCCAGTTTGGTGCTGTAAGTCCAGTCGCATTTGATATCTGCACTGTCGTGATTATGGATACACAAATAGCATGCTGCCAATTTGTCTAGTTGCATTTCAATGGACTCTGATGTTATCAGTGTTCCAGTGTTATCAGACCTGAGCAAGGCCTTAGGCATAACGGCCAGGCTGAAGGCGGAGGTTAGGAGTAGGAGGGAGCACACTGTCACAGCTTATATTGAAGAACCTCAGTTACCTACAGTTTGAAATGAGAAATTCAGCTTTAAACATAGAAGTAGAATAAAAACATCAACAAATTTGTAGAAATAAGGGTTTGCTTTGTCACTAATTAGGGAAGGGTAGTGGGGTGGCATTAAGGAAAGGGGAATAAAAATTCACATAAGCTTTCTAAGTTCCCAAATAATTCAATGTTGCTGAAATTGGAGGGTAGGGACTACTTCATATTTTCACTGAAACTGCTTGCAGCTCAGGCAGTGTGACTACAAATATACATGAATTTAAAAACAAAAGGGAAAAGAAAATAATAAAGCCAGCAAAAAGCACCATCTTAAAAAAATTCTGGAGACTGTTAGTGCCTGTCTTTATTAGCACTATAAAGCTTGTTGTGTTATAGTTTTGTTTCCATGTAGCCCTGGTAGCTTTATGTACCATGCATCTGCTTTCCAGATTAAATTTTATTGTCTTTGGTCCATCCTGGGGAGTGGATTTCTTTGGAAAGGCCAAGCTATACAGGTAATGCAGTGTTGTTTTGTTGAACATAACGTATCTGGCAAGTTGGAGGACTCTGCATTTTGAGTACTGTGAGCTTACCATCCTCAATCATTCTTCTCCTATTCTTGCTTTTTTCTTCTCCTCCCTCATATCAAATGAATAATCAATGATTTCCATCACATAACCTACGCCCAGCACTCAATTGTCAGAGATTTCCCAAGGGAGGACAGCTGGGGGTTGCTTCTTTCGCCAGGCAGAGATGCATAAAGTTTGCTCTGACTTTCTCTAGTTCAGTGGATGAGTTGTTAGCAAACACAAAATGGGTAGCACGAGGAAGTCCCTGTTACCTTAGTTCCAATGTTCCTGCTTAGACTTGGCTGACTTCTGAGAAGTTCATCTTATAGATGTGGTTTTTGATGTTAACTCCATGCTTATTATAATTAAAGTCAGACAAGCTGATAAATATTGAAAATGGCTGGCTGTAAATCCTGATGATAGTTAAGGTAAAATACATTGTAACCTATTTCAGTAACAATTAACCAAAGGACTTGCCTCAAGGTCAAATTCAACTTTTTTTTTTTCAAATATTAACACATGTCCTATGTTAAATTGAAAGATAAAAATTAAATGTGTTAAAACGTTTGCAAGTTGAGGTAGTGGAATATTACAGTATGTATCTAATCACACTTTGAAGGACTTTCACCTGACCATCCAGATACCAGGAGAGTAAGTGCTTGGGAGACAATCCACCTGTGAAGAGACATTACCCATCACCTTGCTGTGCAGGTCTTCCCTTTTAAACTGGTTTGTTTATTGTTGGGAAGATTTAAAAATTATAATAAACCCTACAGTTTTCTTTCCATGTTGTGCAGTGTTTCATATTGCTATTAAGAGAGTTAACAAAAGATATATGAGCCAGCGGAGAAATAACTGTGATACAGGAGAATGAAGATGGCTAAGCTAGTTTCCCCTGGCCCCCAAGACATTTTGGTAATTGAGAACTTGTTTCTGCAACCCAATATGTGTTAAAAAGGCAGTAATTATGGAATCTCAGTCCTATCATGCTGTATTAATTTTGAATTCACGCTGTATTGGTCTCTTTTTCATGGTACTCAGACACTTCTATGACAAACATTATGACTGGTAGGTAATTCAGATTCACATTGTAATCTGTTTTCTCTAATGCCCTTGTATGTTTATTACTGAGTGTTGAATAGGTTTTTACACAGTGATGCTTCCTGTATAAAAAATGATCAAGTATTATTTTAAGAGTGGAACTTTTTTAGATAGCGAAGTTTAAATATTTTCTTCTCATGATTGATGTTATTTTAACATGTTATTGAGACAGAGAGGGGAAAGAAAGGGCAGCAGGGAGTTTTATTTTTTCGTTTCATCTTTGAATGCGTCAAGCTATGAATTGCTTCATAATACTCTGAAGGATTATTTGTTTATAAGAACCGTTTGAACAACATTCTGCCTGGACAGTGGGGATGCCAGTCATTACTTACTGGCCGCGACTTTGCTTTCCATTCCATTGGGAGCGAGAGGGTTGTGCCATTGTAGGCAGTACTCTGCCTTGAGCTGTAACACTGGAAAAATAGTTTGGCAGCAGGAGAGTCTGGGTCTTGTGCAGTATCTAAAGGCTTCAGAAAGAGTGCCTGCAGATGCAAGTGGTAGAGTACAGACTATGGAAAAATGACTGTCATTGTGAGAAGGTGTCTTTCCTATAGCAGTCCTCTCCTCTGTCACAGGCCATTATGCCTTATGTGGCTGCAGTGCGAATTGACCAAACAAATGAACATAGTTTGCTTCCAGTTTCACAGCAGGAACCAGGAGGTTTCTGGTGTTTTGATGGGACATTACTCTGCTTCTAATTATTGATCTTCTACAAGTGAGTGCTGATAAGGCAATTGCAGTGTATTTTAGAGTAATGGAGGTCCCTGTCATGTCTACGCTGCAAAATGGTTGGACTGGATGATCTTAGTGGTCTTTTCCAGCCTTAATGGCTGTATGAGTCTCTGCTTTAGAGTAAAACTATTAATACTTTTCTTTCATGGAAGTGAGAAATTGTTGGTGTTTTTTTTCCTGGTAATTTCCATCCACCATAATTACAGAGACGCTAGGATCTTCAGACGTTGGCAAGGGGCTGAAACTCCAGTTTTGTTGTGAAGAGACAGACCTGCTGCCAAATGAATGCTTGATCAGTTGAGTCTGTTTGACCTATGGGGAAAAAAAAAGCAATGTAATAGTTTGATTATGAGTTTAAAATATAAATCTGCTTTTATTTTTGTTAGGATATACATTAAAGTGCTTCTATGTATTTTTTTCATCTGTAGACATAAATACTATTTCTCTTGCATACATCTATTTCTGGAAGCTGCATAGGAGAGGAAGGCCAAATTAATTTCAGATGCAGGTGCTTTTATCAATGCTGATAATTCCAGAGCAGCATTAAATAATCAGTGATGTTTTGTAGACAGGGATCCCACTTTTATCTCTAGAGCTTTTCTATATTATAAAATACATTAAGTGAATTGAAAAGTAAATGGAAAATGTTTGTTTTTATCTCTTAAATTTTCTTTCCCAAGTCTTCTATTTATTGACAGGCAGGGACTTCATGTTCCCTTGCTCGTTGATCTTTGTGAAACAGACACAGTGCCAAATTCACCAACTTCTAACATGTTTTTCCTTGCTTGTTTCCTTTAACCCTTGTATTTGTTGATGAGCCTCTTCTCAGCGCACCAAGCCTCACAGTCTTACGAGGCTTTTTGAGTTCTGTGATACTAATAAACTGCAGCTAATCTGCAGCCCTACAAACATGCCATTCATAAGCTTTTTGGGAGACTTAGTTGAGCTGGCCTACCAGGTGACTCAAGAGCTTTGTGATTGCTGACATGATCTAATTGTTTTTAAGTAGAAATAACTCTTCAAATTGTTATACATAAAGTATTAATGAAATATAGCTCTAAACCTTCTTCCCATTACAGATTTATCAATGCATTGCTCCATGTCCTGTTCGTGGACATGTCCATGTTTGCTGTAGTGGTTTTTTTTGATTGTGGGCGATGTGGAGGGGAGAGGGCGTTGTTGGTGTTTTTGTTCTTTTGTTACTTCATGAAAATCTGTTTTGTATGGTTTCAAGTTTTTTGTCTCCAGTTTTGACATCCTAATTTAAATGGGCTGAAGCAGTAATTATGATTTGACTACAAAGGATTAGTTGTTTTATCTGTTACGTTTTCCAGGTTTTTTAAGCATTTTAGAATTGCTTTGGTTCAGAATTGCTTTAGCTTTCTCATAGCTCTATTGAACTATTTCTTTTAATTTTTCAATTTTTCAGTTAATTGAAGATCCTCTTGAACCAATGTGGTCATATAGCCCTCCTATGGAAGTGTTTCAGGAATGTTTGATTATTTATGCATGTACATATGTGTGAGTGCATGTATAAGTAAAACAATTTGACATGCATTTGAAACTTCTCATTTTTATATTTATCAGAAAGTATAGCTCTTTTATATTTATTAGAAATTACAGGCCACTTCAAGCTTGGATGGCACTTGTTTCTTCCATGCTGGATATCTTTTGTCTTGTAGAAACCAATATTAGGATGATAAAACCAGCTCCAAGAGTATTCTGGATTAAGTTTATGTATACGTATCTACAACACAGTATCCAAAGTTTTGATCTGAGTCTTTTGGTGTGTGTGCATAGGGCAATAATAGAGCACTTCACTGACGCTAGCAGTCGTCTTCCTATCAGTCTTAGTTGTTAACCTGCTGTTGATAAGGTCATTGAGCAATGGATTACTTGCCAGTTCTGAAATTACAGAGTAAAGAGACCTAACATATTGCCATGGAGAAAATGGAAGATCACGTAGTATTTTCTCTCTTTAGAAGGTCACTTCTAGAGTGTCAGTATGTTACTGCATTTTGTTTCAAAACCAACGTGTGTTTCAGTCTATCATCTGCCACATCATTTCAGATCAGATTTGTGGGGTTGTTTTTCACCATGACAGGTTGCACCATGCACTGCTTCATGTTGACAGGATGTAATGTTATGGGACTTAACATGACCTGACATACCTGAAATTCACATTCGCTTAGGTAGCCTGCTGTAGCGTTTATAAGGATACCAGTGAGTTTTTGGCTTCATAGACTGCTCTGTTTACCAAGTTCACCATGTAAGTAAGGTTGGGAAATGGATGCTTTTGTTTCTGGTTGCATCAAGTATAATAACTTAATAGGATATGAGAATATGATTATTTTAATCTCAGATACCTGTTGGGTTTGAAAATGGTTGCAGACTTGCCTCCACGAAACTAATCAATAATTTATTCAATGGAGACTCATTAATAGCATATTAAACTGCAATAATGTTTAATCTTTTCAATACAAAAGAAAAAAAATTAAAAAAAAAAAACAGAACAATTTAGAATAAGAAGAGTGAGCACGAGAAGAGTGGTTAAAAGAGCTGCTCATGGATATTTCCTGCACTGCAAAATATTATTGCTGTATCAGTAGGGCTGCACTTTTAAAAGTCTGTAGTTCCTTAGAAGTGCACAGAACTGAATTTTGTGCTAAACTGCTAATAAATAGAGGGAAGCACCACATGGAAAAAAAAATCAACAAACAAAATGGGTAATACTAATTTCAGAACTTTCTCTGTACCATCTAACATCGTTAGAATCCATGTAAATTGACCACTTCCTGTATGGACCACTTGTGATGTTTTTTTCTGCATGTTACCTGTCTGCTTTTGAGTATTGGCATTGGCTGTTGAAGCTAGTCCATTGCTGCTGTGAAAGCTGAGTCAAATCAGAGTTGAGCTTTGTAGTAATAATGCAGTGCAAATACTTTCAGTAATTTTGTAGAGTGTGTGTTGTTATTTCTGCACTGAGGTTGTGAAGTGCTTTATCAATCACATTATCTGAGAGAAGACTCAGGAAATTGCATGCTTTTGCTCTCTTTGTATCTATATATTCATTTCCAAATGGGATTCTGGGCATTGCTGAGATGACATGATGAAGTGGTATTCTTTTGAGTTGAAATGATGCTAATAATGTTCTTTGATTTTCTTGCCTACATATCAGCAGATTTTGAGAGATGACTGGCAAGAAAACTTAGTTTGAAATGTATGACAGTCATGTTTTTCTGAAGAATGTTTTGATAACTGACTTTCCTCTTCAAACGGTCTAGTTCCTTGCGTACTATCTAAGGAAGGGAATATAGAATCACTGAAACATCTTGACCTTTCAGGGAAGAGTCCAAAATGAGGGGTAGAAAGTGGGGAAGAACAGGGTAGGGAGAAGCTTGCCCCTTTTTCATAGTCATTTGTTAAGGTGCAGGAGAAAATGAAGTAAACTTGGAAAGCTTGTATGTCATTGGACGATGTGTATTAACACAGCAATTACTAGTCACATGCTGAAACTGAGCATACTGTAAAGGAGCAGTCAGAAGGCCCAAGGGAAAATATATGTATTGGAAAGAAAGTTATCAGCCACCCTTGCAGATGAAAGAAAGGAGAGGAAAATGTTTGCACAGTATCAGGTGTAACGGCAGGGCAGGAAGCTGGAAGCCAAAGAACTTTCAACCTGAAAGGCAGCAGAAAAGCATGCTGAGGAGCTACTTGTAGGGAATTGGTCTGTCTCTTTCCATCTTTACAAATGTGTTGATTGTTGAAGAGTCCTCAAAAATGGAAGCGAGAATTAAAATTTGTAGATGATCAGATAATTCTTTCTCAGAACAGTCACTGGAAGAACAATTTTGAACTGGTAATTTAGTTGTAATATAGTTCCTGTCGTGGCTAGGGAAGGCCCTTAGTTTCTGGAAAAGCGATTTGAATTAGGGTTTTCTTTGAACTGCAGGTTTAAAAGGTGTGTCTAATTTTTATGTGGTTAGTTATGATACTGAGAAGAACAAAATGCTTAATAGATGTAAGCACCCTGCTTCTTAAGTGCAGTTTTTCTCATGTTGATTTGTCTTGATCAGAGCATTTTATCAATAATTGCGCTTGTCACCTGAAAACTGGTTTACATGTGTCTATGCTAACTGCTGCTCCACCTTTGGCTGCAGTGGAAATACAGCCAAAGATATAGCCACTACAGGTCCAGCTGCTTGTTGTCATTAACTGTCACACAGCATTCCTGTAAGGGGAAACTACATTTGCTAAATTTCTTGTAGCCAATTTCCAGCTGCCAGAATTGCTGTCTGCCATTTTAGATCATCTCTGCAGCCTGGGTGTTCTAATCTGGGAGTTTTGTGTGAAATTGTGAAATTTGTTGCAACTGTTCACCATATCTTTGTAAGGCAGTTCTTACTTAGGAGAAAGGGCTGGCAGGTTGATATGGTGGCTTCCACGTATGCTTTTGATTTGTTTGGTTTTCCCATTTTCTAAACTGGTGTGCCCAACCACTGTATTTTAACAATTAAAACTAATGTAGAACTAACAGCAAGGTTTGAAAGGCTGTCTTGTTCTTCTGAGTTGGGAATTAGGGGCCTTGAGTTGGAAGGTGAAGGGTCTTGGTTTAACTGTCCACTAAATTGCTTACCTTAAATCTTCACTGTCAGACATTGCTTAGTTTAGCTCTCCATTATCAGCCCAAGAAACTATTATTGCAAGTCAGCAAGAAAAGAACCAATAGGAAAACAATGAAAGGGGGAACGAGTGTAATAAGAAACTGCAAAGGCATGCAAGATAGGAGAGCCTCCCCAAACTGGGACAAAGGTCAAGATGAAGACTCCTGACTTCATCCAAGAGCGACCACCGAGTGGGGAGGAAGACATCGAGCCTTCATCCAACGACCACCAGAAGGGGCTACAACGCATGCGCAAAGGGGAGGAAAAGTAATTAATATGTAACCGGGCCCAATGAATATGTATAAGTTTGGCTTTTAAATGTCTAACACTTTTGTCTAGGGGTATGCGAGTTTGGTAGGGCGGTGACCCCCTCGCATCCGGTGTGGGCGCAGCACCGTAATAAACATACCTGCTTTATAACCTAATCTGGGGTTATAGAGTTTGATTCCGCAAGTCACTTCTGCCAGCATTACTTTCATGAATAGGTTCTACATCTAGAGACACACCTGATAGAGGACTGGACACTTCTTGCTTTGTGGAAAGAGATAAAGAAACAGCATTGCTGAAATTGAGGGCTTTGTCGTGGATAGCAGAGCAATGAGTCTTGCCTTTGAGCAAAGATCTAGAACTGTCAGATCTGGAATCTTTTATTAAAGAGACGAATGTTCCTTAGGACTTTCATTTCTTACCCTGGAGGAGATGTTATTATGACAATTTCTACCAAGATCTTAAAAGGAAAAAGAGAATTAAAAACAGAAATGAAAAATGTGAAAATTATTCCTCCCCACTTCCCAAAAAACCCCACAGAAAACAAAAACAGATTATCCTGGACAATTCTATGCTGGACCTGTGCCCTCCAAGCCCTAATTACCTTCAAATGTGAAAACCTCAAAGCTCAGCTTTCTACATGACCTGTGTTCTATGTTTGCCTTTTAACTGTGACATTGGAAAGATTATTGGGCATGTTTATTGCACACCTCAATCCACAGGGGCTCAAATTTGTATTTTCAATTTCAAAGGTTAAGTGCTAGATTTACAGTTTTGATAACTTGGACAGAATGCTAATCAGCTGCTATAGTAACTCAGTGAAGGGCTTCCTATAGTCCACTTGACAACTTCGCACTCTGAACAGCTTTTCCTGAAAGGATTAATTACCAGAAAGGCATTTTCTACTTTAAAACAGTTACTTCCTACTTTCTAGTGAGAGTACGGAGTGTTTCAAAGCTACTTTCTTTGTAACACACGTCCCAGAAATAGGGACATAGAATTGGGCTTGCAAGTGAGGTGTCCTTAAGTTGGAGTGAATTGCAATCTAACATCCATAAAATTCTGAATGTCTAAAGAAATCTTTCCAGATAAAGTTCTAAGCTGTTTGTGTGCATGGCTGCAACTTTCACTGCTGAAAGACCCCGCCGTGGTCAAACAGCAAAGTAGTAATGCAACTTGGGGCATCATGTCTCTCACCACATTCTTCTCTCTTTGCAGTTTTTCCTCTTCTTTGGTTTCCAAAGTGTGTTTAGTTGTTGTCTGTGGTTACTGCTTGTTTTATTTTGTATTTCATTTGAATCTATGATATCTAAATATTTCATCCATCAAAACTGCTACTTGACTATTCTGCTCTTTCAGTGGGAGCACCTTTCCAAATTCAGCCAGACAGAGCTGCTTCTCAGTTGAATGTGGCAGCTTAAGTTTCATAAGGATTTAATACTTTTTAAGAAATAAATAACAAATATTTTAAAAATAACTTATTACTTAAAAAGCTCAGTTTCCTGAGCTTGTCAGCCATGAAAAGCCTATTTTTTTTTATTTCTCTCGAACTGTGGTGTTTCTCTTAATTAAAAAAAAAAAAGAGAAAAATCTAATAATCCTTCTAAAATTAATCCTTTCTGACAGTCCCTATCATTTAACAGAATCAAACTGTGAGGAGACTGGACAACGCACAAAGTAACATCACATGTTGCCTTGTGAAATAAGGAGAGGTATTTTTAACATGGACACAGGTGAAATATAAGCTTGCTCTTTCATGGTGAAGTAGTGCTGCTTTGGCCAGATTGTGTATTTTATTGCCAGCAGCAATACTCTGAGTCTTTGAACCAGTTTAACAGGAGCTGAAAAGATTATGTGTTTTCTGTTTTGGATATGAAAACTGATTGATAGGTATCACAGATAATCCTTGAAATGTCCTTGAGAAGATTAACACAGACTTCCTGGTGAATGGGCAATTATCTTACAGTATCAGATATGAACTCATATTCAGTGGGTGGGCATTTAGATGCATATAACGAAGAGCTAATGTAATAGCTTCAGGCAGAATGCTTTATAATTGCATGCAAAACAGTTCAAATGTACTGCAGACCATTAATATGGGTCTAACTTCTCTGCTACCTCTCCTGGCTAATGAGGTGGAGATTAAGAAAGATCACTGTAACAAGTCAGTTGCTAAAGACATCGCTCTTTAATGAATACTGTCGTCTGCTTTTCTTTTTTCTTAAAGTTGTTGTTTGTATGGTGGAAATACTTTAAATTCTGATAGCGAATGCTTTCTTTTTCTCACTACTTTTTTACCCCATTTGCTATTCCTTTCCTTGTGTGTTCACATAATTTAAATGAGGTTGATTCTTTTCTCTGTAGAGATGTGTTAGAAATGAGTCGAGTTGAGGAACCATCCCTGAGAGGAAGGCTTACAAGAGACAGTGCGGGTAGAAGATCAAATAATGATTACACTGCTGTAAAATAAAATGTAAAAATGTCCCATGTAGCTGGACTCACGTACCCATTGTCACGTTACTGTTATGCTTATGCCCACAAGGAGACAAGCACACTGTTTTGACCTGAATGCAGGGACAGAAAGGACAAACTCTGAAGCGGAGCAGAATGAATAAGGCATCTGACTCAATTCATACCTAAGACCATGGGAATTTTTTAATGGCTTCTGTCATACTGTCTGGGAAATTGATGGAGAGGTTCATGTGTTGTTGAACAAAATAAACTTTTATGCAGTTTTGCTGTTTAGAATTATCAGATGAGGCCTGTGCAGGATTCTGTTGCTTCCAATTCCGGTTGTGAGTCAAATGTTGGGATTCTGCATCTCTGGCCTCCCATCACAGGGCATAGGTGGGAAGTGTATAGATTTGGTGCTTCCCATACATGGGAAGGAGCAGTCTCAGGGTTGTGGGTGAAGAAAAACTCCACTAATTTGTTTCATAAAGAATCACTTATAAAAAGTATAGCATTATTTTTCTGGGTGGTCATGACAGGTGCCCACACTGTGGTTTGTTTTCTCACACAGATTAGTCTTTTCTTGTAAGCACAAGCTCCGGGAGGGAGCCAGGTCTGTTCTCTCCTGGTACGAGGCACAGCGAACTAACAAACCGCTTCTACTTTGCTACTGTCCGAAAGACAAACTCCCACAGACTTAATTTTAAGGAGGAAGAGAAAAAAAGAAAAAAGGAAGAAAGAAAAACTCCCACGAAAATCTGAAGCACAGAAACACTTCATGGGTGATATTTCCTTATAGTGCTTCCTTCCTCCTTTGTCTCCTCAGTCCCTATGATGCTGTTCAGTTTTTCTTCTGAACAATTGGCTTAGGTCTCATTTTTCATTATCAGTTTTCTTTAGAATCAACAGAGATGGACAGTTTCCTGATGACATCCTGCTTTCCTTAATTTCTGCCATACATGTGCTTGGTTGATACAGTACTAAGAAAATGAACATCTCAGTTTCTTTGTTTCCAGAGGTTTTATCCCAAAGGGACAGTGTTTCTCACATTCTATGATAGTTTCAAGGCATTTCATTTTAATTGATTTTTGTTAGCTCTCTGCTAGTTTTTAGCACATATATAAAGGCAGTATATTGCATTGCCTGCTGAAGAGATAAATGGGCCACAGTTTTAAAGCTTCTTGCATTAAGATATCTTTAAGTTTAAAAATATTAGTTTTATAACTCCTAGTCTTCAAATGAGAACAGAGCCACCATCTCCAAATTCTATAAAGCGCATCTAAGAGAAAATCTGTAGCCCTGTAGAATTTGAAGATAAATGAGAAAAAAAGAAAAGAAAAACCAACAAAGATACCCAACCCTTTTCCTTTGTTATTGTTTAAAATGATTGTACAAGAATATCTGCCCTAAATATGAAGACTAAACTGAAGAGGTAATATTGGAAGGCAAATTAAACTGCACAGCAGAGATGTTGTGCAAAGAAAAGCCTTGTCAATAAGGGGCTGTGCTGTGAATTAGTCTTTGCTCTGTTTTTTGATGCTTAGCTCACAAAGTACAAAAGGAACATGACAGAGAAGTTGGCAAATATAAACATAAATCAACTTTCATGGGAAAGGGATTAACCTTTAATAGTTCTTTATATCTTATTTTTGCAAAACGGGGCTGTGCTTCTAGCAGAAAATGGAGAAGTAATTCAGTCTTATCAGAATATAACCTATTTATTTTTTTCAGTGTTTGTGATGTGCGTGGAAATGCATTTTGAATGTAGTAGGCTATTTCAACAGTTAAAGCATTCTACTTCTAGGAACATGAATGGCAAATGTCTATTGTCCCTGAAGTTAAAGTGATGGAACAGAACAAATAATTAGCTTTTTCTGAGATTTATTCTAGTGTTACAGTATTTAGAACTGCTACTATGCAAGTTTGCTCTTTTTGGTTTTTTTATGGCTTAACTAGCTGTATTTTACATCTTTATGAAATCACATGTTGAGTTGACGGAGAAGAGATTCTGTCTGCCAGCATCCAAAGTCTGTTTGTGCATCTATTTTATGCTTTTTTAAAAAGCCAAGCAGGAATCTAATTGTTCCTCCCAAGTGATAGGATGGTAGTCTGAGTGGACAACTGACAGAAAGCACCAAATCAAATAATCAGAGCAGGATGCGATATTTGGGGTTGTCAGTATCTGGTTTTAAAAATTGTCTGACAGCTGCAGCTTCACAGCCAAAAGAGAGTAGCTTGCATTCTGTCTTGCAAGATAGATTGCCACAAGTAGAAAAGTAGGCTTGAGTGTCATCGGCATAACAGTGATACAATTACAGTGATAAATTACAGACATGCAAAATCACTGAGAAGCACAAAGGAGTTGCAGCTATCTATTTTTTATGCCTGTAATTTTTTACTTTCTTTTTAGCTACAGAGATTGCAAACACTGGAATACAATATAATCTCATTTAGAGGATATTGCACATAATGTCTGCAATATGTGTTAACTGCAAATCCCATGTTCATATAAGATATGAACTAGCACGTGAACCTGTAGTCATGTATATTACATACATTGTTAGCACCAGTCTGTCTTGTATTTTAGCATTAGTGTTCTTTGAAAGCAAACAGGCACAGTGGTTTCATTACATAGAAACAAGAGGAAGCTGAAACCTTTTTCTTCCCACTTCTGGTTTAGATTACAATTGCATTAATTTCTCTGGAGATGGCTGCAGTCACGAGTTCCAAAAGCCTCATGTAGAACACCACTTTCAAGCAGAGACTGACTTAGAAAAGATGCTTTGACCCAAACCTTGGAGGATGGCTTGTGTGAGTGAATAGCATGCTTTCATGGATGGATTTGCACAACAGGCTGATAATATTTGTAGAGTTTTATCCCTCTCCTCTCCATTATCGTGAACCACAACTGAAGAAAAGTATAACATGTCGGAATTATTTATCTCTGCGTTTAGAAAAGGAACTAGAATTGATATTTTGTGAAGCTACGTTGATGAAGACATCGGATTAAAAATATTTAGCTGATCAGGAAATATGAGTAATTTAATAAAATTGTGATTTGAGCTTTTATTCTTGGATCTTCTGTTGGCCTGCTGCTAAGATCTCTCAGTCTTCTCATTCTTCAGATTTTCATGCTTTAGCTTTTCTACATGTGATTTGGGACTTTAAGTATTCCAAGGTCTTTTGAGGAAGAGTTTGGTGTCTGTGTTTGTGAAATAGAAATGTTTGTGTAATCACTTAATCTGTATTTTATGTTTGATACATTCACTGGTTTCATGCTTTTATTTGAAAAGAAAAATGAATATGCCATCTGAAAGAATATCAAGTGCTTCAGTACAAAGCTTCTGCCTTGTTTTTTTTCTTTTTCTTTCTTCAGCCGTAAGAATATCAGCTTTTCAGTATATGTTTTGTTTACCTGTGGAAATAATAGCTTTTTGCTTATTTGATTGATTTTGGCTTTTTTTGTTGTTTGAAGCACACATGATCTAGATAGCTGGGCTGTAGTGATACTAGCAGCTTGAAATCCAGACAGTTTTGCTACCTGTACTATGATTGATGAGAAGGTTTTAGCTCCTCCAATACTGAGTTCTTGTCCAGGATGTATTTGGACTGTTAGGTATCAGATATCATTATTATTCATTGTATTATGCCCCAGAAGCTTTCTTAGTTCTGTGCAGTTTATTTGTGAATGCGGAACTTCTGACTTCAGTTGTCTAAAAGGTTACAAACAGCACCTCCTTCAAGGACCGGGACCACAGTCTTAGTGTGGAGTTACCATGCTAAGAGTAGCAGTTGTTGGACCTTTAATCACTTTGTCAATATTCTTTTTTTTTTTTTGAGTCTGCTTTGCTCTGTGTCTTGCAATTCCATTGTGTATATTTATTTAATAGCTTTTTTCTGTATCTTCGAGTGAATTATTATTTTCTCTGGCATTATGAGAAGGATGATAGATACTGATAGAATTAGAGAATTACCTTAGCAGTGAAAAGAGGAGCCAGACAAATAGGTATATCCATAGTTAAATGACTACAAACACTGTAGGAATGACTTTAGAGACTACATGTTGGCATTGAGCTCGTACAAAATTTGTAGGTACCTTTCCTACACTGATGCATATGAAATCCAAAACTTCCTTCAGCTCAGTCAGTGAGTCATAGCAGATCTACCCCCCAAAAGACAGAAAGTGTCCTAGGCTTGAGTCTTGTGCCTCAAAGCCAAAGTGAGCAGTTGCAGTGACGTCCAGCATGCTGATATTTTACATGCTCAGATGTTAACAGATTTGGTGCGGTTTTCACCAAAGAATTTTCAGCTTCTGATGTTAACTGCTGTTTTGGCTGCTGCCATGAAGACCCTATTCAGCATGCTTGCATAATCAGTCTCTCCAATAATGAAGCATTTGTGTGGGGAGGAACAGAATTTATTAGTTACTTTGTGTGGAACTTCAAAAAGTTGGTTAGAAAACATGGACTATTGTTTTTAACATTCCCACCTTCTATTTCGGTCTGCCCTCACTAATCCTCACAGAGAAGTCTGGCTTTTGACATGCCAGCCACGAGTAGGTGTTATTTGGAGCTAACTTTCAACATGGCAGTGCTGGGCTGCAGAGCTTCAGATATAAATGACACCAGAAAGATGTGGAACATCATTATCTGTGGTTATCTTGGGAGTTGTGTGTGTTGAAATGATCTCAGAATTTGCAGCTGACTACTGACAAATGTAAGAACATTATTGGGTACTAACATCTTCATTCTAAGACTTTGTCATTTGTCTTATGTTTGAGTGAGAGTTGGTGAGTGTTGTGCTTTTAACTGTATGTGCAATTCTTTGAATCTCAGTTGCATATTCAATGTTTATCAGAGTGCTTGTATTCCTGCTTGTACTTTTTTTTCCTAGTAGCGTTTTGTGTCTTTATTAAAGGAAAAATGATGCAAGGAATTTCAGTATCCAAAAAAGGGGGGGGGGAAAGGTGCCTAAAATAGCTATACTGCAACTTCACGAGGTGTGCCTCAAAACACACAAGTTACACTTGTATGGACTGTTAAACATGAAATGTTGTAGGGCAGCTTTCAATGTTGATAACAACTATTTTATTGCTGTTTTGTGCGTTGAAGTCTGTGCCACTGAGTTCTGTCTTTGTATCTTAAATATTAATTTTCTGTCATGAAAACTAACATTATGTGCAATGGACTTTTGAGCAAAGTAGTTGCATAGTTGCAAATTTAGACTGGCAGAATTTACTGTCATAAGAATGCCTGCTGATTCTGAGAACCCAAAAGTCTGAATCTTCTAGGAATCTATGTAAGATCTGAGTTGTTCCTGCTGTCTGCTGGGTTAGATTACATCACGTGCCCTTCCTATCCTGTTAACTCTGGTCACTTCTTTCCATATGAGCCTTTTACATATTCATGTATTTTAAGGCCAGGGAGGATTATCTGATCTATCCTGAGTATCACTTACACAACAGACTGATTGGTTTATAGCGTAGGCCCTGGAGAGCTGTTCACTTTGAACAAAAGATCTGAAACTAAGGTGAATCTTCTGTTTGCCTTATGTAGATAGTTCTCTTGGTGCCAGCGCTCTGATTCTCACTATTACTTTTTCTGTCTTGTGTTTTTAGGCTTTACACATGGTCATCTTTTAATGTAAAACATAATTAAAAAAAAAATAAATTCTTTTCATTGCATCTGTCCATCTTGTTTAGTTACCCTCTTACACATCTTTCATCCTTACTTCATGGTGAATGCATTTTTTAGATTCCCTGTTCCAAGAAGATAGATATTCTTAGAACTTTCCTTTTCTGCTCACTCTTACTCTTTGATGTCTGGATCTGCTTGTGTTGGCCAAGGCGGGGCAGCTGTGTGTCTTTTAAGGTTTCCAGAAAAGCATTGTTGAAAATGCTGTTTTCATTGAATAGTTTCTCTCCTCATCTGTTTTGATCTAAATCTAGGTACGCTGAGCAAGCAGAAACTGGCTAGTGTATGGCAGGAACTTGTAGCTAAAATGAAATCAAAGTGCAATTGGCAGGAACGTCAGAACATCATTACAAAACCCATCACAACGTGATAGGCTTCAAAACTGAGTTTGGAGATGTTCTATGAGAACCACTAATAGTTCTTCTTTTACTGCATGTAAAAGCAAATGAATTATGCAGAAGTCATGAGAGAATGTTCTTGGTTCTTAGGCTTATTGCTAACATTATTGCTGAAATTCCCATGTTTAACAGTTGTCTTTGTCTTTGTATTTGGAATTTGGATGCTGTTATAAGTCATTCTGGTCAGACATTCCCATCTTGTCAGGCACAGTTCCTTTTCTGGCACTTTTGTGGTAAGTTCTTTTATGAAACTAATGAAAAGTCATTCCTGTGTTGCACAGATATGTTGAGAGAGGATCACATACAGAAAAATTTATTAGCTGGGCATGCAGCTGATTTCATACGTTGTAGTGGTGAAGCTTACTTCAGAGGATAAAAAACAAGCACAAAAGAGATGTATCAGGAAAGGGTGCAGTATAGCTGAGTTAATAGTTGTAAATGGGCAGTGATCTTCCAATAAAGGTGCACTGGGAGGAAACCAAGTATGAGATATAAATACTGAGATAGTGACCTAGGACCCCTAAATTTGAACTGCATATCTCTCTGGTGAAACATTAGTCATGTCTTTTCTTATATCATCTTTAATATTTTTAAACGTCTGCACTATTTCTGTTGCTGTTTTTGTTTAGTTTGTTTTTCTTTCCTGCATCTGGTCAAACATAGCAGCTGCTAAGGAATCGCAGGAGAAGTGACAGTTGTGTGCACAAGTGCTGCACTGTATGGATTGCTCCAGCTAGTCTGCAGCTGGCTTCTTATGCAAAACGCTTCTTTCTCTCGGTACTGCTTCTTCCACTGGTGTTTCCCCATCCTGATGCTCCAGAGCACCACATGAGGAAGGCTGGTCTTAGGGGTCTGGTGGCTATAAGTGTGTGGGGAAACTGGTGTGATGGATAAGTTGCTTATCAGCCGATCTTTTTAAAAGCACTGCAGTTTCACTGCTCGAGAATGAAAGTGTGGACTGGGATAGGAGCTTCTGAGTTCAGCAGCGATAATGAAGTTGCTTTGTTCACTGAACGTATTCTTCTTCTAGGGCATCTTGCTGTAGACAGGCCTGTAAAAGGCACATTGTAGTGCCACAGGTATAGACTCTAATTCTGGCTGACTGCTGTGTCAGAGAGCTGCTGTATTAGAGTTTTCCTGTGAGAGCATTCCACTTACAGAAGTAATGCTCTTAGTATTTGCCAAATAGTGTTTTATGTCTTGATGCCTACTGCAAATTGCTTAGTTTCTACTCTGAAAGCCTTTGTAGCTTGCTAAGAGATGTAGTGGTAGAGAAAAAAATGCTGTTCCAGTCTGCATACTGGAAAATATGAGCGGAATTGACAACGTGGACTAAATTGTGAGCACCTCTATGAAATATGATTGTCATCTAGATGCCTGATAACTGTCAGTGTTGATCTCCTAGGCTGCTGATGTACTGATGCAGCTGAGATCAAGGTAAGTGTTATACGCATAAGTTATGTTGTTGTGCACTGAACTGCACAGAGTGAAGAAACTGCTTTTGAAAGGATGAATGGCTATTACTTTTTCCTAAATATCTTATCATTTGTGTCTGCACAAGGTAAAGTATGAGTCAAGAGTAGTTCAGTTGGATATTAAGCATTCTTCTGCCAGGACTGTATACTGATTTTTGGAAGGTGTTTCTTTTGTTGCTTCTATTATCAGAAGGAGTGAATAGGGTCTATGTTACTGTCTTTCACTTATGATTTCAAATACAGACCATGCAGTTAGGTAACAGGACTTTTTTGGATGTTTTTGTAATTAATTATTTCAGAGTAATTTCACACCTCAGGGCAGTCAGAGGAGTGAAGTGAATGTTTGCTTGAAAGGAAATAAAATAGAAGCTGAGTTGGGAGGGGAGGGACAATTTCTTTGTTTCATTTTGTTTAAGATTGACATCGCTGGATTTGTCAACTGAAACTTTCAGTGAACTCTCAGAAAACTCTCTGATCCTTTTTGTTAAGAGCAGGAATTGGAGAAACTAATTTGTCTACTAAAAAATGTTGCATTAAAACCTAGGTTACTAAATATCATGAATAGAAAGCATTTCAAACGTTTTGAAAGCATTTTGTTGCAAAGAAAGTATAGCAGGAAATAACACCCATTTTTTTCTCAAGAACAAAGAGCAAACACTGAAATATTTCAGTCCCTTTTAATATGCAGTTCTGTATACTTAATGGAAGAAGTGCAAGAGTCGTTTTCTATCTTTTTATTTAGGACAAAGCTTTTGTTTGAAGTAAATCTGACAACAGCACTGCTCACAGAATACTAGAAGGAAATTGAGAGCCTGAGGTCTCTGTAAAAACACAGAGATATGTCATATGCTGAGCATCACCACCTGCCCTGTTGCACTGATTGCGCTCATCTCTCTGTGCATCCTACTGGTGCCCAGTCACAGAGAAGCCAGCTGCACCTTCCCTAGAATATTGTCCCTATTTCTGACATGGCCGCCTGAGGCCTTGGACACAAATGAATTGATGATTAGCCCTGGGCCCAGAGGTTGCATAATATGTTACAATCACCAATCTCCCAAAGTTTTCTCTAATCTTCACATTTTCTTGCTTTAAAGCAAGACAGTCTCTTCCAGTGTCCCTCCCACTTTTAGTGATGATCGGATTCACAACCACTTGAGGAAGCTGAACACACATAAGTCTGTGAGTCCTGATGAGATGCATCCCAGAGTCCTGAGGGAATTGATTTAGACACTAAGCCATTCTTGATATTTCAAAAGTCAGTGATGGTCAGGTGGAAGCTCTGTCCCTGTAGACATTCAAGGCCAGGATGGGCAGGGCTCTGAGCAAGCTGATCTAGCTGTAGTTGTCCCTGATCATTGCAGGGGAGTTGGACTAGATGAACTTTAAGGATCCCTTCAAACTCAAAAGATTCAATGGTTCTATGTATATGGGATGTTTTATTGTGAGAAAGGTAACATTACTTACATGTCTGCTGGACTAACAGTACTTCAGATTTTCTTCTGATAAGCAGTAAATATATTATAAAGGAGCTAGACAAAGAAAAATACTTGGATAGCAAGAAAATAAACAGAGTTTTAGTGTAAAGACAAAAGCTGCTCCCTGAAGCTTCTGATTTAAAAGTTCAAATTCTGAGGAGATAACTCACAAATCTTGCTGAATCAAGGAGCTCAAGTACTTGAACAGAGTGGAAGCCTGACATTGCTTAAAAAAAAGAACGACAAAACAAACAACAACAAAAAAAAACCCAACCCACTACCTTGAGTAAATGATTGTCCCAAAAAGAACGTTAGGAACAAGGAAAGGATGAAAAGGTTATGGTTGTGAGCAAGATACTTTAGAGCCCAAGTATTAGAGTTAGATGTGAACTGTCAAATTCAAACTGAGTTAATTCTAGAAACAAATGATTCTTCTGCCAAATAAGCAACAACAGCGACAGCATCAATAGCAAAAAACAATCAAACAAAAAAACAAAACAAAAAAACAGAATGAGAAATCTGATAAAGAAAAAAGATAATCTAGCTAGACTTACAAAGCTCAGTAAATGCATTTGTGTTTTGGTTTCAGTACAATTGATTACTGGCCACTCTGGCAAAATTAGGATGGCTAATCACAGTGGGCCTAAGGGAATGGTCAGTGCTACAAGTAAAGCTGAAACACAGTCTGTAGAGTGTTGGTGGTACAGGATAGATCTGCTAACCTTTCAGGTGAAGCTGTAAAGGCTTGGCTTAAGATAATACAATTGCATTTCCAATTATTGTACTTACTTAGCGATATTTCTGTGGGATTGATGAGTAGCAACCACAATGGTATATTAGATACATTAGGTGTAAATGGTTCTGTGTTAGGGTGGAGGCCGGTCACGAGTGGTGTCCCCCAAGGCTCAGTCCTGGGACCGGTGCTCTTCAATGTCTTTATCAATGACATAGACGATGGAATCAAGTGCACCCTCAGCAAGTTTGCAGACGACACCAAGCTGAGCAGTGCAGTCGATACATTGGAAGGAAGGGATGCCATCCAGAGGGACCAGGACAGGCTGGACAAGTGGGCCCGTGTGAAACTAATGAGGTTCAACAAGGCCTAATGCAAGGTGCTGCACTTGGGCCAGGGAAATCCCAGGTATTTATACAAACTGGGGGAAGAACTCCTTGAGAGCAGCCCTGCGGAGAGGGACTTGGGGGTCCTGATGGAAGAGAAGCTGGACATGAGCCAGCAGTGTGTGCTGGCAGCCCGGAAGGCCAACTATGTTCTGGGCTGCATTAAAAGAGGAGTGATCAGCAGGGAGAGGGAGGTGGTGGTTCCCCTCTACTTGGCTCTTGTGAGGCCCCATCTGGAGTACTGCATCCAGGCCTGGGGCCCCCAGTACAAGAAGGACGTGGAGCTCTTGGAAAGAGTTCAGAGGAGGGCGACCAAGATGATCAGAGGGCTGGAGCACCTCTCCTATGAGGAAAGGTTGAGGGAACTGGGCTTGTTTAGTTTGGAGAAGAGAAGGCTCCGGGGAGACCTCATTGTGGCCTTCCAATACTTGAAGGGAGCGTATACACAGGAGGGGGATCGATTGTTTGTGAGGGTGGATAGCGATAGGACAAGGGGGAATGGTTTTAAGCTGAGACAGGGGAGATTTAGGTTAGATATTAGAAGGAAGTTTTTCACACAGAGAGTGGTGACGCACTGGAACCGGTTGCCCAGGTAGGTTGTGGATGCCCCGTCCCTGGAGGCATTCAAGGCCAGACTGGACGTGGCTCTGGGCAGCCTGGTCTAGTGGTTGGCAACCCTGCACTTGGCAGGGGGGTTGAGACTCGATGATCTTTGAGGTCCTTTTCAACCCAGACCATGCTATGATTCTATGATTAGGAATTATACTTAGTAAGTGCATGTGGCTGAGGGGCGGAGGAAGAGAGAAACAGTAATCCAGAGAACAACAGAGTTTGTCAGTCTGCCTTGAGTAGAGAATAAGAATTTATGGGACAGGGAGATAGGTTTTATTTTTTAAGTAGGTAAAGATACATACATACAAAGAAAATGGGATAAAAGCAGATGAAGTTTCTAAAGGCAATGTATGCAAAACAAACGTATCTTTCCTTGCTAAGCCTGCTCATTCCTGAGGTATAATAAATATAGCAGTTCTTACACCTCTGAAAGTGTTCAGTGCAATGCCCCATGAAAAAATTGTTGGTTTCAGTGGTGACTGATGTAAAAATGGCAGTAATGTCTAAAGAGGAAGGATTACTTGTGCTGGAAGTGACATAGCCAGGTCAGCAGGAGGGATTTATTTTTCATTACTGGCCTTTTTCTGAGAGGTAATGTAGTGTGCTGTTATAAGTGTAGAGCTGCAGTGGTAAGTATGCTATCTGAACAAACCCCAAATGCTGCATGTTTAATGGGGTGTCTTTACACCCTTCCTGGTGTTTGTGTGCTCTGCTGCTGCTAAGGCGGCAACATTGGTGGCAGGTGGGCAGTTGTACTAGATGATCTTAGAGGACTTTTCAAACCTTAGTGATTCTGTGGTTCTGTGATTCTATGACAAGTGTTGCCCCAACACACTTCTGGGGAGAGCGCCCAGCAACATCTGCTTCTTCTGATGTGGAGAGCAGGCTGAAATACCTGCCTGGCTCTGAGACAGGCATGAATGTGCATGGGACAATCCCAATGAAATCATCTTCATCTCTAGAGTTTTGGGATGTCTGGAAGTAGACCTTCCATTTTTTTTCCTGCGTTGGAGTGTGTGTATGATAGAGTAATGAACTAGGCACTCAAATACATTTTGGAAACAGCTTTAATCTCTAATCTTCCTTAAAGGGATCTGTAACAGCTGGTATGCTGATGACAATGGAAAGATAAAAATAAACAGGACTTCGTTACAAAACAAAAAAACCTTGACTTACTTTCTTTTGAGGAGTTATATCTAATGAGGAGGTTTTTATTTCCCACATAGGAGAAATATTGCAGATACTGCTTGCACACAGCCTGACAAATATTAGTGTGAAAGAGTGCTTTATCATTCTCTCAGGAAGTTTATAATGAAAAGCGTAATCCCAACCCACAGGATTTTTCCTTCTCTAGACTGCTGATAAGCTCTGTCTTGACAATGTTGTCAAGAGAGATTTAGATGACTGCTCTGGGCTTTTTAAGTGGAGGGATGAACAGCAAGACATTATTGCAATAACTTTAAATTTTAATATGTTTTAAAAGTGGTTATTTGGGATGGAGTGTTGAGAACTCACTATAACTCAGGTAGTTATCATCAAAGGGATTGTTCTGGACTTTTCAAAGTTCCCCTGTCTTGTTAGTAGCGTATTGTCAAGTTCTCTGAACTCATCAGGAGTATTGTGCTATCTGTTTTTTCTCTTCCCATCCCAGCTTCAGGAGTTTTGACAGTGTAATTACTATAACTCTTGTTTGCTTATTTGTTTATTTAACACAAATTTCTCCTGTGCCTGATTTTAGAGAGGCAGAAATCTAACCATGGTACAAGGTAAAGTTAAAAGAAAAATAAATCAGTTTGCATTTCCCTCTTATCTACCTGCATTTTTTTTTTTAAGCAAGCATTACTGGTTTTGTAGTCTTCCTCAGTTATGACCAGTTGAAATTGGCAGTATTCACTTTGTGGAGTCAGAGGAGCTGAGAAGGAGTAAGATTCATATTAGTAAACATGATAAATAAGAAACCCCTTGCCAAAGATCTGCCATGCCTGCCAGAGTGGTGTGTCTCAAGTGCTCCCCAGTTGCTGAGGAGGAAAGTAGGCAACAAGCACCTCACTGCATCCAGGGTTAGAAGCAGTACGCAGGGCTGCAAGAAGACCAGTGGAGTTTGGACAGCTTTATAAGGTTTCTGCAAGTCTGTACAGTTTTTGAGATATATGCTCTGGAATAATATTGTCTAGTTTTTATACATTTATCTCAACATTTCTCCTAGTCAGTACTCAGTGTACTCCTTAGGGTCTGTAAAACCCACTGGACAGCTCTGCAGTCTCCTTGTTTCGAGAAACTCTGAAGCAAAAGTGGTTTTGCTGACCACATCAAAAATGCTTTCTTTGAGATGTGTGGGAAAGGGGAGGAGTAGATGGTGGTACTGCTCACAGGGCCTTTACTTCATCAGTGGTGCTGTTTACTCCTATGTCATGCTAGCCTTTCCTGGAGATGCTAACCTGTAATGCTGGTGATGCATCCTACTGCTGAGTATTCACAGCTTGACTAACCAACCTTATGGTCCAGGATGGAGCGAAGATGCTGACTGCTGGGTGGGGAGGACAAGAAACATCCATGATCACTTTGCATTATATGCTACTGCAGATTGCTCCGAGGCAGGCAGCTGCATTCCAAACTGCTACTTGTTAAGGTTGATGAGTATTTCATTGGTAATACCCAGTGGAAATGCACATGCTCTACGGAGAGGTTCAGCAATGATTACTCACCATTACATCAAAATGATTTTATCGGTTCTGTGGTTGCTCAATTGTTAATGTTAATTTTACAATTCTGTTCATAATCTGTACAATTGATATCATTGATTGGCACTGAAACTGGGTCGTCTGAACACAGGGTGTGGAATAGGCTTAACATTACATGAAATTATTCACATAGCAGTAGGCTCTGAGGGATGAATATGAAATGACTGTGTGTAAGCAATTTTATTGTGATAAGCTTGGGATAAGATCTTGTGAAACTGGCTGGCTTATTGGTGGCATCTGCAAGAGATATTAAAAACTAAGCAAGTGCTGCATCTATTTTATTTGGGATTTTTTTCTCAACAGTTTTACAGTACAGAAATTTTAATAGCTGTCTTAGCAAATGAAGATTTATTGTAGGGTCGGACATCTCAGATGTTAATTTGTGTAGAAAAATTTGATGTAATGTGATTCAAGTCTATGAAGCACAAAAATTCTATGGAAAGCCATAGAAAGCCTTTTTATTTCCTCTTTAAAGTGCACCATACTCTACCAAAAGATGGGGTTTTTTTAGGCGGAACATCTGGAAAGGTTACACAAGGGAGATGGGCTGCAGATTTTTCATATTTTTTCTGTGCAGATATGCATATAGGACTACTGTTTAAAAAAATATATGTATTATCTTTGCTTCGATTAGCACCCAGTTTTTATGATATGAGAGACAAATACTGTGGAAATTTCTCCTTTAGTTGTTGTGGAATAGCTGTAATGTGGGTTACAATGGGGAACAGGTGGTAAAATTTGACTCAAGCTGAGCACCCAACCAATAAAAGCAAGCACAGCAGCTTGTGGGAGCAAGGCATAATCTCCATCTGTGTTTACTGTTTGCAGTTGACAAAGATCCCAAAAAGCACACCTAAGCCAACATGATGAAGGAGGAAGAGCATATGATGTGTTAAGACCAGATTAGGTGGGCTTGTGATGAAAATGCAGTATGTAACTACACACTGGTGCAGTCTCAAGCAGGCATTTCAAGTGATAACAGGCTTGTGAACACCCAGAGGCAGATGAGAGCCTGCTACACCTCCTGCGATTATTTGATTTCTTGGTTGCGTAGACTGTAAGAGTCTACAGACATTTCATGAAGTAATAATAAAACTGCTGAATTCATTAAGAATAAGGGAAAAATATCTTTTTGTATTGGTGAAATGAAATTTAGAAAAGAATGTTTAAAATGTGACAATAGAATTAAGCAGTCCCATAATCTGATAGAAGGCACAGAGCATGACACTATTGCACAGTAAGACCACTGGTGCTTTTGTTGTATGTTCAGATCATTTTGGTACTTACTGTAATTGAGTTTCCTTCATGCTTCGTTTGCTTTAAAGAACTATATATTTCTGGAATTGAACACTAATTGTTGCCATGAAATTTCAGGGAGCAGAAATCTCTGGTCATAGTAGACTGTGGATTTCTTTCCCTGTATGCATTCCTTTCTCATTTCTTGAATACTGGGCTTCTAAAATGCTTCTCAGCACTCTGAGATTCTCTTTAGAAAGCCAGCGTAATACGAAGGAGGTAGGTGGGTATTTTTTTTTTTTTGCATGTTTGTTTTTTATTGCTGGGCTAAAAGCCCTAGCTAGCCTGTTTCTGTACATTATATATTCTTCCTCTCTGCTTAATTAAGTATCTCTCAATTGAAAAAGCAGCTGTTCCAACTGAACACCCTGTACACCCTCTCTGTCTTCTCCAGGAAGGCCTGACAGCATTCACAAAGCTCCAGTTAAGCTCATAGCAGAGCCAATGCAGCAGATAAGTAAGGCCCCCACCTTAACTTCTAGTGGGTTTAAAGTATTTTTAAAGCCTGAGTGGAAACCTCTTGAGAGGACAGCGTCAACACGGCACAATTGTTACTGCATTGAAAATACACAGCCAAAGGCTCCCTGTGTTTCCAGCAGTTTTCCAGGTACACAGTGTTCTCTTCCTTATGCCCAGAAGTGTTCCCATCTTCACAAAACAGGCATCCTGAATCCACTTGTGATGTCCACTTGCGCCATTTTGGTATCCCAAACCTAAGCTCTCTGAGAGGCACAGCCTTGCAGGCCTGCTTTCTGTTTCCAGCACTGTGACTCTGGGCACCACAGTGTTCCACATCACCTAAGGGGACAGGGCATGCCTGTGTCAGCAGGCTTGTGACTGGTGTCTTGCCCTGGGAAGGAAGAAACTTTTAGCTTTGTTGGTAACTATTTTTTGCGTCTTAAGAGTTAAAAGTACTGTTTGTGTTTAGTCTCTTTGGATCAATACGTCTGGCAGAAGGGAAATGGAGGGGTTGCCCTGAAGCAATAAAAAGGAAGCTTGTCAGAGGAGCAAGCATCCTTGGGAGACAGTTAGCTGCTTGCCCCCAAGATGTGTAGGTATCTCAGTGGCTGTAGAGTGAAGCAGACAAATTTATTATTACTGAATAGCGTTGGTCACTGCCCTTTGCAGGAAGCATACAGAAAATAGGACTTGTTTACAAGAATCTCATTATTTAAAGGCCCGATCTGATACCTGTTGAGAGCAGTGAGAAGCTTCCAGGCAAATACAATGGATAGTTCTTCACATCCAGCAGAGCAATTCAGCCCTGCTGTTTGGCAATCAAGGAAAGAGAGAGAGAGAGAGAGTGTGCCTTCATCAGCATGAGTTAGTGAGTGGATGATAGGAACGACCTTCGGCAAGTATTAAATTTGGACACATACAAAAAATAATACAGTTTTTCAATTGTCTGAGTGATATTAGTATGGACTTCATTTTCTTCCAGTGACTTTGTAAAAATCACAGAAGTACAACTTCTGCCTGGGCACTGCAGAGCTCTGGAGGATGGGTATGTTCTGAGCTGCTGCTGCCCTCCTGTACAGCATCCTGCATGGAAGTGAAGTGTGCTGCATGCAGTTACCTGTTCACCAAAGAGAGGGCACCGTTTACCAAGTTAATAATTTATCATTTCTATGGCAACAATCAACTAGTCTCACTATTAGAATATTTCCGCAGTATAAACTTTGTTTCATGTACCACATGAATCAGACTAAGGGAAAGATACTTGCATCTTAATGAAATGTAGTTAAATTTTTATTAGACTGTGAAATATCATATGAAATAGTGAAAAATTTTCTCCAGTTTGACTAGATTGCTGAGTTCAATGACATACTTTATCTAACAATGCAATTATAGTTTAAAAGAACAAAAAGAGAAGAAATAGATGCATTTTAAAGGACAAAATCAGTGGTAGACACAGACAACTGAACTGAAAATCATGCTTTAAGAAGCATCTTTTGCTATTAGGACATTTGCTGAGAAGTTTTCATTAGTTTTTAGAGCATTTTTCTTTTCATTAGAAGGAAAGGAGTTTATTGAAGTGTATGGAGAGAAAAACCAGAAGACAAATAGTTGGAGCAGTGTGCTGAATTTTAAACATAATGAGAAGAGATGCTGTAGGTATTAATACTTTGGACTGCATGATCTGATTTATCATGACCTTTGTATACACGTTGAGATTGTATGCATTTTAAAATGCAAATTAGGGAGGATTTGCTGGTGGTGTGTATTTTTCTTTATGTACTCACTTCTTTATGCTGAAAGGCAGTGGTAGTATTTTATCTGTTGTTGGTATATTGGTGCAAAATGGCTGCATGCAAAGGTAGTTTCCTGATGATTAACTGTCTATTCTGTTGTAGTCATGAGAAGTCAGAGTTCAGTTGTCTAGGATTTAGAAAATGTAAGTTAATGTGAATTAATAGTAATTTGCCGTTTGAGTGTAGATAGGGCAGAGTGCCTTCTATGTTCACTAACACATTGAGTTAAAATATGCTGGGGTCTTTTGCATATCAGCTAATACTGCTTTCTTTAAACTAGGATTTGCAAGGTATGTGGCTTTAGAGGAAACTAATCTTTTGTCCCAGAAATGAGCTTATACAAAAAAAAAAAGAAGAAGCAGTTTTCATGCTGGTTCAGCTTCAGTTGCACTGCCAGTGTACGTTACAGGCCTTTTTTTTTTTTTTTTTAAATAAATAAATTAACATCACTGTCACTCTGACATCTTGCACCTATCACAAATTTGCTTAAAATTCCTTATGAATTTATGTGAAATTCACCCCAAGCTCCAAGCTTAGTGCAGCTACGATTCATCCTGTGTTATCCACAGATTTTCTGACCTGGCATGTTACTTGTTTTGTGGAATGAATGTTTGGAAGTTATATATTTCTTGTTCTGAAAACCACTTCAGACAAAGCTGAAAATAATCAAAAGGAATTATGCCAAAGGAAAAACAGGTCTGTATATGTGGAAACTGCATGATATGTTGTAGTTATCCTACTATTACTACTGCTTATTTTCCAACTCTTTGTTCATCTTCCAGTACTTGGTCTGTTATTAAAGAACAACTTGGGCTGGCAATTTTGCTGTACTTCTTTGTGTCATGAGACCAATACATTCACATTTGGAATCTAATGAAACTATGGAAGTTCGAACACATGTAAAATTTGTTCTTTTCTGATGAGGGAGCGAGTGGGGATGGGCTCTTCTACATTTCACAAAATTCATTCAGTTTGAGACGCAGTTGTCAATTCATATTTTCCCAATAATTTATTATCTGGGTATATTTTAGAAATCTGTTTTTCTGAAAGTAACTGGAAAGCTCTAAGTACACCTTCCCTTCCATTCTAAATTGACAGTATGTTTTCTCCATCTTAATCCTGATTTATACCTACCTTTAATTAGCGATCACTTCAAGTGTGAGATTAATACTACTGTTTAGTCAACCTATAATGTGTTGTGTTCTGCAATTTGTGGCTCTAGGAACTGAAATTTTGTTAATCTTGGAATTCTTAATTTATGACATTTGACACAAGATGCACATCTTGAACCAGAGGTATGATCTGTATGTGGCAATTTGGATGTGGTTTCATTTCAGCATGCACTCCTTGTAATTCAGTTCTCATTAACTCACTGCGAGTATCTCTGTCAGCCTTAGCAAGAATGGTCATAGTTCCTTGAAAAGTGACTTTGGCATGAGAGTATGTTGAGATTATTCATGATATAAGGACAAGCGCACAACTGCAAAAATAATTACTACCCCAGTTTTAATTTTGCCCTTTATTATGGGAGAAATTCTTGAGCTTTTGCCCTTCTAGAGTTAGGAACAAATACTCTAGATCCAAATATTGCATACTTTCTGAACTGCATTGGAAGGTGCTATCTTCTAGCTGTTGCTGAAACCTGATGAAATACAGGTAAGGAGTTTCACTTTGTAGTTTCACTTTGTATTGTGATCACAGTGCTACAAATATTACAGTATGACAAAGAAATATATTTATTTCCATATGTTCCATTTGCAAACCATTTCTATACTGTATTAAAAATATATTCCTATGTGCTGCTCCTTTCTAGAGGGCTCACTAGTAGTCTACATTTACAATGTTTTTTTCTTTACTCACCTGATTCACAAAATTCCTTCTGGTGATCATTAAGCTTACTAGTGCTTCTGAATTTCCAGTAATAAATCTTGGTATCAATTTCTAGATATATGAAAGTTTTACAGTTGCTTCATCAGATTATCTCACAGTCTTCAAATGTTGCATCAAGTAACATGCAAACACAGTAACATACAAGTAACACAATCACAACGCAGTTTTGTTGTACCAAAAACATCTGCCAAGCTTAAATGGCTAGTCATAGTTTTCCCATGACTTATTCAAATGTATAAAGATTAGCCTTTGAAGAATGAATTAGTTTTTGGCCAAACCTTAGTTATTGTGTTCATGTAACTGCATACTGGAGTGATTTTCCCCTTATTTTAAAGATGTACAGGGTCTAATGAGTGCCTGGCATTACTAATATGTCACTGTCTCTGGCCATGAGTATGACTGTAGTATTGCACCTTACTCTTGTTGCACACGTGTAAATCCATATAACATAATAGTGAGCAGTACAAGTACTTTGACAGAAAGGAATATATTATATTGTATAACCTATTGTCATGGTTTTGTGATTTTTCAGTTGTTGGTATTCCACATCATAACATCATGTAGTGAATGTACCTGGTTCTCAGAAGAGAAGGACTACGACATTTCCCAGGGTACTTTTCTCCTCTGTTACCATTTCCAGACAGAGGGAAAAGATAAAAGCTTGCAGATCACAAGACCTCGTTCCTTTCTCTGCCGTCTCTCATCTTGGCAGCACCTCGCTCTCCAGCCGTCTTATCGTTGGTAGTAGAGTAAGGCCTACCTTGATTGTGGGACATTCTCTCTCTCTGTATTGGATTTATCAGCTTAAATTGTAATATATTGTATTATAGTGTGTTGTTTTGCATTCCGATATCTTATTTAGTAAATTAGTTTGTTTCTCCTCAGATTGTTGCCGCTGTTCTTTGCTCTCAGGGCCATCTCCTTACCCTTTTCCCCTTTTCCCTTTTCCTGGGGCATGGGCCCTTGGGTCCCCCGTCCCATTCGTCACAGAACCGGGCCAACCGCCCATAAACCGTTGACACCTATAAAAATATGGAGGTAGTAACTCTATACCTAAAAGTGTTTGGTTAGTACCATTGTGGATGCTTGGACTATTTAGTCCATCTACATTATCATACAGTAAGCTACTGTGGGACAGGAAGGGGTTGTTTGTAGGCCCTGTGTGATATGAGACATGCAGGACATGCATTTTGAAGACTACAGAAAATACTAAGTTATATGCACAAGCTTAAAGATCTGAGTAATGATCCTATTTGGTTCTTAAATGAGGTAGGAATGAACTATTTCTTTGTTCTTGGAGGTGTTCTGGATTTTTCCAAAACATTTGAATAAACATCCATGTAGCTTCAGAGCACTTTAAATCCTGGCCTCTGAGTGAATCCGTTTTGTTTTTTTTTTTTTTTTTTTTTTTTTTTTTTTCTGAGAAGTTGGTGGTGTTTGCTTCAGAGATAAGCCATGGATTTTTCTGTGCCTCTGCTGGTGACTGCTGTGAAAATGGAAGTTAGCTATCCTGCCACAATACTGAAGAAAGGCGAGGGGAGAAGGCTAATCCTGACAGCAAGCAATAATCTTTCTCATTAAATCAAATTCTAATGGTCACAATCATAAATGAGTTATTTGAAGAGTAGAACTACTGATACTTCGGCTTTTTCTCAGCCATTGCAGGACAGTGTCCTTTGTAAGATCCAGTTCTGCATCACACACTTCAGACTAGAAAGGCATGAAAAATAATACCTTGGCTTTTGAAACTTTTCCACCTTAATGAGACTGCCACAAAGTGAGTCATTTTATAGATTAGTTAAACGATAATTCATTTATATCAAAGTTATGTCCAGCTTCTAGAAACAAAATAGTTAATCTTGAACATCAGCTATTGTGTATTCACTGGCAAGATTTTGAATGTGGCTGAACAGTTATCTTGTAAAAATCTGGAGGGAAATAAAAGCCAGGCAAAATTTTTATCCTCAGGCAAGTACGTTTTATTACAAGATTTTTACAATACAGCCTAATAAACTTTTATTTTTATTTGGAATTCTTATTGTAAACAAGATTATAAGGTATGGAGCAAAGAAGGAAGAGATAACCACCTGCTATTTTTCCAATAATCACAAAGGAGGAGGAAATTTGGACAGAAAAGTGTGCTATTAGAAGCATGTAAAAATAAAGAATCCTAATTTTGGACGTGTTAACTGAAAATGAGAGTGAGGTGTACTCTGTTTTGTTTTCATTCAGAAATGTGGGTATCGGTATGTATTGGTACAATTCCATGCATCCCTTCATAGTGGCAGTAGGCTATGTTTGAGCTTTATGTTGCCTTCATTATATTTGCAGTAATATTGTCTCTAAAATGGAAATGAGTATAAATAACTGCACTAAAAATTGGCATATGCTTGCCTGGGTGCCAAGATAGGGAATATTTTGTTCCTTACAATGTGCTGGAAGATGTAAATTCCCTTAAGTGAAGAGCCCTTAAAAGTGAAGGCCTTTGGAGACGTTTCTTTACCTCATGCATTAAAGGAGGACTCAGTGCTAGGCAGAGCACATTAAAGCAAGACAGTATCTGAGTTTTGTATACAATTTTTACAGTGGTACTTCTCCTTCACTCAAAGCTGTTTTCCCATCATGTTTTACACTTGATAGTTTTCTGAGCAGGTCATAGAGCCTGACTGTCTTGGTGCAGAGCCATGAGCTGAAACCCACCCACTGCTCAGGAGTGCACTTGGATGGCATGGTACTTTCCGGGGAAAAGGAGCTTTACATTTGCTAAGATCTGTACCTGTTCTCTGCCTTTGAGTAGATCAGAGAAAAAGATCCAAGTTACTTTAGCAGGCCGCCCATGGATGTTTCCAAATAGCATACTGCTTTCTGCAATGCCCTTTTCATTTATTTTTTCTTTCTGTAAATCTTATTGAAACTGTTAAACCAGATAGCCAGTTCTGACATCTTTAAAGAATGGAGCAATGGGTATTCTTTCATTATTTGGGTCTGGCCACTGTTTGAATGGCTCCATTGCAGTTAATTCGCTAGAAACATTCTGCAACAGGAAAGTAGGAATTCTGGATGGTGGTTCAGGATGGTGGAAGGTAAAAGCCCTACCACAGTAAGCCACTGCAATCTGTTCTCTTGGAACACAGCAGGTGTCTGCTGTCATATCTAAACGGGGAAGAAAGTGTACTGTGGGACAAGACTGATTTCATAAACATTGTTTGGTTTTATGTACGTATTTCTGTGATCACAGTAGACATCTTTGTACTATCAGTCCTGTTGTCTCAGTGCTCGCTGTTTCCTCAGCTGTGTGATGTCTGGTCCAGCCAGCTCCCCAGCTCTGACATCTACCTTGTCTGCCTGTAAGGCACCATGCACGCCTGGGCTATGATCTGAGTAATAAATAATGGTAAAAACTATGGCTAGAAGCAGTCGTGAAATCACAAACCACTCAGTATAGCACAAGCTTCCATTTAAGCATTCAGATACACATATACAGGAATGTGCATGTGTGCAAAACCAAGTAATCTAATTGATGTGTGCGTAGTAGGGATGTGGAGAGAAACATTGGTCTGAATAAAGAAAATCAAATTTTACGACCAGTATTATTTGTGTAAGCTCTCCAAACTCCATTTACATAAGATCTGACTTATGTGCTGTTCAAACTTGCTAAATATTTATACACTGTTTTTCTAAAATATGGAATCATAAATATAAAGATTGTGTTGAGATCTCTTTTGATGTGGAATGTGTATACCAAAAGATGTTGTTTCGTATCGTGAGATTGTTCCAAACATAGAAGGTGGTTTTGTTTCTTTGTTGAGCTCTGGGTCCAGGTATCAGAGCTGGACCAAAATTCTTATAATTGCTTTGTCTTTGAGGCAATTAAACTAAACAAGGCAGTAACACCAATCCAGTCCATGACGCAGTACTGTGCAAATAATGCAATAAAATGGAACTATATTTTGCTTGTGTCTTAGAAGTGAAAACCCTTTTCAATTTACTTTTAGTGCTGTTTGGTTTTAATATTGAAAATACCTGAGGGTCTGTAAGCACACAGAGTTGCCTTTAGATTTTTGCTGTTGCTGCTCTCTAAGGGGTTCTTTGGGTTTTTTTTTCTTCCTCATTTTCTCATTTCCATTGGTTTTGGTTGTTTACATTCAACTTATTAATAGATACTAACTGTGTTTTACAGTACTATGAAATCCTTGGGTTAATCATTTACTCTAGCTTGACTTCATACACATAGTGTACAACAGGATAACTAGGCAAGTTTAGAACAGTTCATAGCTGTTTGTAGCATCTTGTACAGCTGAGGTGGCTTGCTGACTCTGCTAACCCTTAACTCTTTAAACAAGTGATGTGAATTAGAAAACTCCATTGTCTCAAAATGTCCAAGTATTTGGTCTGAGTACTTATTTTTAGAAATAAGATTTAAACTCTTAGACTATTTGAATTCTTTTTAAATTGTCCTTTGCAGTACTAAGCATACTATTACCTCTTGGCAAGCTTCCTGTCCTCTGCTGACAGTGATTACCTCTAATAGTTTAAGTACCTGACAGGTTTATTTTTACATTTGTGAGGTTTCTTTTTGCTTTCTGGAAGAATAGTCATAATTGAAATTAATCTGGAACTGAATATAAGTTTGACCCTTAACTGTGTTGAATAAATGAGCTCTGTACTTTGCTAGAAAGGGATCCATGTGGGTCAAACCTGAGGCAAGGAGAGCAGGGCACTAGCAGCTCAGTAGAGCTTTTTGTTCTGTTTTTATTCAGGGAGTAAGTGGAAATCTTTAAATACTGCAGTCTCTGCTGTCTTCTCCTTGGTGTTTCCTAGCTGAGATTTGAGGAGTACAGATTGAAATCATGACTTTTGAAATAGTCACTTGCAACTCAATTTCCTTTCATCTTGGGCTGCAGAGTAACAGGATGTAACAGTGTCACTTTACAACAGTGGGTTAATGTGAAACTCAGGATCAAGAGCAAAGTGAGTGGAGCTGAAGCATTAAAATGAGTTAAAATATGACATAAAGCAATTTCTCTAACACTTTTCCAAAGTTCTGTTCTGACATAATGAGCAGCTGCTCTTATGTATTCCTCACCTGAAATCAGACTTTGCTTAGCGGCATCCTTGGTTAGAGCAAAAATAATGACTGTGTCAAAATACAGGAGCATAACTACAGGGGAGGGAGTCTGCAGCAGCAGAAGATTGCAGCTTGCCTCTTAAATCAGGTAAAATTGTTGTGCAAATGTCCTTTGCAATATTAATAATTTAAGAGCCTAACAGTGGTTAAATGCTTAGGGAATTCTCAAGCCCTTAAATATCTTTTTAGGTTGAATTGTTTGTTATTTATGTTTCCCTTGAACTGTCAGTAGCTTCTAATATATGTGTACTGGTTTGCGTCCTGGCCTGGCATGCAGAAGAGTTGTTTTATAAACCCAGGGAGGCTTTGGTCCTTTGAGATAGAGGAGGGCACTGTGTAAGGGAGTTGATGGCTTTTGTCTTCTGAGGGCAAGTTTTGGCTGCTTCATGCTGAAGCTCTTCAGACCAGACAGTTAAACGCCATTTCCAGTTAAACATGCAGTCAATCACCAGCTGCCCATGCTCTGAGATAGAGAACTGTGTCATCTAACAGGTACTCCCATTTGGTACAGAGCAGAAAAGGAATTTTCAGATTTTCAGTCTAAGCACACAATGAAGCCACTGAATTGTGTTACTCATGTAACCTCATAGGCAAGGTACTTGGAATGTACTTGCATAAGACTTTTTATACAACACAACACATACACATAATGTTGTCAAAACATGGGGGCTTTTTCTCTGATTGCTGGTAGTGTATTTTTAGGAGGCTATCTGTTAACTTCAAAGGAGAACTGGCACACTTGCATGAGAGATCAGGACAGAGCTTAGCTGCTATGTACACCACTGGCAGCCATCAAATGCTGTGTGCTTGCTTCCTCCTGTATGCAGTGAGCATTGCTCTTGCTTTGTGTGCTGTCTCAATTCTAAATGCTTTCAAAGAATTATAAATTTCATCTCATATATGTATTATGAGATTTTTATATGTATTATATACATGAGTGTGGCGTGCACACTCTTGTTCATTACTGGTGGAAATGCAGAGCTAATGATTGTAACTGTTTGGAAAAATAGTGTTTTGTAGCTGAGAATTTGCTCTATCAAATAGTGTTATTGTGCTCTTTGAATCTGTTGTAGTTTCCATGGAAATAAATAGCAAGCATTACTTTTGGAGCAACATAAGTTGCTACTGAGGATGGTGTTTACCTTAGGTATAATTAGTTTGTATGCAATAGGCCAGGAGTAAATTGTTGTATTTAAGCAAGCGTGGAAGTTGAAAAGCTTTTTTTCTACTGGGAGCCAAGCTCCTCAAAGCAAGTTTGTTTCCAAGGGTAAGTACCACGCACTCCCTCTGTATTTTCTTTTTTGAGCTTCTCAGCTCCTCATCCTGAGCCAATCCCCAGCTGCAGGGCAGCACCATGGACTTGTGTCTGCTCTCTGCTGTAGCATCAGGAAGAGAACAGTCTAGAGGCAAGTTTTAGGTAGAGTTTAGCAGCAAGGTCAGGCTGACTTTTCCCTGTGTTGGAGAGCTATCCTTGCTCCAACATGCTGGTAGAGCAGTAATTGAATGGATCTCATAGTGAATAATAGGAAATGAATCATGCTCGTTTAATTTCTTTTTAAACTCTCCACCAGCCTAAAAAGAAATTAATCTGGCAGCAGTTGTGTGTATAGCCTTTTTTTTTTTTTGTTCTCCTGGGTTTCTGCCCTCCCTGATTACGATGACAGGGCATAAGAAAATAAAGATGAAGGAATACCTCTGAGCTGCTGCTGTGCGTGCTGCACACCAGAAGCACTGCAGTCCCGTGCAGGGACATGGATTGCGTCGGGTCAGGAGCGTGCGTGCAGTCGTGCGTGTAGGTGTGCTGGGACATGTGCCTTCCTGGTGCTGCTGCCCTGTTCTTGAAGTGATATTGCCCATTCCAAAGGCACTGCAAAGTAATTCAGTGCTGTCAATAGTGCGAAACTGGTATTTTTTTTATTAGGGCTGACCTGATTTTAGTGAAAGAGAAGATTGATTTAGCCACTGTGTGTATGCCATATGCTGAGGGAGCATTAGTTTGCATCTGCAAGGTGGCAGAGATTGGAGGACACAGAGCCTGAGCTGGTAGAATGATGGGGAAAACAACAGAGGCTGTGAAAGAGTTTCTTTAGGAAGTTCTTGAAGCATGTTGCAGTGAATGGTTGCTGTAATTTTGTCTTTGTTCCTGTTATTTATTGGGCATTTTAGGATACTCACATTTCTTTATTACCATGTATATACTTTAGACTGGATTTTTCTGGAACTGTTGAGTTACTGTTACATTCTTAAGGGCAGTTTTGCAGCTAGCATTAAGAACTGATGTGGTCAGACACATTGGCTCCAAATTTTCAAACCTCTGCCTATGTCTCATTAAAATCAGCAGAGTGTAAAGCTATGGGATTATAAGCCAGTTAGAAATCTTCAGGATTGTATTTTTTTAGCCACCAAAAGGAACTTGCTCTGTGACTGCAGTTAGCTTTGGACACCATGGTTAGAAGGATGGCATAAATGCTTCAGTTTGAATCATTAGTTAGTTGCAATGTACCTGTACTGTGCTAAGTTTTTCCATATTAATAATACTTTTAAGGAGAAACAGTAAAAAAAAAAAAAAACCACCAACTATTGAGGCATCTTATTAAAAAGTGTTTAGACTGTAATCATTATAATTGCTGTTACATTTAAACAGTTACATTAGCAGTGAGATCTGAATGTTAACCCATACACTTGTTCCTAAATAATGTACATTGAATGAAGGCTAGACTACGCACCACTTTGTTCTTAAATGCTGCTGCATAATTTGTTTCTCAAAATCGATTGCATGGAATTATAAGACTTCAGATACATTGTATGAATTATATGAACAGACTGAAGAAAATTTAATCCAATTACTCAATTTAGATTTATTTTTTGAATGTGTAAGTATAAAATCATTCATCCTGGTAAAATCTTTGTATAATGTATTTGACTAAGGTCTAGTCAACTTGCCTGTGGTAGCTATCCAATAAGAAATGAAAGGTTACTTCTGATTTCTTACAGCAACCAGGAGTGTCAAAATGCTTTCTGGTAGGAAAATACATGGTGGTAGATATATGAATTCTGATAAAAACTCTGTCTGGAATAGCTTAGTAAAATATCTAATGTTGTACTACACACTTCTGGATTTTCTGGTCATCCTTGGTGAGACTTCTTTCTAAGGCAGACTTTTCTTCAAATGAAACTATGATATAGACTTGATGTGGACTGTTTTTTAACTGAATTCTTGTTTATAAATGTATTAATGAAACATGAAACAGGGTGTGTCTGTAGCACCCTGTCTGGATTAGGGTTGCCAGCAGACTCGTATCTGATCCTGCAGGAAGGGAGTTCATTACTTGGTGAGTCTGAGATCACTGTGGGTGCCTGCAGAGCAGCTCAGTGGGCTCGTGTTTTGTCTATGCTGAGATTACTGCTGTTAGGGAGAAGAGTTCCTTTCAGTAGTTTGTAGGTCCATTTTCAGGACCAATATGCTTGAAATTGTACACAAAGTCAGTAAAGTAAAAAGCAGAAAATAGGACTTCCAGGTGGTCCAGTTTACCCTTTAGTTTTTCCCATTCCATCTAAAATAGGAAATGCGTTACAGGAAGTATGACAGTTGGCTGAGGGGGGCTAAATGTCCTGAGTTTTTTTCCTTGTGAGAGAGAAATCCTTTCGATACTGCACAGTATGGTTTTCAAAATGCGATCTTTAACTTCCATGTTGCTGCATTATTTTCAAAGTAATTTTAAGGCAGCTTGAATAGCAAAATAAGCTTTGTGCCATTTTCACATCAACTTCACTGAGTCTTAGAATCAGTACATCATTACTGAGTTTACACTTCGCTGAGGGCAGGTATAGCCACCAAGATGCAAAATTACTGGGAGCTTTACAGAGCCCTGGACTATTTCTGGGATCCGAGATACTTTGAGTATAGAATCATAAAATCATGTTGGAGGTTGGAAAAGACCCTTAAGATCCTTGTCATCTCTATATAGTGCTACTTTTAGGAAGGGAAATGGTACCCACTGATATTATACACTGACTTATGCACTGTGACAATAGCTGTTCATCTCAGATTTCTGCCAAGTTCCAAGGCATTTAGTAGTTATCAGGCTTCCCCTCTTTGAGTAGCCTCAGCTGAACTTTTTAAAGTAATATAAAATTGTGGGGAGAGAGACCATGTGTGTTGCGTATAGATACAAATAAATGAAATATGTGAGAACATACTTTCCTTTTCTGTGTGTCTGCCTCTTAGTGTAGTTAGTGAAGGCATTTCTCAGAGTCTTCACGGTGTGGGATGGTTTTCCCTTAAGCAAGGTCCAAAATCAAAAAGCTGGGTGGCTTGACAGGATAAAATTCCAGTGGAAGCATCTGAAAGTACAGCAAAAGATAGAGAAAAGTAGATTTTAGAAACTTGCAAGTTGGTGGATAAAACTGATGTTTTTAGTGAAGCACACTTAGGGTCAACGTGTAGTCTGTAAAACAGTAGAGTGGAAATAGGGAGGGAGTAACAAAAGGAAGAACATGTCTCTTGGAAAGCTTGAACTAGCAGTCTATCATTAGTGATGCTGAAAGTTTTCTCACGGGTAAATGCAGTCTGTATGATAGACTAGGAAGATAACTACCATCTTGTGTGAACTGGAAAGGGTGTCAGAACAGCTCTAAAGAGTGCATAGACTTACATTGCAGTGCTGACAGAGTAGAAAGGAAACAGCAGACAGTAATAATGTTATGAAGAAAAAGGCAATGTTTTGACTGACCCCCTGTATACATATTAAAGTATCTGTGAATGAGAGTGGAGCTCTGCCTCATCAGGTTAGTCAGAGAAGATGGGATGAAGAAGACGTGGGAAGGAAGCTGGAGGATCAGAAATGTTAGGCCTTCTCTGAAGTGAAATGTCTTATTAAACATGGCAATTTGCTTGATTATTTCATTTTAAGTGTGTATCAATTTGGATAACAAGGTTTCTTACAGTCATATTCTAGTCGAAATGACAAGCACAAAAACAATCCTTCCCAAGATAGGAGGCCCAGGGTCAAGTCTTTGTTTTTTCAGACTTTCCAAACTCATAATAATGATTATTGTGTGCAGTCGTTGGAGACAGACTTGAAATGGCGTTTAACTCATTATGTTTAACTCTGCAACTATTTTGTCTGTGTTCGAATGTCTCCTTTTGCATTGGAGAATGAAGAGATCGGATGACCTTTATGCAGGTTTCTAATTCCCTTCTGCATTAAAATATACTAGTGCACCTCACTGAGGTTTACACTTATAACTTGAAGTAGAAAAATATACTAGGCTAGTGCCGTAGTTGTCGCTGATCTGTAGTTTTTGAAGGAAAGTAGCAAAGCTGAAATTGGAATTTTAGAACTCAGTTAAAGATTTTGACACCTTACTCTACTTAGTGAGCTACTGCCGAATAAATACACAATTGAATCTTTTTTATTCTCGATGACGAGATTTGAAATGGAATAATCATATTTCACTCCTAACTGAATTTTAGTGCTACTTTAGAAGGGAAGGATTAATTTTAAATGCTTTCCTGGATATTCATTTCCTTTTAAACTGGAAATTGCTATAATCAAAACGAAAACTCTTGACAGTGAATTTAAATGTTCATCTTCTGTTTCTCATCATAACTTTGTTTAATAGACATCTACCGTTTACTAGAGAAAAGCCATTCTAATTCCTCACAGGAAATGAAAGCAATTTCTGTATTAAAATTTCAGCATGTACGTTGAATGAAGGCTAGACTACGCACCACTTTGTTCTGAAATGCTGCTGCATAATTTGTTTCTCAAAATTGATTGCATGGAATTATAAAACTTCAGATACATTGTATGAATTATATGAACAGACTGAAGAAAATTTAATCCAATTACTCAATTTAGATTTATTTTTTGAATGTGTAAGTATAAAATCATTCATCCTGGTAAAATCTTTGTGTAATGTATTTGACTAAGGTCTAGTCAACTTGCCTGTGGTAGCTATCCAATAAGAAATGAAAGGTTACTTCTGATTTCTTACAGCAACCAGGAGTGTCAAAATGCTTTCTGGTAGGAAAATACATGGTGGTAGATATATGAATTCTGATAAAAACTCTGTCTGGAATAGCTTAGTAAAATATCTAATGTTGTACTACACACTTCTGGATTTTCTGGTCATCCTTGGTGAGACTTCTTTCTAAGGCAGACTTTTCTTCAAATGAAACTATGATATAGACTTGATGTGGACTGTTTTTTAACTGAATTCTTGTTTATAAATACAAGTAGCTCAGTGTAGATTTTTCTTACAAGTTAGAAAATAGTATCAGTTCCCTTATAAATTCTGTCCCCAGAACCCTCTCAGTTTGAAGCTTCAGGAAAACAATTCACAATTATGTTCTGGTAATTGGTCATTTATTCTAGTTGAATAACTCTTTCACAGTTTAAGCTTCTTCCAAGGTCATTTACCTCCTCTGGAAGAGTGGCATATAACATCTCTTTTGAGTAAGCTTTTAATTTCCAATGTGTAAATAATCACCATCTCCATGCACCTTAGGCAATGTAGTTTTGCTTCAACCGAACCTCTGTAGTGGGTTTCTGTCATTTTGGTTTGTTTGCTTTAATTAGTTGCTGTGTAAGGTTTTATTAGACCTGTGCTTTCACTCTTAGCTTTCTGTTTTTCATTTACTAAAGTGGTGTATTGTATAATCTGAAATGCATGTACCAAACATGGCAGTACCATTTCCATTCTCTGCTCTCTCACGACTGACTGTACCCATTGGGTCACAGTTTTGATTTATTGCAAGTCTGGGCAGTGACAGCAAGTGATGGATCGTGATGGTCATGGTATTTCAAAAGTAAAGTTCAAATTATATTTTAGAAGAATTTTCCCTTCCTTTGAAGCACCACATTTGTAATCCTCCCATAGTGTTTATGGCAGTAGATGGCTAGTGATTGATTATTTGCGGATCCTATTAGACTGTCATTATTTTGCCAGTATAACTTTTTAATTAGTGTTGACTTTTTTGTTTGTATGTTTTATTCTTAAATTATCAGCAAGAATTGATTTTTAGAAGGGATTGCTGGTAATATTTTTAATATGACACTGACTATAGATACTAAGTTTCTTCATGCTGGCAACTAGCAATGTAAGGGAGTGGACTTCGTCACTGAGTGCAGATGGCTTAAATCTATCCAGACCCTGGATGTTAAAGATTTTGATATTGTTTGATTTTAACTAAAATTAGCTTGATGAGTGCTATTCTTATTGTCCAAGTTGTGTGCCATTGCAAACCCATTCCTGGTACAGTGCCGGGACTGCTCTAAGGCAGGCATGAAAGTGAAGTGCCAACAAGCATTGCCAAGAGGGATGTAGAGCAGGCGACCTGAGCAAATGCATTGGGCCTGGCTGGGATGGATCCATGCCACATTCCTCATGGCAGCCCATATCCTGCTGTACAGTGTCTTAAGGCAACACTTGCTGGTGTTCCAGCTTAAGTCCAAAGTATGGAACTTCTTGTTAAGGAGAATAATTATTTTACTCAATTTTAAAACAGCTCCATCTGCAGCACATTTCCTTAGCCAAGAATAGCATAGGCAAAGCTGAAAAATTTTGGAAAAATGTCTTGTCATACAAAAGGAGAAATATATCCAACTTTTAAATGGGCTACATAGAGATATAGTTGGTGGACAATGCAGAGTAAGACAAAGCTACATATGCTTTTCCTCATACATGATTATCTTGCGTTGTGGAAGATTACAGCAGCATCCTAGAAACATTGATATTTTTGCTCTTTCATACCTTGTCTGTTCTGAATCCCAAAGGAGGGTAACTGCCTGTCCCCTGCCAGAGTTACATGCATAGATAGGATGTGAGCACTCTTTTTTTTTCAATATCCAAAAGTGAATATCCATGTAATGTCTGTCCTGTCTTTAATGATGTTGTGTGGATCCGGTATTTCTAGGCCTGACTAGTAATCATCATCTCAATCTCCTGTCCACTAACCTGAGAAATTTAAATCGAACTGTTAAGGTAGTCCTCAAATGGCCCTTCCCCATTCCTAAATGAAGACTCAAGCAACTTTATGAAAAGTATTTTTGTTTTCCGCTTATGTATGTGTTTATCTCCTTGCCACCTCCTACTCTTCCTTAGGCTTTGCCTAAGCAGCACCTCTCTGAGAACCTGCTTGCACTGACAGTGTCACTTCAAGTCTCCTCCTTGCCTGCCTGTGCAGGGGGAGGAACCAGGACAGCAAGCAAACATTCACAACTTACCTATAGCTTGCATTAAGTAGACTTAGATCTTAAGGAAGATAGAATACAAGGGGTTCCTGAGCCTTTGGATATGTTTTTTAATGATCTCTTTTAAGTAACAGAATATTACTTCTATTAGTGTTGAGTCTGAGTAGTTTATCTTTTATCATGCCTATGTGGAAGAAATGCTCAGAATGTTTTAGATGGGAAACAGAGACACGGGCATGCAGAACTAGTATTTTATCTTCTTTTAGAAAAACATTAGTTACCTAGTTGCTTAACAGTTTTATTGGGGATTAGCTAGGAAGTTGTTTGTTTTTTTTTAGGAGATCTACACACCAGATCTCCAAGCATATTACAGAATGTGATCTGGTATGGTCCATCCAAAGCCAGAGGTGGGGCAGAGACCTGAACCATTGGAAATATATAAGATCTCCTGTAGTTTACTTCTAACGTGACTTTGAAGAGCAAATAATTTCACTCTAGATTTTCTTTCCTCGCCTGTCCGTTCTCTGTTTAGGTTTATGTTGTCTCAGAGCAGGAACCCTTTCATGAAGTGCTGCCAGCACCTCTTGCTGGGTGGCCAACATATTATCAAGGTCTTGCATGGGCTGTTTTTCTGCAACAAAACAAATGCACGATTATTCAGTGACAAAAGAGCATGAGGAACACTGGCAAGACTCAAAGATGACTTGCATATTAGGAATTCTTTTAGATAAAACTAAATGTTATATTGTTGAAAAGACTGTTTTTTTCTTGTAGAAATAGTTGAGAATTGCATGTCTAAAGTCATGACTACAGATACCCATTTATCTTTAAGGCTTTTGAGGAGGAGGATCTAAATAGAACCTGGTTATATTCTCTCTTGTTTTCTTACTTGTGTCCTTCAGGAGCTCTTTTTCTTTTTACTTTTTTTTTTTTTCAAGAATGTAGTAATCACATGCTCATTCATGCTCATTTACACTGGTAATAAAAATAGAATTTAACTTTCTAACGCTATGGTTATTAAAGCTGATTAAAAATTAATCACTGTCAATGATATACACCACATATTAATAGTCTATATTTTTGCAGCGCCAGATGTGCTGTGGCTGATGGCTAAAATGTTAATCTCTCAATACCTATCTGTATGTGATGAACAGACCGAATATTTCTTCAATGTAAATCATGGGTATATTTATTTGTGTACTTTCAAATTTTTTAACTAGTGTAGTTTTATCTTTTTCAGCATGGCTCAAACACTTGGTAAAGGTTAATATCAGAACTTCAATATTATCAGTGATAATGCAGTTCCCTAGATGAGTAATAAAAATGTGTGTATTCACCTAGCGTATCAGATTTAATAAGCATTATCATGATCAAAATCTGCTAGTACCAAAGGATGCCTTGCCACTGTTTTCTTAATATTATTGCCTTTCTGAAATAGTTGGATGACTTTTTGCTGGAATGACCACCTGCAGAGAAGGGCATGTAGGCCTGATGAGCACAGCCTGCTGAACACAGTTGGCTACAGATAATTCAGGATCAAGGAAGCAGGAAACCATTAAAAATAAATAAATAAATCTTGTCTATAGAGTTGACATTTCTCTCTATATAAACTAATAATTCTACCTCTATCCAAACTAACTTTTTTTTGCCCGTTTCTTTCTCCGTCTGGAACTGGTTGACAACAGTCTTTTCTAATCTTTGTTGGGCAAATGGAGAGGCAGGAGAGGAGGACGCTGTGCAAAGAACTTGCATGTATAGGGCCTCAAAGCCCACTTGAGAGGTGATGGGGAAGCTGGAAGTCTGCTCTTGGTTACCTTCCAGACTTTGCAGCAGTATATTGAAAGAAAACACACAATAAAAAAATCGGTGAGTTCCTTTTTGTTGAGATTAATTCTGGCCTAATCATGACAAATTCTTAACCCTTTTTATGAGTTTGGTGTTGCTGAATTGGCACAGTGGATCTTCCATGGCTGACTATTTACTTTCTGAACTACAACCTGAACTACATCCTACCCTGTAAGGCAGTGGGTTTCTTGTTCCTGGGTCAGCCTCTGCAGAATGAAATACCTCGGCCGGCCTTGGCTCCTGTCCTCCTCTCTTGTTGGCTCCTCCACTCCTACCCTGCTTTGCTGTGGCAGTTCTGGGAGGTTTGGGAAAAGTAACACTCCTGTGGGGTGTATGGGGAGGTGCCATTGGAGACACAGGAAAGAATCCTGACATCACTGTTGGTGAAAATGATGCTAGCTACAATGTGACCTGTAGCAAAGTAACTTTTGGGGTAGGCTGGTCTGCAAGAGTGAGAGCACCTGAGAATTAGCAAGGGTATTGTGGATGTGCCACCCCCTGCCTGGCGATGTCCCTTACAGAGCAGTTGCCATCCTGACTGATCTGCAGTGCTTAGGAGAGCATTTTTTTACTGAATCTGTATGGAGACCATACTGTTTCAGAGGTAGTTCAAAGTGGAGTGCAGAATCTTCTGGGGGTAGGGGAGAAGGTAATATGTTACTGATGAAAGAGAGTTAAGGATGCCCTAGTGTAGAGTTAAGTATATGGAGACAGAATTGTTCAAAAGGAAGGAGCGACTTTAGAGATTTGCTAAGCACCACTGTGAAGAATAAATTCTAATTTTATTAAGTTTCTGTTCGTTATAGACACATGTTGAAAGCAAAATTACAAAGTTATCATTTTGCATGTACTGTAATCCATTAAAATTGTATCAGATAAACCTGCAGGCTATGGAAATTTTAATTTTCAATCAAATGTGATTTTCAGCTACTGTTAGTAGAGGCTAAAAAGAAAAGGGGCAAAGTTAAGGGGAGCTTATGACTTGTTTGTAACATAAATCAGATTACATGATATCTATTAATTAGAGAACTAATAATAGATACGCAGATTAGTTGAAGTGCAAGCCACAACACGAATAGACGCTGTACATCTCATGAATCTGAGACATGAGACATTTCAGTGCGTGTATAGATCTTTTGAAAAGCCTTTACAGAAGGAGGAAAAAATATGTCTAAAGGCAGAATGATATTCACCCTTGTTTTTAAAATCTCTGTAGTATAACTTGTATATAAAATCTCTATAGGATAACGTTAACTCCCCAATCCTATTATTTATGCAGAAAGCTGCAGCTAATGACTGCTTGTATCTTTAAAGCCTGTATTTGCAGCTCATTGTTCTTTTGAATGCCAATGTCACACAAATTGTAAACACAGTTATAAATAGAAAAAAGGAAAGTTCAAACTCATCTTACAAAAATCTATAAAATACGAACTTACCCTTTAGTTACTTTATTATATATATATATGTAAAATCCTATTCGGTTTGCTGAAGGGAATTGTAAATCAAAGTGACTATTTATTGCAATGGGAATAAGGGATAGATTGAATAAAAAATAAAAAAAGACAGAAAAGGAACTAAGATATGAAACATCAAAGACAGCGTCAGATAAACATCACAAAAATTCATTTGCGGTAGTGAATTGCAAAATTAGAAACAAGGAAAAGTTTTTTTAACAGTTATTCTGAAAACTTATTTTTATCATAATGTGTGTAAAATGCAAATTATGATGATTATGTAAATTGTTTTTTAGTATGGTTTATGTAGTTGAAACTGTATAATACCATTTTTGTGAGGTGACTCTGAATACCAATGTAGTTTTTTTTTTAACTTGAAGTTTTCGAAGTATTTTAGTTTCTCTACTGGTTATTTTTAAAAGTACATCATTTTAAATATTAGGAAAGGTGAATTTATCTATTTTAGAGTGAGGACAGTAAGTCTATGCAATTTGTTTTTCTTAGGATAGATTCTTTCAGAGTCTTGGCATTGTGCAGTCATACAGGCTGTGATACAGAATGAGAGATGATAGCTCCATTTACTTTCTTCTCTGTTTTGGCATATTCAGCATATATCCTTTCTTTTGACTTCTGTGTTCATACTGGAAGTAGCCCTCATGCTGATGAGATGGAAATTGCCATGAAACCTTCTTTATACCTCCCCTATTCATTCAGTCACCTCTTTGCAAGTATGCAGCGCTAGTGAGAAAGTACTTGTATTTTTTTTTCATTTTTGTTTATTTTCAGGCTTGTTTCTTTGCTACATAAGTGAATATTTTTTTCAAGCAATCAGAATTGTTCATTAAACCCATAGTCCCAAAGATGTAAGGCGAGAAAATTTTTACTCATGTAGCACAAGAATATATTTTTATTTTCAAGTAAGGCTTATGAGTTCTTGTCAGCTATTTCAGATTTATTCTAAGTCTCACACTGGTACTTGAAAGCGTTTAATTTGAACCATTATTTCCCAAGGAAACTTGTTCTAATAATCTTAGTGACTTTCACTATTTTAAAAAACGTATTTTATTTGTTGTATGATTGGTTTGTTTTAGTTTCTGGTTAGCAGACCTTACTCTGCTGTTTTTCTTTTCAGTGAAAGTAGTCTATCAGAAATTTTATCCTTGTTTAAATTTGCATTAGACTAAGTAAAGTGAAGCTCTTCAGTCTCTTGCTATAAAGCATGCTTCCCAGACCCAATAGCTTCTGTAGGTCTGTTTTGGATTTTCTACCACCTCTTTTGAAGAATGGACACTGGACCTGCATAGCAGAGTTAAAGCAGTAGCTTTGCTAATGCAGTGGCTGAAGCGACGCCATCTCTCTGGTCCTGCTTGATGTTTCCTGTCAGCCCTTTTCTGGAGGAATTAGCTCCTCAGTAGTGCAAGAGTCTCATTCTCTGTAAGAATTTTTATAAAGGAATAGTTTTGCCAAATTAGTAACCACTGAAATCCTTTTCACTTGGAAGTTTTCAACCATGATTCAGAAATAATTACTAATTTTACATTATTTTTAAAAATGATGATTTACTGGAAACATCCTTCATAGCAAAGTCTTTTTTACTCAGCTTTTCTTTTGCAAGGCTGAGAAAACGGGGTATCAGAGCATAAGAAAGTAGCGCCACTTACAGGGGATGAGAGGTGTAGGTGGTTTCAGTCAGTGTCCCTCTTCTGAGACTGAATACCCTGATTCGCAGATACAGCACTTGGTGGGTCTTAGAAGCTTGAAGACAACTGCACTTGGCAGATGTAGGAAGATTTGCTATTATGAAGACTTCTATCAAATTTCCTGCAAATAGAAACCAGATTAAGCCTGGTGAAATGTCTTCTCATATGCCTCTAGATATTCTGCTCACTGGCATCAGTTGATTCACCCTCCTGCAATTTTGCGAAGTCCATTTATTTGTTATTAATCTATTCATTTATTTATTTTAACTAAAGCTTCTCTTAGGAAGCGTGTTTCCAAATGCATTTCCTGGAAGGGGTTAGGCAGCAGAGGGATGGGAGCAGGCTGAGTAGGGGGAATTCTCCCTTTGTATCCTGGGGATGGGTACAGTGGGAAGGGGACCTCTGGCCTTATGTGGAATGGGAGAGAGGAGGTGGAGGAAGAGGAGGTGCTGGCATCCGTGCAGGAACAACCAGAGACAGCAGCACAGAAGGCAGAATTTTCTGAAGGTGGAATTTAACGGCTTTTATGAACGAGATCGTCCATGTCGATGGATGCTTGTCCTGTATAAGTGCACATTGTCTGCAATCTTACACAGTGAATCTTACACTTGATTTCTGAATAAGAATTTAAAGCAATAAATATCTTTGTTTGCCTCTGAGAGAAGGAATCCAGCTGTTTGAGTACAGAACTGATGTTGTCATGGAGAAGTTATCTCACTTAGATAATAGCCACTACATTTTTGTTTTTATTTTTTATTTTTTTTGCCTTTGCTACTGGGGAAAGATACTTTCCACTTTTCTGGAATCTAAGCCTGAAAAAGTTGCTGTGATGTTTTTGCTGTTCATTTGTATTATTCTCAATCTTTTTTCCTTTTTCTTTTTCCCAGAATGAAGTCAAAAAATGTAAATGAAGCAACAGGCTTGGCAGTGCGCTTGTTTGTGTTATTTTCTTCCTTTCTCTTCTCTAGCTGATAGAAGAATTTGCCTCGATATTCCCCTGGCATTCTTCAGTGTCCGGTTGTTTCATTTTCACAGTCAGCCTTACTATCTCTATTCGCATCTCTTTAGCCCGTGGGACTGTGCACTTGACTAAATCCACTGCAAATTTCAGATGATTCATTCTCTTCTCCTTTAAGTAGGTTTTTTACTCACTGTCTCTTCAGGGTGTCATCAGCTGGCTGCAAAGTACATGTGGTCTTCTTTTATTCTTGATATATTTATCCTTAATTAACTAGTTGATATTCATTCTAATATTCCTCCTTTGGCTTCCCTGATCAAATTGTACCCTATTTGCTCAAGGGAAATATTTTTATTACTCGTTATTTATTGATCTAGTAATGAAGTCCTATTCACTCTCCCTCTCTCGTACCACAGAGACTTTAGCAGCTATTCATATTTTCAGAAGCACTTTTTCTAGAATGGGCTAGAAAAAAGTACTTATTTATGCATAGGTAAACCTCTCTGAGTGTAAACACACCACAAGTAACTTCTTCCTATAAATCTAAGAATGACTCACTCTGCACTGAACTATTAAGTCATTCTGTGGTTGCCCCATCAATCAGCAGCCAGCACAGGAAATAAGAGGTGGGAGTTACTGTGTTGGATGGGAATGTGAGTACACAAATTGTGAAGATGCATGAGCGGAAACAACAGGAAATTTTATTTATTTATTCTTGAATTTGAAAGTCTTGGTAATAGTGGGTGAAAGGAAATGTATATCTGGATCCTACCATGCTATACTTAGCATCTGAGCTTCTTAGTGTTAGACACTTTACATAAGAAATAGATCTTGCTTTATGAAGAACTTAATCAGTGACCTAGTCACTCTCAAGAGCCTAACTTCCAGCCCTCTCTCTTTCTGGTGTTGAAGCACATTTTGCTGCTTGATTTTTCCACTCCTTTGAGCAAAAGAGCTGTGTTCATACAGACAGTGAGTACTTGTTTTCAGGGGAAAAAATGATTCTTTTTCATGCAAACAGCAGATAGTGTACTAGAGCCTTGGAGGTGGCTGGGATGTGAAGTTTCGAATACTGTCACTAGATACGCATAGCAGTGGTTCTGGGGACATGTCAAAAGAAATGAAGTGTGAAACTGTATCTGCAACTGCTTGCCAGGAGGTTTTGAAATAAGGGTGTTTCCAGCAGCTTACATGGTTGTCTCTTTCCTTGAAGTTTATGACTATGTTGTCTGTGCTGCTGTATAAGTCATTGTAGTTTTATATCAGGAGAAGAATCTAAATAAATGCTAAGGGTGAGAAGAAGGAAGGCACAGATGAAAACTGTTAACGTACTCAGTGACCAAGAGCAACATCGTGATACTATGAGGAATGATTGTATGAATGGATGATTGTATGTATGTATGAATGAAGAGATCTGGAAGAAATACATGAAGTGAAATGAATCTCATTTTTGCTAAAAATTTGAGAAGATTGAGGCACTGAAATAACAAAGATGACAATTACTCAATGTTAATTTGCCCTCAAAAAATTTCCAACTGTTTTTTAGAAGTAGAGGTGTTTCAGTAATCTAGGTCACATTCTGCTAAAAAGTCTCTTGCCTCACGCCTCCCAAGGATTCATTAATTATAACAATCAAATACACTTCGAAGACACAGAAATGCTAGAGTGTATTAAGTAGTATCAAAGCACTATGATTATCATGATGTTCATGCTCAAGCTATAAGAAAACTAAAATTGGCATTAGCTGTACATAGAGCATGAATGGGCTAGGAGAATGTGAGGTAGAGCCCTTATCTCATCATTGTATTTCTGATTATTTACAGTACATGGAAGTTACCTTACAGCTATAAAGAAGCAGAGCTTGATGTGTGATGTCTCAGGAAAAAAAGCTGGGATTGATTCTACCTGGAGTGAGGAGCAAAGTAAAAGATAAAAAACGTGTATATTAATCTGAAAACCTGTAGCTAGTTCATCTAGAGTTCAAACAGACTTTCCATGCTTTTGTAGTAAAGCATCACATGCTGAGTAGTTCTCATGAGCTGAGCAGATTTAGTGTATTTTTTTTCCTCTTGGGCATTAAATTATGAAAATTAATGTGAATTTTTTAGTTATATTTTTAATCGTTTCCATTTTCCTTTCACTGCATTATTTCTTAAGGAGATAGCTCTGTTTCCTCCTCTCCAGCTATTTCTGAAGGGTAAGAAAATGAGAAATCAGTAATCATGTTAAAATCTTGTCCTTACCTGACTGGACATTTGGATGCCTGGCAGTAACATACTATCTTATCCTTTCTGACATAACTTCTTCTCTTCTTCCAAGCTGTTGCTTTATTTCGAGTAACTGCAATTAGCACAGTGTCTGCTTTGGTGAGCCACATTAAGATGTGCAGGTCTGCCGGCCCCTACTGATGCTATCGGCACCTGCACAGTACTGCTCAGCCAGTGATGTTCCTCACATCCTTTTCTAATGATATTTTTTTCCCCAATGACATTCAGAATTGCCTAATGCCTTTCCAGTAAATTACAAGAAATTAGCTAAGGAATTAGGTTAATTAGGGGAGAAAAAGTAGATCTCTTCATGTTAACCTTAGGGTATGTTGGGCTTCCAAACTGGCCTTCATTATTAATAGTTGTAATCAGGAGATACAAGCTTGTCAGATTTTGAGGGAGTTGCACTTAAACTTTATCTTGATGATTCCCACAGTTGAATCTCGATTTAAACTTACTGAGGCATATAGCTCTCAATTAATTTTCTCATATATATATATATGTATATGTGCACGGGATATGCTGTAGACTATAAGTATGCAAATAAAAAACCTAGTGTCACTGAAGTAAATTGAGAGAGAACCCTCAATGAGGGGACAGTATTTTTCCAAGCTTGTAAATATTTCTCTTTTCTACTGCTCTATACAAGTGTAGTAAAGAGAAGTAAAAAGCTGTGTTTGCAAGATGGCTTTTAATTTTGTAACTAAGTTTCTTGGTAAAATCTGGGAAATAACTCTTGTCTGGGCACATATGAAACCAAAGGAAAGCATGCTTTTCAAGAGCAAGTTTGCTGTGCTTTCAGAAAAGCTGCGTACTGCAACATAGCCACAAGCTGATAAATACCCACCTGTAGTTTGGAGAGGAGGGCTGGTTAAAAATGTGTGAAGATTTTGCTTGTTTCTTTTTTTATTACTACTTAAAGAAAAAACAAAAAGGCTTCACATCCTGAAAGATAGGAGTGCACTCTACAGAACTGAATTGTTTATCTTAATCATTACCACAGGAATAAATCACAGCGTGCAGTATCTGTGTGAACATACGCTGAGAGATTTCATACATGGGAGGGGACTTGGTGCAGAGATTCCTCACACAAAAATGAATAAGTGCCTGAGTGTTTGTAGGACTAAGGCCTAAAACATCTCATTTTTCAGTCTGTTAAAACGTGCTACTCCTTATATTGTAAACAAAAGTGGAGAATCTTTTGGCACTAATGTTGGTACAGTGTACCACCTCGGTGTTACAAGTTGTCTTTTCAGTAATCATTACCTGTTATTTTCCAAATGTGTGGAGCTAAAAGAGGGATGCCTGGGGATATTTTAGCTGATGAGGAAGTATAAGCAAATTCATGTTTTTATTTTCCAGAATGTTTTTTTTCCCCCTCTGAGATCAATCATGTTGCTAGAAAATAGAATACTTGTGTTTGCCATCATACTAAAAGTGGTTGTCATAATGCAAATGAATAATTAGCAATTGACTTTTTCTTAATTTCTTACTATGAGACAGACTAATTGATGGTCATTATATGTGACATGAACTTAGTTTTTGTTTTCAGCTCCCTCACGCCACCACAAGAGATTTGTTATCTCAGTAGGGATCCATCTTATCTCATTTTTAACAGACCGTACTGGGAAACAGAAGTCTGTTAGAGGGGAGGCAGTATTGCAAAAATGAGCTTCGAAATGTAAAGGAAAGAAAAGAACAATACAATATTTTTCTAATCTTCTGCATTCAACGTCTGTAGAAAAATACACTTTGTGAGGCAAATGACTAGCCAAGGAAAAGAAACTTCCAGATTTCAGATGCCGCTCTCCTAATTACAGCCTGAGGAACAATGTTTGAGTGACAAAGAGTGGCTTCAGGGTTTTTCTTCCTGGGTTCTGAGCTAAAAATATGCTTACCGTTGTCCTTGACTTTTCAGCCAGTCACCAAATACTGGCCACATAGTTTGGGATTGGCTCAGGATGGAATTCAGTGCCACCACACTGAAATTGTGTTGGATGCTCTGAAAAGCAAAGGAATGGAGTGGAACTTTTTCAACCACCAATGCATCATTTAGACTTCTTAGCGTAAAAGACTGGAGATATTATGAAATGCACATCAGTAAGGATGTGGTTGTCCAAATCTGATACTCAGAAGCAGTAACCTTAAAGAGAACTCACAGCTCATCAGTGAGGAGAACTCAACCCCCAGATGGTCCCATCAACACGAGAGCTTGCAGCTCTGAGAACCTGCCACTTGTGTGTCCAGGACTCCTGACTTTTGCTTAGGCCTACAGAAACATTGCAGTGGGAGAATGGTTCCTCAGAGTTGAATTATGATTTGCTGACATGTAGTTAAGTAGGTATAACAGCAACTAGCTTCTGTAACATGTATTTATAGTGTATACTTTATTATACAGTGCAGGTGTTTATAAAGTACATTGAGCTCCTTAGCTGAAAGGTGTTATATAAATACAAGCAATAATTACAGTTGCGCATATAAAAGAATAAGGTCTTCCTGCCAGTAGCCTTTCCTCAAGGGGGTATTTAATTTCTTTATCTGCAGGAATTTTATTGCAATCTCTCTTGAGATTGGAACGTGTCGTTTTTAAAGTTGATTTAAACAAGAGGGACAGTTACTCTGCATTCCATTAAAAACAAATGGAGTGATTCTTCCTTCTCATTGCTGGACATTTGGCTTTGTGCACTTGTCTTCACATAGCTATAAAGAATGAATCTCTCTCAAATTCTCAGGTGACTTCAGGTTTTCTCTCAAGGTGAAGAGATGCCTTTTGCCTTTAGGACATTTCCTCTATCCATTCAAATTACTTGAGGATTCACTTGTTTGCATTTGTTTATCTAATTTAGGGTAACTGGGCTTATTTTTGAAGGATGTACGTCACATGTCAAAGTATGATAACCAAGTTTAAAATACAATAATAACAACACTAACAGCGCACTAAAGTAAGCAGGCTTGCAGTCCCACAAACCTAGCGTTAGATTTTCATTCAGATCTTCATGTAAAATCATATCGCCTTAAGAAGATCCATCTCAACTCTCCAAAAGAAGAAAAATACAAGCACATTTTCCTAATGTCCTGCTGGATGGAGGCTTAGAATTATTTATACTCAGAGCAACTATTAGGCTCAGTAGTTTACCTTCATTACTTTAAGATAATTTAAATGGTATGAACCAGTCTTTTGTTTAAACTTAGGATGAACGTCTGCAAAATCATGATGTCTGTCAATAACTCTATTTTTATCTCTTGAAAGAAGTTACAGCACTAACACTACATATTGTTTTCAAAAGTATTTTTATGTATTAGCAGCAGTAATGAGATGAGGAGCTATTATGGCTCACTTATGTGATTCACCACTGGACAAACAGCTGGTAATTATTGCACTTGGAAGAACTAGATGAATGATTTGAATAGAAATGCCAGTTCTCCAGTGACCTTCCTTTTTACAGCAATTGTAGCACATGTCCACTTTTTTTCCAACAGTAATGAATTTCCTGAGGTGGTTTCCCTTGTGCTTTTGAATGCTAAGTGTTAAAATCCAGCAGGAGAGACCTGTAGTTGAGCTTTCATGCTAAATGTGAAAGGATTGTTGTAGCCTTTAAAAAGCTTTTATGCTCTGGGGCCTCCTGAGAAGCTTCAGTTACCTTCAGACTGGATCCTCACTTTCAGGTATGAAGCATCAGTTGTGTAGAGTAACTTTTAACATTATTAATAGTCACATCTGTCTCCTGTTGCAAGTCAAATCTGAAAACATTTGCTTGTATGTGCAACAGATCTGGCTTTCTGATTTCTTCTGTCCCTTCCTCATCCATTCAGGAGTGAAAATCACCAATACCTCTTTAGTCTCTATTTGTAGTCCTTTTCATTATTTAAAAATGTAATAAAAGGATCTATGCATGTAGTTTAACTGCTCAATAAAAATAATTCTATAGCCATTATACAAACTTAGCCTTTGATATCGCAATGAGTTCTAGTTAGACTTTTGCATTCATATCAAAACACACGGTGAGATTTTCAAGTTTCACCTGAGAAGTGGTCAAATGTCAGGCTGTGATCTAGATTTAAATGGCAAATCAATGCTCCCTGTATTTTTCAAAGCTTACACTTGCTAGTCTGCTTTATTCTTTCCAGAAATCTCAGAATTTCTTTTTTTTTTTTTCCCCACTAGCTTTTTTGAGAAAAGGTGATGCAGCTTCTAGGTCTGAAGGGCATTGCATAATGCCTGGTTGTTGTGGGAGAGCCAGCACTGGCATGTAGTTTTTATTTTATCAATACTAGTAGAACTACCTAGGAAAGTAAGGTGGAAAAAAAAAAAATAGGTGGGGAGAAAGTCCTGGAAATTCCCAGATTAAAACTGCTAAAGATGCACTAATCTGGATGTTCATAGTTTACATGGACTAAAGGAGAAACTGCTAGTCTGCAGAGGACAAAGCCACTGAGGGTTATGCTGCAGAAATACAATTGTGGAGTGCATAGAAATACACAAGAACTACATCTGCCTGATGTATTCCCTGCACTGCCAATGTAGGGAACTGCTGGGAGAATGTTAGATGGAAGTATCGTTGTGTGATTGCTCCTGTTTTCCACTGTTTATCCAAAACAGGTTATAGAGCAAGACCGAACTTCTCATTTGGTCTCATCTGGTATAGCTGTTCTTATGTAAGCTGAATAATTAAAAATAATAATAATAGAATGGTATTTTATTGAAGTAGAGCTATGGCTTCATGGATTTACTGTACTTGTATGACTGTTGAAGTATACAGACAGACATACGGTAGGTGGAGAGAGATGTTACGTGCACAGTGAAGAGACTGTAAGAACAGAGGGGGAAAACAGTTTTTTTTAGAAATAGAAAATCAGCCTTACCAATGTTGTTTCACATTTCCAGTAGGTTCTAATGAGAACGTACATTCTATTATTAATTTAGTCATATCTTGTAGTCATAACATATATTGTAATGGACTTTGTTTTTTCTGGTCTAAACACTCACACAGTATTGCATTGTGAGTCTCTTAGGTTGAAAATTTCAGTGCTTGCTATAAGTTGAATTCTTTAGATGGCATGTATAAAATAATTCCCATCTGGAAACATAAGTAGTATTCTATTCCCTATTGTTTGAAGGAAGTGAACTTTGTTACTTATTAACATAAGAAGAGGAGCCACTTCTGATGTATGTCTACTTTCAGTTTTCTAAAATACTAGCGTATAGTCAAATCTTTCAGGCAGGTTATCTCTAGCAAGAACCCAAAGATGATATTCAAAATCATTCAGAAAGCATACAGTGCAGCAGAGGTCAGATCTCTAGGATGTGTCTGTTTCTTTTATCGGTCTTATTATTCCTTATTTCTTATGTAAACAGTTTGCAATTGTGAAAAGAGGGACAACAGCTGCTGCAAAATTAAAGGAAACCCATGAAAATGAAGTGGTTTAGGAGACCTGTTTCAGGGTGCTTGTACGTTATCTTCCAAATCAGTGAATCCTACAGTGTGTACTTTATTCTGCCTAATGAAACTAAATTACAAATGTGAAATATTATGCACAATTTTTAGTCAAAAGAGACAAGCCTACAATAAAGCAGAATATATCCTTCTGTTAAAAGTAAGAAATATCCGTTAAGAAAAGGAAAATTTTTTTCATGTTTTCTCTTGCAGCTTAAGCAAAAGGAAAAAATGCCTTGATATTGTTTCTAAAATGCTGGAAAAATTGAATATATTTTTAGAATTGTATAAGTGCTAAAATAACGAAACCATCCAACTCTCCTTGACACACTTGTCACTGCTTAAAAATATCACCAGAATTATGCTGAAATAAATATAATGCTGAAGAAAAAGTGTCAACTATAGGGCCTACATTCAAGCAAATGAGAACTCAAAAGCTCAGCCTTTTTTTGCCTGATCTCATTGTTTTTCACACTTATTTACTTTTCTCTTTTACAAATGTACAAGTGAAAAGATTGGTGTGCGTTATTTGAAAATAGAGCTTGGTGATGATGCTTCAGTGCTCCTAAAATTTACTTGCTGATGGATAAGAGTGAAATAGTGTGAAATTATTTCTTGGAGCTTCTCTGGCCTAGCCTTCAACTCCGGCTTGTTTACTTCCAGCTTTTTTATGTCCAAGGTGAAATCTTTCCTGGTCTTGTGCTGCTTCTGTTCATGCCAACTGCGGGGTTAGAAACTGATGTTGAAAATACAATATACTGCTCTCTACCTCCTGGAAATTCCTGTCTGCAATGAGCTATCCTCAGAGGCCAGTTGTGCCCAATTGTACAGCTGTTTCACACGGAAATGTTAGCTTTAAGCTGTTTGTGTCAAGGCCAAGAATTGGATACTACAATTTCATGACAGCAAATGTTATCATAGTCTCTATAAACTTTTTTTTTTCTGTAATCAAGATTGCAGGTAATATAATAAAAATGGATTGCTTCGTAAATGACAAGAAGCTTTACCTAGAGGAAGCTAACGCCACATATGGTACTACACTTTTAGATGTCTTCCAGTAAACAGTGCAGTGATCAACATAATCTCAAGCAGTAAATGATTGTGTCTTGTAGTCCAATAAATCCCTTTTTTTTATAGCTTGCCTTTGTTTTGCAGTCACAGTGAAAAAATTCTTCTTGATCTCCTGTTGTCAAATCTGAATGCTTAGTGTATATGTCAGAATTAAGAAAAGGGCTCTCAGCTACAGCAGTTCTCTCCCAAGCCAGACGCAACTGGAAGGACATAACTCTAATGAGTTATTTCCAGTTTCAACCTGCTAATTTCACGTGACTGTATTTGAGACTAGAGTATTTCATACATATCCAATTATTATAGGGTTTTACAGATAAATTTTATGAGAAATGTTCATCTTTTTGTGTGTAGTGTCATTTTCCTTTTTGAGCAGAGGTGTTGCATCACTGCCAAGAAGTTGATGTTTGCTAAAGAAAGAATTTCAGATGTTGTCTCTGAAATGCTGCTTGGCGTGTTAAATGTGCATGAACTGGATGTACATGGGCAGTTAGATAATTAAAATCACACAGTGTGATTTTTATGGTTGAGTATAGGCTACACCCTGAGCTAAAGTAACTGCTGAAGGCAGAGATGGGAGTAGGTTGTGTAGATACAGCGTACTGCTGTTTTCTTCATCAGACAGTCTAAGTAGAAGTGTTTAACAGTTATTGAGTTTAGATTGCCATACTTTTCCTATGAAGTATGAAATGATTAGGCATGAGGAATTATTAGTAGTAGTTCAGGATAATTCTAATGTTACAATCTGAACATTAATAAAAAGTAAAGAATCAGTGTTAAGACTACAGGAGACAAAGCACATACATTTTAACTAATGCATTTATAGAAAGAAATTCGTAATTGAATTTCTGTTAATGTTTGTTTGAACTGCAATGGAACAAAGATGTGGTTTTATTTTACACTGCATGGATTTGTGGTCTACTAAATGTAGAAAAAAATGGAGATCAAGTTATTTTCTTATGCAATATGTCAGACAAAATAAAGCTGAGCTTAATTCATTATGATTTATAAGCAGATGCTCCTGCATATGTGCATGTGTTTGTGTTTCTGTACTCATACGTTTTAAGAATTGATTGCCCTCTTGGTAACAATTGCAAATAATTATTTGAGAAGAAAGGTCCCATTCGTCAGGCAGCTAAATTGATTACTCACCTCTGCAAACTGCTCTTCAATTCCCATTTCCACTTCTGAGTTCCCACCAAGCCTTCTCCTCCTCCCCAATGTTATGTAGGAACAGGCGTGTCAGTATTGAGGAGGATACAGTCATGCAATTCTTTCTAATTGCCAACACTGAATAAATTCATGTTCATTTATATCTGTGAAGAACTGACAGATTGTGTTTGTACACTTGAGCTTGGACAGTTTCTTCTATCTCAAAGTTTGCTTTGTTGTCAAGGTATGGAATATGAGTCCTTTCCTTTTTTTTTTTTTTTTTCAAATTGGGAAATAAGCTCTTTTCCTTTGGGGAAAAAATTGTCAGGGAATACAAAATGCTGTGAGGAAATACAAAATGCTCTTCCAAGTCCAAATTGTCTTACCATATGCATCAAGTATTTTATAGTGGTCTACAGCAATTTTTCTAACCAGTGATTCGGAGGGTCAGATGAAAACACAAGGCAGAAAAACCTAGTGTGATATTAGTTTTTGGTAAGCAGCCTTCCTTGTGCAATGATGACTTCAGATGCTTAAGGAGATGAGATGTCAGGTTGTTAGTAAACTATGTATTTTGTAAACATATTTTCTTACTGTTTGTCAAGCATTGCAGTCATTCTGCATAAACAGCATTAATTTTTTTCTAGCATCATAGATCCATAAAGTGAGCATATGTATAGCAGTGAACACAAGTTTATTGAATTTAAATTAGTAAAATCCAAGCTTAGCTTGACAACTTTAATAAGATACTTTAACCTGTAGACAACAGTTGTTTGTCACTGTCATTATTTTAGCAACCTGCAGTATTTAGCAGTTATAGGATTATCTGGCATACTCCAACGCCCTGTTCTCTTCTGTGACTCAGGATTTTGGATACTAAGCATGCCTAGCAGATAACCTGCGTGTGACAGAGCTGCTGTAGGCTTGCCTGTGTCACCAGCTGAACCCCATGAGGGCACCTGTCCTGAGCATGGGCTTGGCTGGAGACATCATCTTAGCAACTCTGCCCAAGTTCAGTCTGTTGTGGTTGTCACATCACTAGCTTCATTTCTGTTCTCTTCTGAAGTTTCTCTGTAGTTGTGACTCTTTTATGAATCTGAGGTAATCACATTAACAACCATTTCCATGTACATAGAAGCGTGAATATATTATAGGTGACTTCCAGTGTTTTACTTTTGGATCTAGTATTTACTATTTATCTTAATTGACCATGATACATTGCACTTAAGAAGTTCAATTGGCAAGATGTTACTTTTGTTATGTCTCATACAATGCTTCTCTTGTGGGGAAAGAAACAAGAATTTCATATATGTAATTTTATGGTCACGTAACACCAAGATCAGCAGTGATCTAAGAGCCTATTCATATGAGGTATGCGTCCCTTGGCTACAACAGCCATGGCTGCATTTGTGATTCCAAGGTTCTGTGGGTCTCATCAGTCAGCATATTTTGAGTTTCCTCATGTATTTGAGATAAGAAATTGTTAGAGCAACTCTCGGCAACCCCTGCAATTTAACAAAGCAGCAATACTGCCTTCCATGAAACTGTCCAAAAGTTTTGATCTTTTTACTTTAAAAAGCTTACCTGTTTGGATAGTTATTCTAACTTACACCGTTCAGTCTCACTCAGGAACTTCCATAATAAAAGTGTGAGAAGTGAATATGAGGAGAGCTAAGAACACTTTCTTATCAAGATGAGTTATACATATTTGAAATAAAATTAAGGGCTCCTTATGACATGATACAGCTGCTGTCAGGTCACTATTAATATTGAGAGCAACCTGGTTCAGTATAAGCTTTGACCTTTACCTTGCTTGAAATATCACTACAAAATAAAAACTCAGACATTTATTATTGAAAAATGCTGATAGTCATGAAGACAGAGTACAGTTTGAACCAGCAGTTTTCAGCATGAAAGTATAATGAAATGTGTGTTCTCCCATGTTAATGTCCTAACAAATTGGGTTAGCAAAACTTATTTTGTTCAGTCAGCTTGAAGTTGAAGCACAGAGCTCAAATGAACAGATTTTGAAGGGTTTACATAATTTCCCCTTTGGAAATGCTGTATTTTTACAGTTTAATATATCCTAATAGTTCGGAGCTTTGTGTACTGTTTCATAAGTTTGTAGAAGGGGAAGAAAAAAAAGTGAGGATGTCAAAAGGAGGGCTGTGTATACACTGAACATCTTAATTTTTTTTGAGAGAAAAGCATGTATGGATCTTATATGAGACAGGTTGTAGTAGAAGGAGGGAGGCTTAGGGGTCAGTTTTTTATCCCCCTCCTCCTCCTCCATCTCCTGTTGGCTTTCTGCATTTGAGCTGTGATTTGCTTGGGGTGGGACTGTCTCTGTGCAGGGTTCAGCCCTGTGGCCTTGAGCTGCTGAAGGACGTATCCACAGCCATGGCAGCCACGTGTTCTGCTCTTTCAAAGAGTCCTTCAGAGACCTCCAGGGACGGGAATTGATGGGTTTTCCCCACTGCCATTATCTATCTGTGAAAGGGAACTGTGGGCAACTGCTGCCCCAGACCTCTGAGGCTGTGTGGAATGCTCTTCTGACAGCACTGCAGGAAAAAAAGGAGTATTTTTCCACCTAATTAGTGATGCTTGCCTAATTGGCAAAGGTTGATGCAGTGGTCTTTTCTTTTTTTTTTTTTTTTTTTTCTCCTATGTTACAGATATACGTGGACTGCAGGGATTTCTCGATCAAGCCTCCAGACTGGGACTTGATGTGTCATTACAAAAAGTGGACAGGAACATCAGCAGAGTCTTCGCCAACCTTTTCACTACAATGAAAACAGAAGAGCTGAACCGCTATCGGGACACATTACGGAGGGCTATCTTACTTCTGAGCCCACGGGGAGCCCAGACTTTTATTAATGAGGTCAGTGAACAGTTATACATTCCTGAAATGTTGATAAAAATATGATGACTTATGTGATACCTGGCCAGGTTTTTGGAATTGTAGATTGTTGTAGATTTTGACAGTGGTGGTTGGTAAGCATCAAATGTTCTTTGTCTGATCAGTTTCATAATATAAAAATATAATGTACTTCATTTAATGCAAACTTTGCAGTAAATGCAGATGGGGTGGTGGTGGCCAGATGGGTACTTTCAGTATAAAACACAGTTCAGTGGGGAAATTATTCTTTTTTTTTGGTTGTCTTCCATAGTGATAGTCTTGACCTGAATTTCAACCACTGTCTACAAGCGACTGGAAAATCTAGTATGGTATATTAGAAATGAAACATAACATGTCTGGGAATATCATCTTTGGAAATCTCCAAACCTGTTGCAAAAGTGTGCTGCTGTTTGTCAGCTGAATCACAGTGTTTTATCAAGTGCAAAGTAGGAATTGTGTGTTTGCCTTTTTCTTGATAATTTCTTGGAGTCATTAATGCTCATTAGGACAGGTATGCGGCTGTTGGGCAAACTCATAATTAATGTTGTGCTAAGGGCTAATTTTTGGCGTTAATTAGTTTTATCCAGCTTTTAAAATATTAAATAATTATTTTGCAGAGCTTTTTATATGTCAGATTTGAGAATATAAGTTGGATCCTCAGTCTAACTTTCACGTATGTTCATTAGTGAATAATTGGGCATTTATTTTTTTTTGGTTTTTTTTAACCAACCAGGGATAAGGCTGAACCAAGAAATTAAAATAAGGATGTGACCTATTTCTAATTATCAGTTTTGCCACATCATAGCCTGCTAAATTAAAAAATAATGACAATTTTATTTAAAGTCAAGTTAAATTAGCACATTAGGGCTTTTTTTTTTTTAAGATATCAACATAAGTAAATCCTCCACATTTATGTTCAATGGTAATTTTTAAAACTAATGGAGTTAATTTTATCATATATAAACAAGGCAAAGGAGTAGCTTGAGCAGGACTAAGCACAGGGACAGACTTCACTTGTGTTTGTGCATGCAGAAGGATTTTCAGTTGAGGATCGAGGGAGTTCATGCCGTAGAAGTAGAGTTAGCTTATACGGCTCAGTCAGTAGTGTTATTTGCTTCATAGTAGACCTCTAGCAAAAATAGGTGATATTGTTTGGGTCCTAACAAAGTGTCCAAACCGGGTACTGAACAGAAATTGTCATGTGTGTTTTATGACCTGCGCTGGCTAGAAGGTCTGTTGCCTTTCAGTGTCCCAGACTCCTTCAAATGTTATCAAGAGTTACGTGCGAGCCTGGCCAGGACCCTGCAGGTCTCCAGAGCGTAGGGGCTAATGTATTAAACTGTTTTACTACTCACTTCACCTTAAAGCAGTGTCTATTATAGGTATTAAGGCTAATGATCTTGATATATTTCCAGATCCCTGCAGGAGTTTAACTGTAGGCAGAAATGAAAAGTAATTTATTTGGCAATCTTCCTGTATTGAATCTTGATTGATTCAAAAAAGCTTCTTTTATAAGAAAATGTAAATCGTTGAAAGGATTTCTCAAAAGACTCAAGATGCAAGATGTGTGAGGTAGGGAAGAATCCCTCCCTACTGGAGACTGGATATAGGCCATAATTGCAGCTGATCATCTGCAGCACAAGTTCAGATGGTCTGGAATAATAACTTTCTGCTTAATTAAAATACATTTTTCATATAATTTACGGAAATGCATTGTTCACAAGACAGAAGAGTAGAAGGAAAATTCCTTTTGATTTACATATTTCCACAGTTAGTAAACATTTCATACTATAAGACAATGACTGAAGCTAGATCACTAGCAATAATACAGCTTGGAAGTTGTTTGAGAATTTGAAACATTTTTTCTTTTAATATTTGGGGGAAAAAAACAAATCTCTAAGAGATAAATAGCAATTTAAGAAAAAAAATCCAAGACTTGATTTTTAAAATTTTGATTTATTTTAACGGTTTTTTTGTTTGTTTAGCTCAAATTAAAAATAGGCTGTGGCGTCTCCTCCTTAGAGACCTTCAGCAGCCACCTGGACGTGGCACTGGGCCCCTTCTCTGGCTGTCCTTGCTGGAGCCGGGGTTGGGCCTGATGGACCAGAGGGCCCTGCCAGCCTCAGCCACTCTGTGATCCCATGTACAATTCTGGAAATGTAAGTTCTTGTAGGTACCAGAGATTCCTTATTAAGATTAGTTGCATAGTTGATCGTTTGTAGTTGAGGAAAAGTCTCCGAAAAACTTCAGCCAGTTTTCATGAAAATCTGTTGGCTAAATGACAAATCTTGATTTTTATTTTTTTTTAAGTGTTTCATACAGACCCACTTGTGGAATGCATAATAAGAATAAGAGACTTTCTCAGGCTGTCTGGGTTATGAACCCTGACATGAATGATTGTAACAATTTTTCTAAGCAAAAGTCATAGCTATCAGTCATGGCACGAGATTTATTTTGCTTGTTTGGTATTGAAAGTGGTACATTTTTCCCTCTAAAAGTATTCCCTCTAAAAGTATCCATATTTCAGTCCTGCTCATCATCTCTTGGGCGGGCAAGAGAGATCCCATCTAACTTCAGATGAGATCTAAAGAGTTAGAGGACTGTGAAATCTCGTATATGAAAAACTTTCTGTAGCACAGAAAAACTCAATTTTAGGATTTTTTTTCCCTCTTGGTTTTTGTTTAGGCATCATTTTTACTTTACTGCCTTTGTATTCTTAGTGTCACATCTTGTGATGTATCACCCCTACTGCAGCAGAGATTCCTAACGTTTTCATAGATTTTAAAGGTGGTTTATTATGCTACCGGCTTGCTATGACTCTGAGAGAAGGGAGGAAGAGAGGAAAAAAAAATCTTTTCGATGGTATAAGTATGTAATTGGCCAATTCAGAAAACAGAAGCTAAATACGTTTATAAAATATTAGCCATTTTGCCTTAAAAGGTCATGTTTTGGGATTAAATCAAACCTAATCTATGGAGCACGTGTCCTTTCTTAATAATTTTGAGAAAAATACTTCCTTCTCCACCTGCTGAAGTTCTTTGTGTGTGTGCTTGGTGTGGTGCCGTTGTTCAGTTTGCATGCAAGACCATTGCTCACCTACAAGTAAGCATGTAACAGCAGAAGTGAATTTTTTTTGAAGACCAGACTGTGCGATCTCCCTGCAAGTCAATATATTGAAAGAAAAGAGGAAAATTCAGTAATTGAGAGATGTAGGGGGGACAGGCGGCTGTTACTGACTTTGGCCCCTAGGCCAGGATGTGAGGCTGAGAAGGCTCCCCTCCATAGGACCGGCTTATAGAGGCAGCCAGGTTCTGCCTGCCTCTTCCACTTGCCAATGGATACATTTTTTTGATTGCAAGTAGAAGTACATTTGTAAGGATTGCTTTTATCTTTAAGAGCCCTACACTATATAGTGACATGAAAACAGTTCAAAGATTGGTGTCAAGAATGATAAAAGGATAGGAGAGCATGACCTGTGAAGACAGGTCTCAGGAGCGCAGTGTATACAGCCTGCCTAAGGGAATATAGCTGACATATTTGAGAAGAAACATGAGAGGAGGAGGAGGAGAAATTATTTGAGGTGATGATGGGTGGTCTAGCAGGAAGTTATGACCTGAAGCTAAACAAGGCAAGTTTTCTCCCAGGGAGGTCAATTAGACATAGTGAGCGGTTGGCAAGAGGTCAGCAAGGCATTGTCCTTCAGGGCATTCAAGAGCACGCTAAATGAAACGCTTGGGTAGCTTAGTGCAGCCATCTTTCCTGAACTAGTTTGAAGGAATATGCTAGATGACCCAGGGGTCCTCCTGAAGACCTATCAGGAAACATTTGTTGTGTGAATAAATTTAGACTTTGTACATTTTTTATACAGCATATTTGAAGAGGAGGAAGACATCTTGTAGGTTAGGTTTCTTAAGTTTCCTAGTTGCTGAGGCTCTCTTTTTTTATTCTTCGCAGAATTCATATAGTTTGTTTGGGATGTTTATTTTGATGAGATTCTTCTTTAAAACCGTAGGTGACATCAGTTGCTTTATAGACTTCAGTCATCCTACAAGTTATCACTTGTACTTTTGTAAACCAGTTAAGCGGAAACTGTAACAGTTGCATGTGGTTATTGATTTGAAAAGAGAAGGAATTCTTGGCTTTACAAAACCTTTAACTCAGCATGACTTGTTTTTTGGCAGCTTCAGTGAAGTGCAGAATATTTCTGTTTAGATAGGTCTTTGAGAATGATATTATTACTTGCAAGTCTGTCCTGCCTGTAAGCCAGTAAGCTTACTGCAGTAAGTTGCCCAGTATGTATGCGTATCACTGCAGCATGCCAGCTGGAAGCAGAGCTCTTTGCATGTCATATACCTAGTAATGCAAACAAGTAAAAAGCAAAGATAAAAAATGTATAATAGAGAGCAGATTAATTGCATTAAAAATTAATGCTAAAATTCTGTATTGTTGAGGCAAGATTATCTGAACCACTGCAATTCAAACAGCAGCTGAAGATATCCACTTCCAAAATGTTATGAATTTTGTTAGAGTTGTTATTTATCTCTGCCTTGTTTATGTAGTCACCTTTGTATACTCACTGGAAAGCAATGACTCCTCTTTTTCCCTTTTACTCGGGCTCATATCACGTGTCTGACTAGTTCTTCTAAGGTAAAAGGAAAAAAAGAAGAAAAAAAAGAGTTTCTGCTCTTTGTTTATGCACTATTTCACAATGATTTGTGGCCTTCCTTCATTTCTGGTCATTGGAGTTGCTGAGTACCTTGTTCCTGGAGTACTCCCAGTTGGCACTTGTTTGCAACCAGTGCTTCAGATTTCTCTCTTTCCCTTCTTCAGTCAATGACATTCCATTACTTGATCGGAGCTGTAGGAATTATTTATAGCATCTTGAACACTGCACCCACAAGTAAATGTGTGAAATCTTTTTTCATAAGAAACAAAGACTTCAATATTTCAGAATTTAACAGGAAAAATAGTTTAATACTGATTTTCTGGCACTTGGTATTTCAAATTGGCATACATCTCTTTTTTATTTACGTTGCAAATGTACAAGGTATTCATCTGTATTTCTGTTTTATTTACAGTATATAAACATCTTGAAATATTGGTGAATAACTTCAGGGAAAAATATTATGCCTCTCCTGTTTTTAGAAGGTAATTCCTTTGTTTAAAGAGCTGGTAATGATTTGTGAGTGCTGGTAACAGAAGTTAGAAATAATAGCTATACAATATAGTAAAATACTTCAAGGTAAATTACACCTGCCTGATTTTTAGCAAATCCCCATCTGATTTTCTGTTTCTTCCTCAGAGCTATAATAGTATATACTGATGTTGACAGTTGCAATACAGTAAATCTCTTTGTGGTTAAAGAAAATATTAGCTATAGTTAAAACCCCAACAAACCTCACTGAACTGCTAAAACCTGACAGAAAACAAAGCCTCCCATTTTGGGATAATCTGACTTAGAAGCAAACTTATTTCCTTTGGGACTAACAACAACAAGAAAAATTAAAAAAAAAAAAACTAAACAAACATGCAAAAAAAATTGATAAAACAAAAATATCACTGTAAGTGATCCAAGATACGGGATTACTGCAATATGTTTGAAGCAGTCATTTACTTATGTTGTAGATTTATGGGCACAGTGAAGAGAGAAAGTAAAGTCATAATTTGGTGAATAAATAACTTCTTAAAATGCTTACACAGCTTCATGTAAATAACATTTTTTCTACTACTGCAGGTATGCTTAAGTGATTATACTTTTAGAAATCCTTTTTGTTTGACTCAGCTAGTAATGTTGCATCAAATTTTGGACCTGAGTGTTGCAATTGTGAGAAACTTGAAGCTTGCATCCAATGTTGTACTTCTCTAACAATGAAACACAACAGTTTCCTGAGGCCTGGGGAAGATTTGAGAAAAAAATTATAGAGATTGAGCCCATTGGCAAGAGTTGCAATACGTTCTTATGAGTCTAAAAACTGCTTTACTAGCACCAAATCCCTCAATATGATAGATAAAATGTCTGCTCTGAAGGAACTGGATTTTATCTCCTGTTTTGATTCTGTTGACTGGGCTCATGAATAGGGCATCACATTTATTTTAAATGTCATTAAATCAGTATGTACAGGAACTGGCTGTTCTTCTTGCTCTTTCGGCAGAGTCAGCAACAGTATACTGCAGTGTGCTCCAAGAAGGGGTTTGGAACCCGAGCAGCAGAAATTCATGAAGGCCTGAGCCTTCCTTTTCAAGAATATTAATGTTGAGTTGTCTCTGATATCTTGTATAGGCCTATTATTTTGCCTGAAACCATATTCCAGGAAGATAGGCAGGGAAAACATAACTTAGTGCATAAGGAAATAATAAAAAAAAGATATGGATAAGCAAGTTTATCTTAAATTTCCTTTGGGAGAAATAGTTAATGGAAGTCCAGCTGAAATAGTCCTATTACAAAGCAGAACAAGGTAGAGACTTCAGGTAACAGTGTAGACGGTATTCTTGTGTTGGAAAGGTTGGTGATGTTGAACATAGGGTCAAAGGCAGATGGGCTAGTGAAAGAGAAGGCAACTAAATAGCAGGTGGTAGAACAGAACAGTAAACTCAAGAATTTGGAAAGGAACAGCTCATCTAATTATAGAAGAGAATGGGCATCCTAAAAATATATGTTTTGTTTTTGATGTTTTTTAACAATAAGCAATTGTTAAAAATTATTGTTAAAAAACAATTAATATGGATTAAGTGTGTGAAAAGAACAAGCATATGTCAGAAGCGTAGTTAAAGCTTACCAAAGCTGATAGTTTTAGATCGCTTTGTTGAGAGAATAGCAATGCAAGTCATACAGCTTCTGTTCAAGGTAGAGAAGATGGAAATGAGAAAAATAATGTGGGAAAATAACCACCTACAGAGAAGATCATAGTATTATGGACAAGGAAATATCTACCGCCACTACGAATTGGTGGAAATTCCTTCCGAAGTCTCACAGAGACCAGCGTTGGGAGCAATCCCTTCAGAGCTCCTTGGATAGAAGTTTTAAGTCAACTGCTGCTGAAATTGCTCGTAAGTGAGATGGGCAAAGCTTCTTAGTGAATTACGCTACAAAGAAGAGTCATCCTCTCTGTCTGTGGTGGGGGACTTAGCTATGACTCAGAACTGCATGCTGTGGTTTGGGGCACTGGTTGGAGCAATCAGGTGTCTGCTCAGAATTAATGTAATATCAGAAATGCCTGAGGCTGGAGAAGCCACTTTGCTGTCGGACTACTGTAGGACAAGCCAAGGAGCTGGTGCTGTGGAGGAATCAGGTGGTGGTTTCAAGGAGGAAAGAACTGAAACTTGAGATGATTGTTTTATTTCAGTCCCACTTACCTGTGACTACCTTGAGATTTCCTGTGGAGTATGCTGAGGGAGCACCACTTGCCTCTGAAAGAGTTGTCTGGCAAACGTGGCTGGGTTTTGATATCCTAACTCTGTCAAGTATTGGAAGTTTAGGATTGGAATTTTCTTCTTAATGCTTGAAACTCTTAACGCTCAGTGCAGTTTTGGGTACTTTTCCACTGCAGTTTTTCAGTTGCTAGATATGATTCAGTTTCTAAAAGTTTTGCTGCTGTCTGCAAATAACGTTGTCTGGTCAAAGGAAACTGTGCCAAATATCTGGCTAACAAAACGGTCCAGACTTTTAAAATTAACTTTTAATCGACTTGTAAGCTTCATTTATTTTTTTAATATTTTTTCATTCTCTTTTTTTATTATCTCACCCATTATATATTTATCTTTCCTGAATGTCATTCTTAAATACGGGAGCTGAACAGTGCAGTACAAAGTAGCGTGTTTGTATGGGAGGGCCCTGAAGATGCAGCAATGTCGGTATGGTGGGAGAGTGCAGAGGCTGACACTGGTGTCTGGAAGGCAGGAGCTGGTGTCAGTGTCCTGCTGAGTCTGGGTTAATGAGTTCCTCCTGGTGTTAACCACCTCCTTCTGGTGGTTGGTTCCAGAAGTAACCCTCTGCACAGATTTATCCTAATGATTGTAGCTACTGGGAGGAGCTGTGTTCATGGTTTTGTTTTTAAAGAAGAAAAGCTATTAATGATTTGGAAACGCAAATGTCCTGTTGGGCAGTATACAGTTCACTTTCTTTAGAAGCGTCTTGAATGGCACCAGGATTAGCTTTTCTGTAAGAGCTGAGGCAGACCAAGTCTCTAGCGAGCACTAAAAAACCAAAGCTACCAGAAAACATCCCCTCTCCTAACTCCTTCATATTCAAAGGCCGTTTTTATCAGATTATTATACTTTAGATTACTCAGCTGACTCCTGAAACACTGTGCAATTTAAAGGCAAAGATTATATATGTTTTTTTAATGTAGTGGAAGGTTAAATACAATATTCTGGCATATCTGTGGTCATTACAATACATTAATATCTGTGAAATATTTCTCTAAAATACTGTAAATCTGCAGATGACTTTATCATTCATAGCAAGGATAATTTTCTGCAATTTATCAGTCATTTACCAGAAAGCAGAGATTACTAATTAATTATGGATGATTAATTTTAAAATATGTCCTTGCATTTGCATTTCATCTCTATACCAGTGTTTGCCTGTTGTAAGATTTTAGCAGAAGCAGTAGATCTTCATGAAAAAAATACATTTTTCTTATAAAAATCAGAAAAATGTAATGCTCACACAAAAACTATTTACCATATTCCAGCTCTAACTTTTCACAAACCTTCAGTGAATCATTCAGCTTACTGTGTTACAGTAGCTTGACTTTAAGGATTATGAAACACATATTGCAATTATAATACATTCAATTTTTGAACTTTCAACACCAGTGCATACACATAATGGTTACAGGTTGACATTTCCAATGGACACATCTGCAATTGCCTTTGTGCACCAGGACTGACTTGGAGCTGGGACTTCTGCTCAGTCTGTCAGTCATCTCTCCCCTAAGAGGCATTTGTAGACCTGATGTACTGGATTAAGGAAATCACTGGCTCAATTCATTACTCTTTTCAGAGGTTATAGAAGAAGGCCATTTATCCTGAGAAGAAGGGATAAGTAATAATTGCTAATAATAATTTGCACCTGCTTTGCATCTTTTTCAGAGGAGGTTTTTAATCACTTTTAGTAGGTGAAATGAAATGATATTTACCTAAGACTTACTTCTAGTTTCAAACTAATTTGGAAAATGGTTTAAGCCTTCACTAATTGCTTGCAGCATACAGCATAGCAGTATCTGTGTGCGAGATAAAAGCTTGGGCTAGATTTACTTTGATTTGAGAAGGTTAATACTAAACAAGGACTGGTGCTCTGTTCCTCTTAAAGTTCTTTCTATGCATGTGGTTTAGGTGCAAGGGTCAGTCTTCACTGTTGTTGCACTGCCAGCATGTAGGAGACAGCGCTGATGGTTATTTCTTCACAGTTCAGAATACCAGAGCTCCCAAAGAATCCAAAATAAATACTTGTGTGAGCTCTCTGGAAATGTAAGGGAAGAAATATTCGGGAGCCTTGTGCATAATGAGCAAGCAGTTAGATCCAATTAAATTAAGCTTATAACTTAAGACAATGTGATAACCATGCAATGAGATTGTCTTTTCCTCAGGCCAAGAGTGTTCTGTGTCAAACAAATAGAACAGTGTATCATCAGCATAAAGCATGATGTGCCAGCTCCTTCATTTACCTTTGTACATTGTACAACTGCAAGGATTTAATTTGTTGGGTTTTTTAAATTTGTTTTAAATAGTATAATCCCATGAATAATTGTTTTCCTACTGCTGCTGTTAGTACCATGGGTGCTATCATAAATACTATGCTTGTATTACTTGAGTGCCTAATTATGAATTGAGATGTTGTTTTACTAGATGCTGTATGAACATGTCTCCCCAAAGAATTTACAGCGTATGAGAGGTGACAGACAGTGTCTGGATGAGAAGGTTGTTCAATGTCAAAAATAGTCTTTGTATGAGAACCCTAGCAATTAGCATTTTGAAAAGATGTATAGGATCTTAAGATTTGTGGACACATTTTTTTCATTTTAAATAGGAGTTGAGAAGGTTGACACCGAGACCAAAATCTCAGTGATGAAATATAGGTAACCTGGAAAATTGGGATAAAAAATATATAGTGTTGGAAATTAAGATTGTTATCATGTCTTTGATGTTACAGATAGTTGGGGTGCTCTTTGAAGCAATGTGAAGGAATAGGTGAAATGATCAAAGCAAGGGGTTAGAGATCCTCTTTGTAGCAGAAGTTTCTGTAAGATATGAGAGGAACTTGCAGTTTCTAAGGTCAAAAAGATGAACTTTGCAGTAATCAATATGTAATGTCATCAGAGCTGGGAAAGGAGTTTTAGCATTACAGATGGGTATAAAGAATTGTTTATTAGAAAGGTTATGCCTAAAGAATCTGGGAGATTTTGGGCTTATCCTGGATGAGAGACTCTGAATGAAGAGTCAAAGATGACATTTGGATTGTAGTCTAAATTGGCAGATCTGATGTTCTGGCTGTCTGTTTTGACTGAGAAAAAGGATTTCTTTTTCCCTGAAGGGAGAGAACTGAGAAATCTCATTATCCCCATAAAGCTTATGAGAGTATCCAGAAACCAGGTTAACAATTTAGACTGAGCAAAATATGAATAATGTGTCACAGAGTAGTAGATGAAGACTGAACAGCATTCGGATGGCAGTGGATTTTTTGCTTTTTTGCTTGCTGGATAGAGTTAGCCTAAAGAGAGGAGATTACAGAAAGAACTGATGAGGGATCTTCCTTGGGAGCTTGAAGAATATTCAAAAGTCTCCCTCGGAAAGTCTATACTGAAGGAGTGGTGTAGGAGGAAACCCAGGAGAGAAGTGCTGGGACAATGAGATTTATCAAGAAGAAAGGAGATCAGCTGCATTAAAAACAGCTGGCAAGTCAAAGAGTAAGAATTTTAGAGTTTGGCTAGGAAAAGTTCATGAGTTATGTCAGTAGTAATGGTTTTACTGAAGTGCAGAAGACAGAAGCCAGAATGAATAGGATTTCGCCTGAGATCAGGAGAGAGGGAGTCAAGGCAACAGATGCATTTTAAAGGGGCTACAGCTGAAAGGGAGAGGGCAAACGGGGTATAGAACTGTGAAGTGTGTGAAAAAGGAGGAAGTCTCAAATACTTGCTGGCTTCAGGAAAGAGAAATAGAGTAAGAAGAATTTACTGACAAGGTATACTTAAGGGTATCTTCTGATTCTTATAATATGAGCTGTGGAAGATGTCTTCAAAGGTACGGGGGTCTGGAAGGCATTGCATGTGTGGAGTGAAGGGAAAGGATGGTGGTGGCAGCAGGTTGCTCCAAGCTGGGGATTGCATATTTTTGGATAGACAGCGAGTGCTCTCCAGAGTGGCAATTTAAGAGCTGGCCCTGTTTGTCTCTACAGTTCTTTTTGGGAATGAAGTTTCCTTTTGTGTTCTGTCCTCCTGTGATTGGAAAGCTAAAGATCAGTAGGTAGTAGAGATATTTTTCAATTTTAACCCCCCCAGTGAAGAGAACAGCAGTGTGCAGAATTCTTTCATTTTAGTTTTATTGAGAAAGGAGACAATGTTCCAGATATTTAGATCATTTCCTTTGGAGTGTGACTAAGGGGAAGAACAGCAGCTCTGTGTTTGTGTGGGGCAGAACATAAACTGTGTTTTGTAGAGGGCAATTTCTAATAGAATTTTAGTTTTCAGTACTGTCTTTTTACTGGAAAAAATCTTTGTGCTGAAATTTTCACAGAAGGAAATAAATTACACTGCTGTACATTGATTTGCTGTTTTTCAGACTAATGGCATATGGCTTTTTTTGCAACTCTTTTTATTTGTTGTATATCACAGTTATATTAAAACATATTTTCATGATTTTTTTTCAAAGATCATTTTTCAAGGTTGATCCCTTCCTGTTGAGGAAGACGCCTAATTATCATCCCTAAAGCACGTCAAATGTGGAGGGTACAGGATTATTAGTCTTTTTTTTTTTTTTTTCCCCCTTCTGGGGCATGGGGCTGCAGGGAAAGAGGGCAATTTACTGAGTTCACTTGAAATAGGGGCTGAACTTCTAAATGTCACACTAAGAACTTTCCCAAAAGGTCATCCTTTCATTTGATACTGCCAGGTATGTCTTTGCTACTGTTGACCTCTAGTTTTATTTGACAGAGCTGATATTCCTGTCACTCCAGTGTTTCTTGTATCAGACATGCAGCCTTTAACCCATACACATTGTGTCAAATATTATAGCACTTTTCAATAGTGGGTTGGCTTTATTTTCAGATAAATAATGCAGCTTGCACATGAAGTCCTACAGAGCATTTTAAGAGCTGCTCAGATAACTTTTAAAATTTGTATTTTATTTATTGAATTGAGTCCTCTCCGTGTAATGGAGTTATAGTTTGCTCTAGACCATGCTCTGTGAATGAGATCAATTTGTTTGGCACTGAGCCATCCATTCAACTTGAAGCAATCAGATTTAAAAGCTTTGCACTTTTATTAATGTATGTGCAAATAGTGATTGGATTCCAAGGACACTCTTTAGGAAAGCACCTTGAGTGATTAATATTGATATCAAATTAATATTTCCTTCCAACTTAAAACAAAAAAAATCTAGTTAAAATTATTTTTAGATCAAACTGAAAAGGAAAAAAAAACAAAACAATAAAAAAGCACACACACAGTCCCGCTCAAAAAAAAGCCCACACCAAAACCATGGCAATGATTGTGTGTGCTTAATGAAAGTATCTTGATTTGAAAATATCACAAGTTCCCCAACATGTTTTCCTTTAAAATTATTATAGAATATTTTGAGATGTACCTCACTGCATAAAGCAAATGGAAAGCAAAACCAAAACAAAATAACTTCCTTAGTGTTCAACTTCTAAAATGTATTGGCATTCAAGGATATTATGAAAATGAATGTCAGTTCTGAATGCACCCTGGTATGAAGTTAGAACAGTCTACACTTCTGCCAGGATACAGGGATGAATACGTAATAAATCTTTGCAGTTTGTCTTACCTGATAGTTTGCATAACCAAGCAGCACCCTAACACTGTAAGTGCTCTAAGTGTCACTGTGTGAATAAGATGGTTAACTCATCCAGGCCAAATAAGCAGTGAAAGTGTCCAAACTGGAAAATGTGTGGCGTGCATGAGTGCTGAAATAAACTCTAAAGAGTCAAACCTTTGATAAGGAGTTGGCCTTAGAAGCTTCATGCCAAATTCTCCTGAATCTTTGGGAATGTATGGATGGGATTCTCCCTGCCTGCTCCCTCTATTAAGACACCAAACTGTGCAGCACTGCTGCAAGCATCAGTAAGTTGACATGTGTAAAGGCACGTAGGAACCTGTGGTTCAGGACATCTCCCCTGGCAGTGCTCAGAACATCGTCTGTTTTCCTTAGGAATTTTTGTTTTTGTAGTGTAGTAGTTTGTGTAGAATAAACCTTCACTTAAAAAAAAAAAAAAAAAACAGTTATTTTTCTGAAGAATTATATAGAGCAATTTGCATTAAATTCTTCAGAAGGGTTCCTACAGCCCAAATCATCAGACAACGGAGTAACTCATGTTCAGGTTCCTGGTTTGGATACTCTCACCTTTAGTTTATATTTGCATCTGCAACTTTTTCTGTTTTTCTCATTCTGTTTGAGTATGTTTTATACCTGTTTTTAAACACCTGACTGGATTTTAATGGGGATATTATTCCTGGAATAGTAAGGAAATTAACCCTGGAGAGCATGAGCTCCTCAGAGTTGTTCTATTTCAGCTCATTGAGAACATTTGCATTTCTGATATGCTCTACTGTTATTTCCAAACAATGTCAAAATCTCTCATTGTAAACTAGGTGGATAATGGTATCTTAAAAACTGTTGGAGCTGGTTATTGTTTCAGGCAGGGGACTTGCAACACTGATTCAATGGAACAAAGACAGTACAGAAAGCCTGCCTTGCTCAGGCTCTTTGCCATCAAATTTTTTGTGAATGGCAGAGACACAGAGTAAAATGAAGAAAAGTCAAAGCCTGAATATGAGAGGAAGGAAAAGTCACCCTGGTGCTGGTGGGCTCTCCAAGTGCAGAGAACTCTTAGGGAGCGTGCACAGTGCATTTGAGCTACAGAGCCCGGCCTGGAGCCAGACCCCATGCCTTCTGCACTTCAGTGCTGACTGATGTTGAAGCTGTTGTTTGTGATTTCTGAATAACATTTGTGGAGTGCTGCAAACCCAGCTGAAAAGGAAAACAAACCTGAATGAAATATCTGAGAGGTAGTGTCAAAACATCACACATTTCTGAATATAATGAGGCGGAAGTGTCTGTTTCACCATTTTTGGACTGTTGAATAGAAACACCAAAACAGATCCATGCTTGTGGAGAATGGAAGAGCCTCTGTGATGTTTTGAATAATCATTTGGGGAGCATCAATTGAACAGAAAAATCAGTGAGGTTAACTGCTAGCCATCAAGACTGCATGGGAAAAAGTAGAAACATTTTACTTTTTTTTAGGTAGAAAATTTCAAAATAACTAGGAATGTTATCTGTGAAAATAACTTTTTCCCCCACACTAGTTAGGAAGGAGTAGCTGAAGAAAAAAAGAAAATTCTTTGTTTTTTATTCTCAGCTCAGTATTCTTGTCTGTACCTTCGGAAAAATGGTGTTTGTGTTTGCTCTCAGGCAGCATGCTCCTGCAGGTGGCCTTTGGGGGAAATGTGTTTGGCCTTGCTCCTGTGCTCCATTTGAAGGCATGAAATGCCTGCAGAGGGCATGCTAACCAGTGCTGAGCAGAGATGTGGGCGTGGAGAGACAGGCTGCTGCTAGGTCTGGGCTACCAGGGATGCTCAAGATGACACGTCAGCAGGGTCTGGTCCATCGCACTCTGCTCTACATGCAGGATGGAGAAACTATGCATGTAACTCTTTTCCCCATCACTTATTTTATAAGCAGATGTTATAACACTCCATCTGATATTCAGGCATGATTTCTGATGTATCTCAGAATACTAGCTTGTCAGGAGGATTCCTCTATTCATTACCACTTTCAAGATCAAATCTATGCAAGTGATCAACTTTGTGAAAGCATCCTTAAATAGAAGAAGTCCACGGAGAGAAAGCCAGCAGTTTGCTGCTCATGACCGGCAGATCTGGTGAGAAGAGGACTGTAGGTTAGCTGTATGATTCATAATTTCCATCTGCTTGTAAACATCTGACAGAAGTTTTGAAGAATAGAAACTAAAAGCCACCTGGCAGAAGTACATTATCAAGCAATTGTAAACCACTATAAAAATCAAATGCTGTAATCATTTGAATGTCGTTAGTGTATTTTCAGTTGTTAAAAGCAGTGTCCAACTGCATATAATGTGGAGTTTTCTTTCATTCCTCAAACTCTGTTTTTAATATCATGAGACTGTCATTAGTTGATCACGTTGTTCGCCCTCCTGCTGTCAGCACAAGAAAGACCCCATTGGCTGCTTGTGTATACTGGTTAATATGAATGTGAAAGTGAGTCACAAGATCTGTGTTCTTTAAAGTAGAAAAGCCATGAGCGTATTGATATCAGCCTGGTTGCACTGGACGGCCTGCATTGCTGATCGTGTCTGCCCTGGATCATAATGGTCACATTGATGCTCCCACAAGTTGTACATAACCTTTGTCTCTTTGTTTTCACTACTTTGAAAAATGAAATGCAGCCTTTCTAGCCAGAGAATTTGTGTTTTTCTCATTCTCTTTTTTTTTCCCTTTGTGATAAATTTGTATTAACTCACTTCCTAACTTCACTCAATACATAGATGGAGTTAAAGAGATCCTAGTAAATAATAGTGGTGATAATGTTAAAATGAGTGACATAGACACTTAATGAGATACATTTGCATCGTTGCAATTGCTAACCTAAAATTAGAATTAAAAGTACATATAAATCTTCACAAGGAGGTAATGACTCAGTTAAAGAATCGCCATATAAAGGTGCTTTGCATGTTTACAAAGCCAAAGTAAATTCTGTTCATTTTAACCAAAATTAATTTCAAAAAATGTCTCCCCAAACTACTGAAGCTCCCATGTTGGCTCCTGTAATTAAAAGTGAACACTTGTGTCCCATCTGTTTTGCCAAATCACTGGAGTTATGAACACTGTCAGCAGCCTTGGGCGAACAGATAAATCAAGAGGCTAGTGGGCTGCTCTAGACCATAATGACTCCCCTCAATTTCCTGCTCAGTTCATTGATATTGATTTGCAAATGAATCTGCCTGTTTGTTTATTGGAATCGCGTCATTACTTCAGCAAAGTGTTCTAGCCAAGATGCAGAAGCTTTCCAAGGGCTCTGGTTTTCATTGTTTATCACTGTCACTTGCTTGTGGAAAGATCAGGAAAACTAGCAATGGGGACTTAAATAAATACAAAAGAACTTGGATAAAGAAGTTATTCAAGCAAGTAAATGAAGCTTAAAGAATAAGAATGCAGCAGTGCTCCATCTGGGCTTAAATAAAAATAAAGACAATTCAGTATGGTAAACCGTAGCTTGTATGCTGCTGCTGTCACTTGTTATGTACTTTTTGATATAAACAGTCCTAACGTGAGTGGTTATAGTCTAGATCCAGACTGAGGAGAGGCTTCATTTTTGTTAGATACCGTTATACAGATATTCAGGGATAGCTTTGATGTAAGAGGTGTGTTCTGAGGATGAAGTCCAGTAGCTCTCATAAGACATTAGCTAACAAACTAATAAGAAGAGCATAAGCTAAGTGGATGGGTAGCTTAGACTATAGACCAAATCAGGTGTTTGTTGGAAGAGAGTCGTGGGTGTCTTTGATTTGAACTATCCATACAACGGGTATTTCAGAAGGCTTTGAAAATCTGTTTTGTTACTCAACAAACTTTTCAGTTATCAAGAATGAACAATTTCCATGCATCATATTCACTTTAGGACAATTAATGATTCTAAAGCAGTGTCACTCTCCTGAATCTACCTGCTTGTGCCTGTTTTTCCTGAATCTTCACCTGCCCTCCTTTGGCCCTACACGAGAATGAGTATAAGAGAGTAGGGCTTGTCTTTTAAAAAGCTGGGCAAGATAGTGTCATTCATACATGAGACAAGAAAGACAGAATGGAATAATGGAGCGCACCATTTGTTTTGCCCACATTCAAGTACTGACATTTCCGCTCATCAGCTGAATCTTCTAAAGAATGTCAAAATGTTATTGAAGAAAATCCCACGCAAACTTCTTCCAGCTTTGTTGCTTTTGACAAGTGTACATGAAGTCCTCTTGTGTGCAAGAGAGCTATATCAGAATGGTTGGGTTTGTGCGTTTCCTGCCACTATTTATTGGCAGGATGAATTCTGGAAAGGTTAAAGTAGCCCATTCATCCAGAATTCTGGCAGAAAATTTAGCCAGAGATTGGGTGCCAGTCCCCTTATTTGAGCTTGACCTTGCTTTCCTCTTGAAGCTTCCTGCATATAGGACCTCCCTAATACTTGGCTGTTTCAACACTAGAAATATTTTTGGTGAGAAACCTGGGTTCAGTTGAATTTTTTTGAGAGCTTGGCCACCTCTGCAATTCTGAGCTTATATAATGCCAGAGGAGAAACACATGATTAATTTTCCTTCTTGCTGGAGGAACAGTTTTTAGAATGGGTGGTGCTTCAAGCCAGAATTAAGTTTAATTTTTCATATATATTGAGTTTGTAGAGTATTTAAAGATTAATCTCTCACACTTTCTTGACTATAAGTAATGAATAGCTCGTGAGAAAAATTGAATGATTCCATTTATTTTCACTAATCAGTTGCAAATCTGTTTATTGTGAATATGCAACAGAGTAATACAAACTATTATTATTTCTCAGTAATAGTCAATCAGGCAAAACCAGTTGCAGATTTTCTGTGAAAATCTGGAAAAGCTTCAGTTGCTCTTTGTCTGATTTCTGAGTCATGTCAAGATGACATGAGTCCAGATGAACACATCTATTGTGATTAAAAAATTTAAATAACATTTTATACTTTCAACATTGCGTAGCTCAATCTATTGATTTCAGACAATGAGAAATGCTAAGGGTTTTTTTCCCACATATTGTAATTGTGGAGTAAACAACGAAATCCTGTCACATGTTGCTATATGGACAACCCTTTTGATGGTTTTATATTGAGTGATCATGGCCTTCGGATCCTTTGCATAGAAAAGCATGGAATGTATCAGTGTGAGAGAGAGAAAAACAAGAGAAAAAACACCTGGCATTCCTCTTTTAAAATTGCAACATGAGAGGTTTTCTAACCATAGCTTGTCTCCAGGCTCCTAGTGTGCTATTGGTTAGCTAAGAAAATTTTAACATAGCACTGAATTTCTCAGTGGTATCAACGGAAAACGGAAATTGCTGTTTTTCCACTTGGTTGGTAGTAGGCTTTTGGAGTGCTCTCTGTCACTGTTTCCTAAGTGCATCACTGTTACTCAGTGGCATAAGGGCTCCATGGATTTGAATGTGAGTGAGGGTTTTCTTTGCCTTTTCCTTCTTAAATTAGAAGAAATTCAAGGTACATGTAAAGAGCATTTTTCTTGTGAATGTATTGTTTTTTCTTCAAAACAGGAGTAATTTTTTTTTTTTCTGAAAGCAAGACAGGAGCTGTTTTTCCTCTTGCTCTTGATAGAATTCCTAACCATTTGGGAGAAAATGGTTGAAAAAGCCTGTGCATCAAAGAAAATAAGACCTCTCGGAAGGATAGCAAAAGAGAAAGTATAGAGTGAGGATCAGAATTCAGACTGTGCTGCTAAGGTAAGGGTGTTTCGTGGTTCTTGAAGTCAAAAGAAGTCTGAGGAGCACCAAGAAAGGTGACAGGGTCATGGAATGTTGTTGGAATTAGGAGAAATTCCTTTTGGTATCAAGAATCAAAGGGCTATTTCATATTGATATATCTATATAAAACTCATCTTGGCTCAGTTGAGGAGGCCAGCGGGATAAAATGAGAGGTTAACTGCTCAAATAAGTATGAATTTTAGCCTTGAGACCTTAACAGTTGGTAAAAGTCCTAAAACGTTCAGACTGACTGAGGGGTACCTTTCATGTGTAGACAACAGTAGCACAAGTACAAATAAAGGAATGTTTGTTATCATTTATTAATGCCAAAGAACAACTGTGTCATGGAGCACGCATCTGTTTGGGAGTGGTTTTGATATACACTGAATTTTTCTGGCCTCTGCTCTGTTATCTATTTGAATGCTGCTTGCACTATTGTTCTGCTATTTGTTTTTAACCTAAAGTATTAGGAAAGAATATTTATGATGAACAGGAAATGTTGAATTTAGAGGGAGCATACAGGGACTTGTATCTGTTTTGGGAGTTTTTTGACTTACCTTGCAAGAATCCCATCTGTATTTAATATAAAAATGTATGAACAAATAATGAATTTTTAATAGAATTTAGTGAGATGGCTTTAAGTTAGCTGCTAGTTCTGCCAGTAAATACTAAATTGCATTTAAGATTACCAACTCAAGCATGATATAAGCCATTAAAAATACTACCAATAGAAATTTAGTTAATTATCTATATTGCTAAGGCTGTAAATGTGTTTCTTCAAATTCAAAGGCAAGTTCTATGTACATGTATGTGTAGAACTGTGTATCTATCTTTGTACATTTTTGAAACTTCGTATACTGAATATAAGTATATTGACTTCATTGTAGCCAAATAGTATGAGTATAGGTATATAGTATAAATTTATATGCATAGACTGAAATTGACTGTAGTATTTAAATATTTTGAACATGTAAATACAGCTGGACTCTTGAATTAGGTGTTGGACATATAACTACCCTCTTTAAATCCAAATACTTTGCTGTGCCGTTAGGCAACTAATTGGTGTTTCTAGAAACTTATACAAACACCCATGAATGCAATTTTTAATACAATTTACAAGAAAGCTTCCATGTTTTTGTTTTGGTTAAAGCAAATATGGTTAAAGCACGTTTGGTCAACAAATAAGTTACATTTCCAGACAGCTCAAATGCATGGCATCTTAATGTAAAGTTGAAAGTGCACACGCTGCCTTATTTTTTGCCAAAATCTGGGACTACAAGGGGTGAGGTGTAAGATTGCAGAAGGTAATGCAATCGTATTTGTAAGTCCAGTGGCTTAGAAAGATGGAATCTGTTATTCAACAATCTCAGTGGTACCAGATTCCTTTAGTCTGTGTCTAGGGACATTGTTATCTGTTTTCTTGATTCTATTTGTCTGTGCAGTATCAATCTGGGGACTTCCCAGTCCATTTGTTTCTGTTTTCATTTTCTTAGTATATTTTAATTTCATATGCAATCACAGGATTTTACAAAAATCTTTTCTTTTAAAATTTTGGTAGAGAATTCAATAAATGCACCCTGTGAAGTTCTATCCTATAGGCAATGCCACTACATTGTTTTTCTATGCTGAAAAAGCTGATGACTAAATTATACTAAATGAATTTTTGATTTAACCTTGTTTCTCATTATTTCAGCTTCCTCCATGACTCATTAGTTCTCCTGCCTGTTCTCAGTAGCTTGTTGTGGTTTCAGGAGAAGCAGACCAATAGAAAATTGTTTACAGATTCAGCTATCTCACATATATGTAATTTTGAACCTTAGGGTATTTGAGGTCTTTTCTATGAATTGCTTGGTTTGGAGCAGTGCTATCCTTATTTCATATTCTTTCAACAATGAAGTACAATTCAGATACTGTATCTATTTGCCAGTGACTGTCATTGTGAGAAATCACAGAGCTGCACTGCTGACTTAAGGTCAAGGGGACTGACTGGTTTCCAACCAGCATCCCTATTGGAACTAGCAGCTAGAAATCAGCTTGCTTTGTAATGCAATGCCATGTAGCTATCTTGAAAGTAACATCAGGTGAAACAGGCCTGCTGTTATTAAAGCAGAAGACTGTTATTATTTTAGTTTTACTAACTTCTTGTGTTAAAGTACACATTTATTTATTTAGCTAGTTAGTTTTAGCTTTTCTAACAGGTGCCTAAGTCATATATCAATTGGCAGATTGGTTTGAGAGCTGATCACATAGAATTTAAAATCAATTCAGTTGTCAGTGTAACTAGAGATAAATTTTATTAGAACCAAATTCAAGGAAATTTTGAGAAAGGTAGAACTCAGACACAGGATGGCACCGGGCCCTTGCATAGAAGTGTAACATCACAACAACCTTCTTTTTGTCATGTGTAGAAGAGAGAGAATGGTTATGAGGATGTGTATGGTTGGACTCCTAGCACTTACTCTGGAGTGGCTTATGTACAAGGCCTCCAGACCTTGGACATCTCAAAATTTAGGCATTTCTGCCTGTCAGGCCATAGGTAATTCTGGTCCTCCAAATTCAGGTCCATGTCTTGGCATCTGTATCAGCTCAAGTCCAAGACAATCTTCATACCTTTGCACCTTTTCATTTCCCAGGGCTCCTAAAAAAGGAGGTCAAATTAGAGGCAATGGAAATTCTTCTGTCACTCTTTCCTTCTGACTACTCCCAGGCTTTCTTTGTGGGAGCCTTGGTGCCCTCAGAAAGCAAATTTCCAGTGGCAGAGTGTCAGGGCAGTGTCCTGTCCCTAGTAGTGAGCAAGCACGGTAATTACTTATTAGCGGTGAACTGTTTTTAGGCAAGCACTTGCCAAACTGATGCAAATAAGTTGTTGTTGACCAAAAATAAGTACTTCAGTGTGTCCAATTGCTCATATATCTGAAATTGCTGTTGTGTTCCTTTGGAGACTGTACAATTGCCAAGACCCAAAAAATGAATCATTATGATCTCAGCCATGCCTTCTTGATGGCCTCAGATGTCCTGGAGTGGGCAGACTGATACTGTTGGCTCTGAAGTCATCACAGTGTTGCAGTGGCCTGGCTGGACCACATCTTGGAGCGTTTTAATATAAAACTGAGTTCTGCTAATCCTCAGCACCACGTGAGTTGAAGGAAAACAGTGACCTCTTTAGCAGGTAAACTTGCACACTAGGGAGACAGGTACTCTTTGACAGAGAGGGGTCCAATTAGATAAGACTTGTAATGAGTTTCAAAATATTTATTATCATTAATTGTCTCAGTTCTTCATGTATTTTATATCTGTTTTGGTGTCAGTCATTTTTAAATCTTGCTGAATTCTTGATCTCAGTGATTGCTGTAATAAAAATTCAGTTCACTTAATGTGAGAAAAATGTCCTTTGTTTTACTGTGCTACAAAGCAAGAGAAATAACAGATCTAAGATTGCTCTTTCCGGAACATTTGTTACTCAGTGTATTTTATTACATGCCCTATTATTCATCTCCTTGCTAAAAATAATATACTCATTTAAATTCTTACTACTAATTTTCCCTGACTTTTGAGCACCTTTATCAATTTAGAGTTCAAGTTCTTCCCCTAATACTGAAGTACCATAGGTTTCTGTCTTTGTTGTCTTGCAAACAGACACCACTGATGAGCTCTAGAAAAGCTATTTTTTTTTTAAATATGCCAGAAAATTAAATGAAGGATGTAATTGTATGCGTGCAATTTTTCTAATTCTTATATGAAAAAAACAAAATGAGAAACAATGCAAAAGAATATCTCTGGATGCAAACACTTGGATGGAAGATGATGTTGCCAGATTTGAACTGGGAGCAGAATTCATTAACTGACCAAAGACAAGCTTAGACTTTAATAAATACTGTTGCTTTGTTTTAAATAACTGTATAAGACCGATGGATTCATTCAGTTGTACTATTTTTCTTTGGGGCATCTATCAATGAATCAATGTCTTTTATTTGACCGGCTGACATTTATTTAATTTGTTATAATATATGATACATGGAAAATGCCTTTCAGTTTGAAACATTAATGATGGATTGTTACCATCATTCAAATTCTGCCTATTACAATTCATGTTGGTTTTTTTCCTCTACTCATCAAGTTTACTAATAATGATTAAAGATTTTCTTAGTTACATTGTCTTTGAAAGCACTGATGATTAAAGATTTGGGCAGCTCGTGATATGGAACAGTTCATTTCTGTCCATCATTGATCTTCTCTTTCATATTCTCTGCCAGTTAGACCTAAGCAGAAGTGTAGAAGAACAAGGTTATTCAGCACATCTGAATGAGTTATTGATGAGTAGACATCAGTTAACATAATAAAATATGTTTTTAAAAACTGATAATCAAGGGAATTATATTTCATGCTTAGGAAAAGATTGACAGTACATTGGAAATTAGATACAGTTAAGAAAGATGTATTTACATTCTAATATATAATACAGTGGTAGTTCATGGGTTTCAAGTAATTAAAACTTGCAATTCATCTGGTGTTTAATCATTATGAATTCTCTATCTTGCTACATGGAAATCCCATCTTCTTGGTTTTGGGGGGAGAAATACTGCTGTTGTGTAGATAAGACCTGGAAAACAAAATCAGTACATAAGAACAAGAAAAAAACATTGAAGGTGGTGCACATGACTGATCTGGAGTTGTATTTAAGTACTGCATGCCCTTGGTAGGTGTTTACTGGCTTAGGTGATAAGCACATGACTTGGCTGAGCGTACTTAGTTTCAGCCTACAGCTCTGTCACGCGTTTGCTGTCTGACCTTGGACATTGGCAGGCTGTTGCTGAGCCACGTGCCATAGTTTCCACAACTTAAGAATGAGCTTTATGATAGTGACCTCCTCTTTAAAAATACGGAAGATCAAAACCAATGCAGTGTTATGAATGAGTGTAAGCCTGTTACCTCTATTTAAAAGGAGAATAGATCTATTCATCCTCATATGAGAAGAGTTTTCCGGTTGGTCACTGATACAGAAATTGGTGCCTTCTTTTCCAGGCTGTGACAGAAGGTGTAACTTCAGGAAATAACTTAGGCTTGCTTCTGTTTCTTCTATTCCCATCACATAGGAATCATTATCTTTTTACGAATCAATGGGAATAAATGTTATTCAAGATATGCAATTTACTTGTGCGGTGTTTTAACCTTCATGCCCAAGACTGCTGTAGTATGAAACTTCCGGGGAGGTTTCACTTAGATTTTTATTTGTAAATAAGCAACTGGATATAAATATTATTTTTTAATGAGTGAAGAAACGTCTCTTAGACCATTTCCCTCTCTTTTTTTCCAGTTTATAACAGTAAGTTTCAAAATGCTCCCTTGGTAACCCTTCAATCCACCGTTAGATCTTCCTGTTTAATAGCTTCAGAGTGAGAAGTGTGGATTTCCAGTTAATGATTTCTGTCTAGTGTTGTGTCTTAAACCTGTCTTACTTTTATAAATATGCTTTTTGGCAAAATGGAATAGTAATTCAGAACAATTTCAGAAAGATTTATGTGCTCAATACATATGGTATTATCTTAGATATTTTCTTATGGGTATCTGAACACAACATTTTTACACATTAAGGCAGATATATGTATGTGAAAAATGTTTTTTTAATGGATAATTCACTTAAGTGTATTTTCATATTAAATTCACACATTGCCCATTATACAGAATGTAGTGCATCTAAGTAATGTGTATTTCTTCATATGTATATATATTGGATTACATGTAAAATGAGTTTAGAGAGGCTCTCTAATCATGTAGACTTTAGATTCTTGCAACACATAGTAAAGATTAGCAAATACACCTGTGTATTACTACTTTAGGCATACATGCATTGTAATTATTCTGAGATCTTTCTTTGTTATATTTAAATAGATTGTAATTTAACAAAGTGAGTTCATAGAATCATAGAATGGCCTGGGTTGAAAAGGACCATAATGATCATCTAGTTTCAAACCCCCTGCTGTGTGCGGGGTTGCCAAGCACTAGACCAGGCTGCCCAGAGCCTCATCCAGCCTGGCCTTGAATGCCTTTAGGGATGGGGCATCCACAACCTCCCTGGGCAACCTGTTCCAGCACATCACCACCCTCTGTATTAAAAATTTCCTCCTAACATCTAACCTAAACCTCCCCTGTCTTAGTTTAAAACCATTGCCCCTTGTCCTATCGCTATCCACCCACATAAACAGTCATTCCTCCTCCTTTGCATATGCTCCCTTCAAAGTATGGGAAGGCCACAATGAGGTCCCCCTGGAGCCTTCTCCAAGCTAAACAAGCCCAGTTCCCTCAACCTTTCCTCATAGGAGAGGTGCTGCAGCCCTCTTATCATCTTAGTCGCCCTCCTCTGAATTCATTCCAAGAGCTCCACGTCTTTCTTGTACTGAGGGCCCCAGGCCTGGACGCAGTACTCCAGATGGGGCCTCACAAGAGCCGAGTAGAGGGGGACAATCACCTCCCTATCCCTGCTGGCCACTCCTCTTTTAATGCAGCCCAGAACATAGTTGGCCTTCCGGGCTGCCAGTGCACACTGCTGGCTTATGTCCAGCTTCTCATCCACCTGGACCCCTGAGGGGTTCTTCCTGTTCTTCTGTTCTTTCTTACTGTTCTTCTCTGGAGGGCTGTTCTCAAGGAGTTCTTCCCCCAGTTTGTATAAATACCTGGGATTTCCCTGGCCCAAGTGCAGCACCTTGCATTTGGCCTGTTGAACCTCATTAGGTTCACATGGGCCCACTTCTCCAGCCTGTCCAGGTCCCTCTGGATGGTGTCCCTTCCCCCTACTGTATTGACTGCACCGCTCAGTTTGGTGTTGTCTGCAAACTTTCTGAGGGTGCACTCCATTCCATCGTCATTGATGAAGATGTTGAAGAGCACCAGTCCCAAGACAGACCCCTGAGGGACACCACTTGTGACCGGCTCCACCCTGACATAGAACCATTAATCACAACCCTTTGGCTGTGTCCAGCCGACCAATTCTTAATCCACCGAACAGTCCATCCTTCAAATCCATACCTCTCCAAGGTAGAGAGAAAGATGTGGTGAGGGACCATGTCAAAGGCTTTGCAGAAATCCAGAAAGATGACATCCGTCACCCTTCCCCTGTCCTCCGATGCCGTCACTCCATCATAGAAGGCCACCAGATTGGTCAGGCAAGATCTGCCCTTGGTGAAGCCATGCTGGCTGTCTCAGAACACCTCTTTGTCTCATATGTGCCTTAACATAGCTTCTAGGAGGATCTGGTCCATGATCTTCCCAGGCACAGAGGTGAGGCTCACCGGCCTGTAGATGTTAAGACATAGTACTAAATAATCTAGCTGTAGATTTCCCTGTACATTGCAGAGAAGTTGCACTAGATGATCTTAAAAGTCCATTCCAACTCTAATGATTATGTGATTATATGAATACAGAGACAAGGTTGCATCCCTGAAGTTCCTTGTATTTATCAGACAACAGTACCTTTTGACTAAGGATGAAGAAATACAGTCTTTGCCTTAAGTTAGATATTCATGCTTGAATTCAGAAATTTACTCCAGCCTCTTCCTAGTAATTCACCAGACCTCACTAAATTGTAAAGTAAAACATATGATGATGTCTTCGTTTTCTGTCATTGTTATCTGGTTCATTGATCTTGTGTGTGTGTGTGTATATGCCTTGGTCTATGGTAAGGTTGAATACAAATCAGTCTGTTTTGAGAATATTCATTTATTGCATGGCTAAGTGCTAGGCTACTCTGCATTAACTGTTGACTTGCGTACTTCAGCTACAGTTCTGACCTTGACTAAGTAGTGCTGCATATGCTATGTAGATAATTCAGCTGGTTCTTAAACCCGTGGAATCATGCCTGGCTTAATACTTACTCATTGCAATGTGACCGCTGCAGTGCGTTTAGAAACATGTTAATCACTGATGTTCTATAACACATAAAAACGTGCAGTTAAAAATGATTATGTAGATAACATGGATCTATTTTTCCAGATTTTGCCTAGGAATAGAAATTGTTTGAGGAGCCATGATGCATGTTTACTTCATATGCTGTGAAGTACTGCCATTCCTAAATGTTTCGTACTTTAGTTTTTTTTTTCATCTGCGTTCCTGCACAATTTGTCCTAGTGCTGTAAGCTCAGGTAGAAGAGTGATGCTCTGTTGTGATTTTGAACATGACCTTTAGATGCAAGAGGCAAAGTGGCTCATTGAGATAAGATAGAACAGCAAAATGAATCTGAAGTATTTGTAATTAAGCAAAAAGGTATTTTAGAGACTGGAAAGGAAAGTTTCACTACTAATGAGAAGAAAAGCTGCAGACAGCGATAAAATCAGGTTTAAATAAATGGCTAAGCAAGAAACAGATTTCAGAAAAATTTCAATGACTTAAACTCTCTGCTGGGTCAAGACCGCATTTCCAGCATTCTGCCTCTGAAGGTGGCAGCAGGAGATACTAGTTATGGAGAGCAGGTGAAGCTGGCTACCCTCTGCTGCCCTTCCTCTCTGCAGCAACCACATCTTTTTGATTAGGAATATTAAAAAGAATGAACAGAGCTGTATCCTCTAGTATCTGATTTTGACTTGTCTATCATTTTGAACTTACTGAGAATGCTTGCCTCTATAGGTTCCTGTGGCAACAAATTCTAGTTTGTGACCCAAGGTGCCAAATTCTTATGGGCAAGAAAGGATATGTTAAAATCATACAAACATGTGATCTTAGCTGTCTGGCCTGGTGACATGACCTAGCAGAATAACCTGTCGAGTTTTTGTTTGTTTTTAACACAAACAAAATGTAAATATTAAAGGAGTTGTTATCTTGCAGGGACAAAGTTGTTTGGTTTGACAGAATAAGGGGATTCAGAAAACAAAGAGTCCTAGCATAAAGATAGTGGTACAGAGGTTGAATGGATTTTAGAAAGAAAGCTTACTGCTGAACAATGAATAATGGCATGTTCAGCTGTGAAGATTAAATGAGTTTGGCTGTACTTTGGAATAAATCTCAATACGTTCTTTGTGAAGATTAAGTTACATGCTCCTGCCTATGCTCAGCTATGGCTTTTAGAAGTCTGTGGCTTGCTCAAGAGGATGAAACATACAGAAACTGATAGGTGTGTGAACAGATTGGCTGTTGGGATTCTGCTTTCTGTAAGAAGATTTTGAGTTGCCATTTTTGATGAAAGGAGATGCAAGTTATCATCCCCATCTAGGATAACTAACAAAATACCTCTGTGAGAAAATAGTGGCCCCAAATCAGTGATTACATGATCTATCTCCAAACAAATTTTTTCTTGATTTATAGGAAGAAAGCAGATTGCCTGGCATTAGTCTGAGAATTTCGTTAGCTTTCTGTTATTTTAAAAGTCCAGAGGAAGGAGAGATTCACAGCGTGCACATCATTCATCATGTTATACAAGTAAACAATCCTTTTTTTTTACTGCTCAGCTCTGTGCCATAAGTAAACTGTAGGGTATTCCTGCTTTGATCTTTGATTTGTGATTACTAGCCTTTTCAGGGTGATCCTCCTCTAGTTGAACTCTTTGTTGTTACTGCTTTCTTAATTGTTAACACTTTTGTGGCACCTTATTTCTGTTAAATAGGATAATGCATGCCAGCTAATTAGGCTAGTAATACCCTAATGAAGAAAAAGGGAAACAAGGAGAGTATAGCTGGAGACTCGTTCCTTTGCTATTAATAAGCTTTGAGGAAAACATCTGAAGATGAGAATGTTAGAGGAAAAAATACAAATTTTTCTAGTTCAACTTTGAAGTGGGAATAATATTTGGTTAAATTAATATGAACTGATAAAGAACAAGTTTATCTCCTGAAATAAAAGCAGTAATTTCATTACATTCACACATTATATTCAAGTGCATCTCCCTACATTTGTCTTTCAAGAAGACAAACCTATTTTTTTTTTTGTAAATTCACGCTCCCTCTAGCACGCTTTTGAAATAAGAACAACAGAGCCAGCAATGGCTGATAACCTTCATACGTTTTACAGATAACACATTTCAGGATTGGGACCTTACTGCTCCCCACTGTTTCAGCTGTAACTGCTTGTCTGCCAAAATTTAACTGATTGTTCTGTAAAGTGCTTTTAGACACCTTAAGTAGGACTGGCTGTATGGAAAAGAAAAACTTCCATCTTCCTCTGTCTAAATAATGGACAGGGATTTACTCTATTGAGGTATTTCAAGTACTGTGCTGCAGTAAAAATGAGGTACAGAGGTAAGATTATACACGGTAGTAATTAAACGGAGTTAAGTGCCCGTTTCTATTCCATCTGTGTTATTTCTGTGTAAAATTCTTCTGAAAATATATCAAGTTGATGGTATCCAGTGCAGGGCTTGTCTAGAGCACTTCCACTTTTCAAATTAGCAAGCTGATTCATCATTTTAGCTTTTATAGAATAAATGCAATTGTAAAAGGACTGATCCATTCACTGAAGTACACTGGCATGGCTTAGTTTTATTATAAGGACACAAGGATAAGGCTCTCCATCAATAAAGTGCGTTGTTTAGAAGTTCATCTACAGCAGCCTTTTCAGACCCAGGTCTCTTAGCCTTACCTCGTATGACATCGTTGCATCTTGAATCTCATGAAAAGCTAGAAACCTCTTTGCTCAGATACTGGGGAGAAGTAGTACTCAAAATGTAGCTGTCACATAGTGTAACCTTGTCATGATATTTAAAACATGGGTTGCCAGACTCTGATGCAGTGTTGTTGCAAAATATAGGTTCCATTCAGCAAGCTCTGAGTGTGCAGTCTTGGTTGCAGGTAGTCATCAAGCTGTGTCAGCACTGGTTTCAGCTGGGCCTGCAAAATGTTCAGCAAAGTTTCGGGTAGGGGTGTTTCTTGTTAAAAAATAAAAAGAAATAAAAGGAAATTAATAAGATCGCAGCGTAATGTGTGTGTATATATAAAAGATGATCACCTAAAGCATCACCATATGTATATGATCAATGTTTCATCCTCAATTTGTTCTTTTGGAACAACCGTTTGAAATCAGCAGCCTCAGGTTGAGCATGTTCTAGTTTTCTGGACAAAGCTTTTCTCTTTGGTGTTACATTTCTGTTCCAGAATGGAAGTTTGAGTCTAACTGGAAGGACAGAACATCAACAGAGCTGTTTCTCAAATTGTTATCAGCTTCATTCCCTCTGTATCAGGGAAATTGAGGGGATGCAGTGAGTGGCCCAACGCTACTCACTTGATCAGTGGCAGAGTAAAAGATTAAGCTCTCAGCTGTTTCATCTCAGCCCAGTGCAGTAACTGCTAGATTGTTTCCTTTGCCTTATCTTGTCAAAGAAGCCCATACTAATTATATTAGAGCTCCTGGCAGACTTCAGGAATGTGACGACAAGGATTTGTTGACTCTGTCTTCAAAGTGGTTACCATGGATTTCAGTGGGTTTATTGTTTCTCCTGACAGGTCATGAAAGCCACTAGTAAGACACTCTTCTTCAGGCACCAATGTGTGTTCTTTAAAGTCCTGTTGTTGATGTTGATAACTGAATGATCATCTCTGTTACAACTATCCTCTGCAAAATCATCCAGTTCCCAGGAGACTCTTATCAATAGAATGCTATATTTTTTTTTTCTGGAAAATAAACAAAATATTCAGGCAGGAGCAAAAGAGATGGAAACCAAGAAAACATTAAATACTTCTGTTATGTCAGTTCATGTAAGATTGAGGTTTATGCCCTGGGGAAAAATCCAGTAGTTAAATACTGTGATTTCTTGCAGGTATGGGAATTCTACGGTATTTCACGGTGACAGTGCACTGTCTTGTCATGCAATATATGGAGAGTGTTTTTCATTACAGAAACTCAGTCATTTATATTAGGTTGTGGCTTTAATGAAAGGCTTGAAGTTTCATGGAGATGGATCGAAGTCTGAAATGAATAAACAGATAAAATAATAAATATTATTCCGGTTTCTTTCAATGTAAAATTGCCATGGAGATTCAGCTGAACACCCTTTACTCCTGTGAAATACAATGTATAGTTCTTTGCTTTTAACATCAGTTATTTAATGCTCACTGAGCTTTCGAGTGTCTGCCTTTGATGTTCAATGGTAGCTGTGTCTAGTGTGACCCTTGATACTTCTTCATGGCCAGAGACCACATCAGTTGTGGAAATATAGACAAAATCCCATTTAGGCTCATTATGTTTGTATTGAATTTTGTTATCCCTCTGCATATGGTCATTTGTCTTATAAGTACACCACAAGAAAGCCGAACACATTTGCATTTCTTTCTTCCTTTTGTGATTGTTGACTCTTTCACCTTGCTTTAGTCTCTTCTTTCCATTTAGCTACCCAGCAGCAGCTTTATGAGGCTTCATCAGCTGATATTAATAACTACCTTGAAAGGTTTTAGAGACATCACAGATTTTAAGAATTGATTTTGTATCATTGAGTTAAATTTGCATTTTGTATTGACCTCGACAGGTGAGTATTTCTAATTGATGACAGTAACATTTGGGATGTGACATGAAGGAAACAAAAACCATTGCCATTAGATTAATAATTTTACACGAAGCCGTAAATTAAACATCAGTCTTAAAGTTTTCTGGGTAACAAATCTGCACTGAAGCATGTTGAAGCATGTTGAAGAATGACGACATTGGTGCCATATGTTATACAAAAACAGCCATGCAAATAGGTGCAATTTTAGCCTTGTGATGGGGTACCATAGGGAGCAAAAGCTGCCCCTCCCCCACACACTCATTTCATATCAATACATCGCTGTTAAAAAAAAAAACTCATTGTAAATTAGACCAAAATGTGAACTTACGCAACTCAGTGTGGAACAAAATGTGAATGGTTACCCTTTAATTCCACAGCATACGTAGGTTTAGTAAATTTACATGTAATTGCTTCCCATCCTTTCAGGCAATAGTAGGGGAAATAAAATTAGCTGCAAATAGCACATCCAGAGGAATTGAATGGGGGAAAAAAAGATAATAAGCAGTTTCATGGCATTTAATTTGTCTTAGATTTGTGGTGGAAAAACACAAACTAGTGAGTGGACAATGAGGTATTAATTCCCTTTGATATTTAAAGGTTGACAGCTCTCTCTCAGAAAATTCACATTGCATTTTGGAATGTTGAAGATAGGAAATAGACTTCATAACTTCAGTTCTGCACATTTTTAGGAGCTCAGACATGGCCTGATTGAGTCTGTCAGGAGCAAGATGTTGGAAGAACAGCTGTCTTGTTCACTTAAGAACTCTGTTCAGTTCCTTCCATCTGGTTCAGCTGAGTTTGTTATTTGCAAGCTTTTACGTGCAGTGCCCATTGCTGCAAAAGTTGGTTTAATGGAGAGTTTAGCTAAAAATATTTTTTAATGGCTGATTTATTAGCCTCGGGCTTGAAACTGCATATCTTCTTTGAAATATATGTTCCATCTTTACAGATTCTTTTCTTCCTCCAAGGTTGAGCTGAGGTTGTGGTGACAGTAAAATTGTTTTGATGCCACAGCTGCATCAGTCACAAGCAGTGATGTGGAATCTGACTGATTCCATTGCTTAGGGTGTACTTTAATAAGAGATTTGTCTGCAGCCCTAGAGACTGCACATTTTGGTTTTTGTTTGGGCAGAACTTCACCAGAGAGAACTATAGTTCTGTCAGGTAACCATATTCAATGGATGTCAATAGGACAGAAAGGAGACATCTTCTGTACTCCACATTTGATGTTTTGAATGAGATTTTCTGTCTGGTACTTTGTACAGATGTTAAGACTTCAGACACAGGTATGCTGGCTAAGTTCCAGGAAGCTAAGCCTTCAGCCCTAGCACTACCCCTTCTAGCAATAACTCAAGCTCGTTTTAGTTAGGCTTCTCTCTTTAGCCAGTGCTCAGTTCTCTGAATCTCCTGGGTGGCCCATGCACTCACAAAGACTGAAGAACAGAGCGGACATGCTAGAGCAAGGATGGCACTCTCAATATTGCGTGACATGGCATAGTAGAGACACCCAAAAAGGCAATATGGTCTCACTGTTCTCATAAGGAGGGTTCCACATCCTATGCTAAGCTCTCTGCTGCTGTATTCTGAACCTCTGCAGTTTTTATCCCAACTCTGGAAAAATACTAGCTCAGGAGAATCTGCAGGCTCAGCAGCAAGATATCAGGATGTGGGGATGGATGTTCTGGTGTTAGAAGGTGGTTGCAAAGCAAACAAAACACACATTAGGGAATAGTTAAGTTCCCCAGGGGAATGTTGTTTCCTCAGATTGTCTGGAATTGTTTTTGATTTCTTTTACCTGGGGAAGTAGCTGTAAAAATATGTGAGTAGTGGCATGGAGCAATTTTAGATACAGTCTGAACAATGAACTGAGACAACTCCCCAAAAACAAAAAGCAAATGAAAGGGAGGTGCACCGTAAGTTCAAATAAAAAATGAGAGGGAAGCGAGGCCATCAATAAAATGCTGTGCCAGGAGAAAAGGAAGGAGAGACTCGTTGCTGTTGGGACCTGCCTAGAGAAATGTATCTGATCTCCTTGCTTAATTGATCTGATCTGAGCCTGGTGCAGATGGTAGGTGAATGTGAGATATGAATTTTCATAAAGGAGTTGAAAATGGCAAGGATTTGAAGACACCTCTGCACACAGTAGGGTTCCTGCATTGAAAAGGCAATAGATACTTCCAGAGCCATCATAGCATCATATCATTTTGGGATGTCCTCAGGTAGAAAGAAGTACAGAACTTAGCAATTCTTGGCCTTAACTGAAATAGTCTTTTTGATAAATGTTGTCCTATTGCTCTTTCTGAATAGATCATACTATGCTCACTATAATAATAACAGAAGAGTGAAAAAGTTATATCTATTGTGTTATACAACTAATTTTTTCATGCACTGAATTGTATTTGAGCGTGTGATAAAGTGTGTGTGTGTTTACATATGTATTTGAAGTTTATCTAGAGCACAGCCTTTTAGCAAAACAAAACATTCCTAAAATAACATTTCTGTCTTTATATTAATTGAAAAGAAACTTGTGTATAACATGATGCCAGATGTTCACTACCATCACAAATCACACCAGAAGAAAAAAAAAAAAAGCAGGCATAATTATTTAAGGAAATAATGAAGCTAGAAGTTTGGGGGAATCATTTGTCAGGTAAATGAATCTCAGCATGAACTGTATGACCATGGGATGATGCCATATTTGTCAGAAAGCTGTTAGCTGTTGGGGAGGACAACTGCTTTGTTCCTCTATTTTTCTCTTCCTTACTTTCCTTTGTGCTGCTCTCAGAGTATCATAGTAGATAGTAAAACGTGTAGACTGGTAAACTGGTAAAAACAAGTAGATGGTAAAACTTGAAGCATCCAAAGTGACATGTATGCAAAACTCTCTCTGAAATAAATTCTGAGGAAACTCAGACCCCTATAGCATTACAAAGACTCTGCTAGCAGCCATTGACGAGGACAATATGGACAAAGCTTATTGCTTCTCTTTCCTTACTTTTCTCTGAAATACTAGTCACTAGTATATTTTTAAACATGCCAAACATCGCCTAAAAACATTTTTTTCTAGCTTTGTTTCAAGTTATGTGTGAGAGCTGGTATACCAAAGCTAAGTTTCATTTTGAGGAGAAGTAGTAGGAAAATATGTAGATGGAAAAAGACACATGCCATGATATTATTGATAACAAAGCACCTTTCCAAGCTGAGGAGATGTATCTTGCTTTCCAGATTCCTCTAAAGTGATGTGTATTGGGCCTCACTGTTCAGCCAGTTGTAGCCCTTCAGATATGTGGACTCTCAAACAATCTAATAGGAAGAGAATTCACTGGAACTTGGAACAGACAGATACAGAATCAACTCAGATATAACCAAAATATTTTTTTCTTTCTTTCTTCTTTTTCCATAAAGGAAAAGATCACTCTAAATAACTGTATTTTGCCCAGAATAAAATGTTTTCATCTGAGATAATTATACCTTTGTATTTAACATTTAAAAGAAAAAGAAATCCATGATTTTTTAAATACTAAGTAGTGCCAAAAGGAAGTGAGACTATGTGATGATAATGTGTGTGACTCGCTGGCCTAGAAATTTGTACTTACTGACCTATTTCAGTGACATTCAATGTGGAAGTAGAAATCTTAGAGTTGCTACTTTCCAGTGTGTTTTCTGGGGGAAAAAAAAGCAATGAGTGAAGAGAAACCCTATTTGTGCTGTGGCTGGAGGAAAGGCTGTTCGAGCTCTGATTGGAGATGCCATGCTGAAATGGTAGTAACTTGGGTTAACACGGAGTTAAATCCAGCTGGCAACTGGTCTGTAGTGGTGTTTCCCTGTGGTCAGTGTTGGGGCTGGCCCTGTTTAGTATCTTTATTGATGATCTTGATGAAGGGATTGAGTGCACCCTCAGTACATTTGCAGATGACATCAAGTTGGGAAAAAGTGTCCATCTGCCTGAGGGCAGGAAGGCCCTACAGAGGGATCCGGAGAGGCTGGATCAATGGGATGAAGCCACTTGTATGAGCTTCAAGAAGATCAAGTGCCGGGTCCTGCACTTTGGTCAGAACAACCCTACAGGTTAGGGGCAGAGTGGCTGGCGAGCTGCACAGAGGACAAGGATCTCAGGGTGTTAGCTGACAGTGGCTGAACATGAGCCAGCAATGTGCCCAGGTGGCGAAGAAGGCTGACGGCATCCTGGCTTGTATCAGAAACAGCACAGCCAGCAGGAGCAGGGAGGTGATCGTCCCTCTGTACTTGACACTGGTGAGGCTGCATCTTGAGTACAGTGTTCAATTTTGAGCCCCTCACTACAAGAAAGACATTGAGGCCCTGGAGTGTGTCCAAAGAAGGGCAACAAAACTGATGAGGGGTCTGGAGCACAAGTCTTATGAGGAGTGGCTGAGGGAACTGCAATTGTTTAGTCTGGAGAAGAGGCTCAGGGGAGGCATTCTAGCTCTCTACAACTACCTGAAAGGAGTAGCAAGGTGGGGGTTGACCTCTTCTCCCAGGTAACTAGTGATCGAAGAAGAGTTTACGTTGCGCTAGGGGAAGTTCAGGTTGAATATTTAAGAAAAATTTCTTCTCCAGAAGAGTGGTGAGGTACTGGAACAGGCTGCCCAGGGAGGTGATGGAGTCACCGTCCCTGAGGTGTTCAAGAAACCGGTAGATGTGGCACTGAGGAACATGCTGGTGGTGGGCTGATGGTTGAGCTAGATGACCTTAGAGGTCTTTTCCAACCTTAATGATTCTATGACAGCCTGGAGAAGCTTGGCTTGGCTAGGCAGGAGTTGCTTGTGCAGGCAGCTGTAATCAAGTTCTTCTTTGGTGGAGCTAAGGGCTTAAGGGAGAGGAGCAAGGACAAAGCAGTTTTGCTAGATCTGGCTCTTAACTTCCAGTGCTAAAGCCAGAACAGATGTGTACTGTAAAAAAATATTTGCCTTTTAGAACAAGTGAACACAAAACAGCACAGTGATGAGGCTATAGAAACATGATGTACTTCCTCTAAATAGGACTCTGAATAAAATTAAAATCTTCATCTAGAATGAATCAAATTATGTTGCCTTAAAAAGTAAATTGTTCACTTGTGACAAGCTCCTGGTTTCTAGGAATTTAGGCTGGAAATAACATCAGTATATCAGTTAAGCTGCTCAAAAACAGACTTGTTTATGTTTTAAGTGTCTTCCTGTTAATGTTTTCTCCTGATATAAGTTGCTATGTAAATAGGAGAATATTATTTTAATGAGCCCACAAAGCATGTTGTTGATGTCTATGAATGCACGCACACATGCAACTCATGTTCTTTGGTACAGCTTTCTTGTGTTCTTGTTTGGGAAACTGCTGTGGAAGAGTTGCTGCCGGTAGGATCTTTCTAGGTTTTTTTCACGTTGTTGTGCTGTGGTTTTGTAGTGTATAATTTCATGCTGTTGCATCTCAAAATCAATTTCTTTCAAACAAAGCAAAGGTTGCCTATGTTGAGTTCTTAATTGCAGACATGGTTCTTGCTCTGCTTGTAAACAACCATCATGTTTTCCTTGTTTCCCTAATAACAGAACAAATGTGTGCATATGTATATGCTTTTTTGAAGAGAAAGATGTGGATTTGAAATATGAGAGGCTGGGATGAGTATTTTATTTGGAGTGAAGTCACTGAAGAGCACTGAAGGAAGCCTTAGGAAAGAGCAGCAGTGACTACAGCACTGCTCCTTTAGAGGACTGCCAAGAATAAAAGCGTTTTGAAAAACATAATTGTGGGAAATTACTATAATGGCAGCTATTTTGTGTATGGTAGCATTAGTAAGACAGTGCTTCCAATTTTTCTTTTTTAATTTCAGTGGATATACTTGGTAAGATCAGATGGTTGCATTATACAAATAGCAACAAGAGGAAAATGATGTACACTGTTACATTTATAGGTTATTTCATACTTGTTAAATAAGTATGATATTGATTGTAAGCTATTCTAATTTACTAATGTCTCCAGGCCTAATTTGTTTTGATGGCCTGTAAACAGTACTCACAGAGGAGGAAAGGCAGTAATGACCAAAACTGCCAAGGTATTCATAGGAAGAACAAACTAAGTATTTGGATATGAAAGAAATGTGATTCAAATAGAAGAGAACAGACATTGTCAGAATAATGCTGCAAACCTAGTAGGACTTGAGGGAAGGAGAACAGAATCCACATTAAAAAAAAATGTACTTTTTTAATACAGAGAATAGAAAAAGTGTTTCAAAAGAAAAAAAGTTGGGATGAACACACCTAGGGATCCAAATATTTTGAAACTTAAAAGAATTTCTTTTCTTTTGATATTCACTCAAAACAGTTTCCAATGTATTATAAAACTGCATTGCTAATTGTTTCTACCACAATACATGACAATCAAACAGGCTTTTAAATACTCTTCCCCATTACTGCCACAAAACCCTTTTTTATGGCATCAGTCCAGTGAAGCAGGTTTTACTGCTGTTTGCTGTGGTGTAACAAAGAATACATACTCCATTTTCTGCTCTGTTTTACTTCAGTAAAAATGACCCTGGGTCGTTTACTGAAGTAATGCTTCATGTAGGCTGAGTACCTGCCTTCAGCAGGTGATGTGGAGGCAGCTAGCAGTGCAGCCATGTCCTGCATCACCCAGGGATAAGGGGAAAAGACCCAGGCATTTTGACACATTCCTGCTCTCCTCTTTTGCAAGCATGAAGATTTCAGGCACTGTATAACTCTGACCATAAGCTATTGCAACTTAGGAAACTAACTGAGACTTGTTTGTATATTCTCAGGATAACATGAAGCTACTGCTCAACGGTGAAGCCTACTCGTTGCCTAGTTCCAAAATAAAGAAATCTAGTGCTGTTTCTGTCCTTTACTGAGTCCAGGACAGCCCAGGAATTGGTGTTCATGAAGGGTATTGATTCAATTTTATTTTCTGATTTACTCCTTTTTGTTTAGAGAGGGCAATAGCAGCTGTATGGTTGGACTTCCAGTCTGGTTTTGCCATCAGCTTATTACAAAGGCAACTGACACTTAGCACTGCGCATTCTTTTACAGTTTTTATTGAATACTGCAAGAAATGATTCAAATACAGGATTAAGTGAATTAGTTGTTAGAGTGGGAGCTCTGAGTGTTATAGACACTACTGAGTTGGTGTATGAGGGCAGCTGGAACCTGCTGTGCTTCCCCACGCTGCAGCTGAAACCGCAAATGAGCACAGGCAGTGTGAAATACCCAGGGTGAGGCATGGTGCTTGGAATAGTTTGAAAAGCATCTGAAGCTGGTTCTGTGTACATATGGACCTTCTTCCTCCATATTAGTTTAGCAAGCACTAATTTTGATAGAATCCAATGGAATAATGTGCACAATGTCATGCAAGGGATATCTGTTGTCGCGGAGTACATACTAACATCTGTTTATCCCATATGGAAAGCTTTTGAGCAGTCTATATAGAAACAATTCCACTAACTGAACATATTTTGCTTTTCCTGACTCATTATTTATTTTAAGAACTTCTGTTTGGTAAAGCAGATCCTTCCTTATCAGGAGCTTCTTCACTTAATATAGTTATTTTTTGTCTATATTTTACTTTCATTTTTGAGGTATTCTTGTTCCTGTAAAAGTTTAGCTCTGATGTGCTGGAGAATGGTGGGCTCAGGTGAGAAGCAAACAGTGGAAAGAGTTGAGCATACAATAATGCATGTCTAATGGCAAGAATAATGCGTGTCTAATGGCAGGTGGTCTGTCTAGAGGTGGTTTGGAGGCAGCTGTGATGTGAATGTAAAAGCTGTGTGGAAAATGGGATTTGTGACTCTATCACAGATTTCAACATCCTGCTTACCATCGTCTGATGGCAATGAACACACCACAGAATTTGGTCAGGGCTTCTAGGCCTTGTTTACCTCCTGCCATAGGCCTTACATTTGAAGCAGTGCAGTAATGGAAGGATAATAACTTGAAGAGGATTTCATTCCAAACCTGACCATGTTTTGTCTTTAAACATTTGTCTACCATTTACTGATGCTTTTCTAAACTCTTCTGTACACATTCTTTGCATACAGGAGCAAACTCTGTGACAAAAAAAAAAAAAAAAAAAAAAAAAAAAAGGAAAACAACAGTTCTGTAACTCTGCTGAATGTCTAGTTACTTCATTTTTAAAAAAATGATAAAGTACATATCCTTCTGCTGAATGTCAAATTTTGTCAGCCACTGCCCCACAGTTACATTATATAGCTTCTGCTTAGAAATAGATCATCCCCTCGTAATCTGATCATTTTGCATAAGCATTAGAAAATGTTGAGCTCCAAGTGGTGACTGCTGTATTTATAAATAGAAAAAAGATCAATTTAATAAAAGGTTTTAAAAGATTTCTTTGTAGCGTTAGTCCCATCTCCCCTCTCCTCTCAAAAAAGCCCACAAACAAACAACTCCGTAAAAACACAAATACTGTTCTTTCAAGACTTGTTAATGAATAAATTAGCTTGTGTGATTAAAAAACACTTTAAGCAAAAAATAAAAAGTAGAAAAAATTCCAGGTGAAAGTTAGGTGTTCCTTAGTTAAGAAGCAAATGAAACTCTCTTACCAGTTTATTTTATTGTTTACATTTTAATTAAGCCACTCCTTAATAGAATATCTTTTCTGTAAGAACAATTTGAGATGTAAATAATTGTATCTCAAACCTTTAGCTGCGCAATTATGTACATTTTAATTTCAGCTCTGGGGAAGACTTTGGCAAGTACTTTTTTTTAGCTAATTGTCTGCCCAGAAATATTACACGTCAACTAGAAAATAATAAAAATAAGGACAGAAGTGTCAGCCCTCCTGAAAAGTATATATGTTTTTAACTGATATCAGTATAAGTGGTATTTACCTTTGAGTGAGTTACAAGTGGGAGGGTGTTGCAGAGAATGAGAGCTGTCTTTTTGCGTGACCCAAGCAGGGAAATGAACTTGAGCAGCACATTTGTTAAGCAAGGGTGCACACTAGAGGGTGCTAGTATGTAGCATCGCTGCTGACACTTGTGTTCTACTCATAGGGAATAATCGGGGAGTTGAAAAGGGGTTTCTGCACAGTGTGAGATCAAATTATGAAATTTTTGTCATATTTTTGCTATGTTATTCTCACAATTTATTTGCATGTTCTAAAGTAGTATTAATGAAATGTTTGTGGCATGCTTTGTTCAAGGGCCTCCCTATTACTGGAAATACAGACTTTGCATGGAGTCCACTAAAATCATCCTTCAAGACCTGTTATACATTACTTGCATCTTTCTAGTATTTGTCTTGCCAGCCTCTCTGTTTAACTTAGATTTTAGTAAGGTATATGCCTTCAAGCTTTTATTGTTCACTCAGTGAAAAGTGTCACTTAGAAAAGACGAGGGTTAAGGTACATTGGCATCAAGGTTAAGGGTATGGAGCTATAGCACAGAATTTCCTCATTGCTCACTGCCCTTCTCTGCATCTGTACTTTCTTCTCCAGTTCTTTGCTCTCAAAATTTCATACGTGAGCTTGGTCACCCAGTCTGACACCTTAGCTCAAGATCTAATTTATCTGTCTTTAACTCCTACCTTTGAAGGCTGCACCAACCAGTTATAAAATAGCAGTGTTCTTGGCATATCTGGTTAGAAGTCTTTTGCTTTGGGAAAATATCAGAGTATCAGCATGGGAAAAAATTGAGCCCTGTCTTACAGCAGAATGCATTTGCATTTGTCTACAGATCAAAGATGGTTTTCAAGGCAACTGGTAGTCGTAAGAATGGCTCTGCTTTAGCTCTGCCTGTTCTTCCAGAGTAAAAGCAGGCAAGTAGCTGGGAAATGCTGGAGGGAGGATGGAGAGAACTGGAGGAAGATACCAAGTCTTTGCTGCAAGGAGCCAAGCCAAAGGGTTGTGTCTGCAGAGCAGCAGTAGGGCAGGCAACAACCTTTCTGTGACCAAGGGAAGGGTCTGGGGCTTGGTCTGAAGAGAGAGAGGCAGACACATGGGGGTGGTGTGGATGGAAGAAATAAGCAGGTGTCCATATGCAGATCTACCCTGGGGGATTTGACTGGTGCTATTCTGGCCTGGAGAGTGGAACCTGTTATGGGCATGTAACGAGGTGAAATAAAAGTCCCTTCCAACCCAGCTTACTCTATGCCTCAATGGGCAGCAGAGCACACAGGACGGATCATGCCCGGCGCATAGTGTGAGCGAGTAGGTGACTGAAGCATGAAAGGGGGCACACAGAGCCTTTTTAGAAGAGGTAATTCTCACAGAAAAGACTTGGGAAGGAGAGGCACAAGTAAGATGGGTACCCTTAGGTAAACCTTTAAGGGATAGCTTAGACAAAAATTAAATGATAACAAAGGGACGGAGGGAGGACCCTAACCTCACATAGGATACTATAGAATTGGAGGGACACAAGACCTGCTAGAGGACATTTAAAAAAAAACTTTTTTGAAGGAAGGCTGACCGATAGTGATAGGAAGCAAAGGACCAGTGCAGGCCCAATTGCAGGAAGAAGGGGAAGGAGAAACAGATCACACAAGGTATGGGTGCTCTGTGGGACACTGGAGGATGCCTCTGTCAGATAAGGTGCAGTCAGGTGCTGCAGGCAAAAGTGAAGTGGAATGTGGGACACATGACAGATTTGGTCTGTGACTCAGAGTATGGCCTCATTTGTTTTTTATTGTGTTTTACTTCCCTTTGCGTAGCTCCACACCTCTCCCCATATTTCCCAATTTTTATTCTGTCCCACAAGGTTCACCTTGTGCGTTTGGCTGTTCGTGGGCTGCTGACCTCTACTGTCTCTAGACAAAAACCTGTTCTTGTCTTTCTTTGTAAATCAGATGCCCCCATCACAGGGCAGCACAGCAGAGGCTGGCCTGGAAGTGTGTGGCACTAAATGGTCTGATAAAGCTGCAAGTGGATGAAGGAGTCATATTTTTTTTCTCATTTCTGTTTGGCCTCAGCTGCTTGCTGTCTAATTACTGAGCACCTTCGGTAGTGAACCATACAACTAGCCTTTTCAGTGATCTTGTAATTCAGTCACTGAATCATACTGACCCTCCCTTTTGCCTTTTCCTGATGTATTTATAAATGTAATGCTCTGTTCCTGAGACAGTAAAAGTTATGAAATAGGTGGAACTTCAAGGATTAGGAGAAATTTCAGTTCTCAATGATTCACTTGTGTTCTGCACTTCTGCAAAACCAGGTTCATCTGTAATTCCCCTTCTTCTCCTGCATCACAATGGCATTGCATATGCTCAAAAAGGAAGAACAAACCTGTTCAATAGTCCTGACATAAGGCAGAGCTGAAATTTAAAACATGTTGTGTAGGCAAAGATATAGAAAAGTATTACATAGGACATAGTGCCCAGCAGCATTTAGCTCGCAGGAATACTTGTCGTCTTAGTGTTAGAGTGTTCCATAGTGTTAGGTCCATAAGCACAGCAGCATGGTGCTCAACCCAGGAGCCCAGAGCAAAGGCTTGAATTCAGAACAGCACTGTTTTTAGAGAGGATGTTGCCTAAATGTATGACATCTCCTCTCCTCTAAAATTTCCTTTTCTTAAATATATGCTTGGGATTGTTCTCACAAGTCCCATCCTCTTTCTCAGTTTCTGGTGCTCATGAACATTTTAGGCAGGTGAAAAGTTGAAAAACACTATTTGCAAGTGTTTTTCCATCTAATTACCAGGACAAATAATAACGTTCTTAAAATCGATCTATTTTACTCAACCTGGCAGTCAAAAAGTTAGAACTTGTCTTGGTGAAGAATGTTTGGACTGTATGTGAAACTACTCTTGGCTGTTCTGGGTCATCGAATTGCTACCAACCTTCAGCTTCTAATGGGAGCAGACTCTTTTAGGGCATTGTCAATTCTTCTGCATCAGCTTGCTCTCCTGCATGGCTGTTATTATAAATATACTTTTACTCTGCTTCTTTTGATTTGTTTGCCCTGTTGGAAGATCAAGTACAATTTTGACTAGAGGAGTATGTGTTATGAACTAACTTAGTATAAACATTCCTTCCCTAAAAGCATAGGTTTTTGGCTACACAGTAGCAACACATTAAAATAAAGGCTTGAGAGTTTTCTAGAAAACATCACATGGAACATCACATAGATATTTCTCTGCTTCAGAAGAACTCACGAAATAGGTATCCTTGATGAGGGGGGACAAGGGAGGAATTTTCTGAAACCAGATGGCTTCAACTGTATTAACAGATATTTTGTAATTGGAAAACTGTGTCCTTGGAAAAATGTTAACAAATGTGTACTAAATAACCAGGAATCCAAACCCCTCCCTTGCATCATTAATGTGTGCATACTGCTGTTCTTCTAGCAGTGGTTTTTCCCCATTATTTGTATTTCCTTCTTCAGTTCATTATTGGACTGTGATTAAATTGATTGTGTTCTTCTTTGTTGAGGTCTGACAAGGAAGAAAATCTCTTACCAAAATATCCAGCAACGCTTGGTCACTTCATTATTTTGTCTTCAGCAGTTGGTTACAGTGTTGTATTTTTCTTGTACAAAACAGAAGAATTGCAAACATGTTAAAATGAATGTACTTGAAAATGAAATGTGTAGCATTATTGTACTAATGACATCTGCTGTGGGTTGGACTCTGCAGGGAGAAAAATGAGAGGAAGTTGCTTGCAGTCCCCCATTAGATGTTGCTCACTGCTTTTTTATTGCAGCATTGCTCTTCGCTCCCATAGGCGTCTGCTGTCCCACCCACCCATCAGCCTCCCTTTCAGAGGATGGGCACAGAAACCTGTTCTGGCCCAGAAGACACGTGCTGCAGTATGCTGCTAATTCAGGTGCCAGGGGCTGCATGTACTTGGAGCTCCAAAGCAGTGCCTTGATCTCCCTTAGCTGCATCTAAACATAGAATCATAGAATTGTTTAGGTTGAAAGGGATCTTAAAGACCAACCAGTTCTAACTCCCTGCCATGGGCAGGGTTGCCACTCACCAAATCAGGCTGCCCAGGGCCCCAGCCAACCTGGCCTTGAATGGCTCCAAGGATAGGGGATCCTGTGCCAGTGCCTCACCACCCTCTGAGTAAAGATTTATTTCCTAACATCTAACCTAAGTTTCCCATCTTCTAGTTTAAAGCTATTCCCCCTTGTCCTATCACTATCAGAGTGTGTAAAAAGTCACTCCCGCTCCTGCCTGTAAGCTCCCATCAAGTACTGGAAGGCCACATTGACGTCTCCCCTCAGCCTTCTCTTCTCCAAGCTAACCAAGTTCAGCTCCCTCAATCTTTCTTCATAAGAGAGGTGCTCCAATCCTCTGAGCATCCTTGTGGCCCTCCTCTGGACACACTCCAACAGCTCCATGTCCTTCTTGTGCCTCCTGTCCCTGGCAGCAAGTGGAAAATGTAATTTAAGAGCAAATGACATGCCAGTCCTTGGGCACACAAACCCGAGTCTTGGTTAATCTGAAGAGGTTTGCAAGCTAGGAGGGTCTCTAATGGTTGCACATGATTATTTCACTACTTCCCTCCCTGGGCCTAATACAGTATAGCTAAAGAAATGAGGGTGCATTAGCATCATACTAAAATATGTGGGGGATACTTGATATATAGCCTGCTGTCCCTCCAGTTATTTTGCTGAAATACATATTAAAACCTGTTTCTTTATAAAACATTCTGTAAAATATAATGAAAGTAGAATACTTTGAAGGCGTGTTTTCTTATTTGAGGTTTATACTATGAACCATTCCCTTGATTTATATCCTAATGATCTGATTTATAGCCATTCATTATTTACATTTTATTTATATGTAATCTGATGCCTGAGCCTGGTTATCTTCTTTTAGAGCTGAGAGAGGATAATAAAACTGTGATGCAAAACAACACAAATACTTAATTCTTCAAAGTCACCATTTTTCATGCTCTGCAACAAACAGAGCAGATGAAACAATGCAATAACTTCTTTGAGCCCAAATGATTGTAATTCCTAGGTTGTCAATTAGTCATAATGACTGCAATATTCTTATTTAATATTCTTGAGTAAAGTAGAGATTTTTGTCCATACTAGCCTCTGCAGAAAAGAACCATTCCTAAAGTCATCAGTTAATAATGTTCACATTCTAAGCATTTTAAACATCGCTTATTCCTCACATCACTTTGGGGAGATGACTGTGATGATGTCTCAGTATTGACCTGAAAATATTTTTTGTCTTACTTTTATGAATTTGATTTTGAAATGGTATTTTCCTATGTAACAAGTTTTATAATCTGCCTGAACAAGTAGCAGGGATTTGCCAAAATAATTTTCATCTGCCATGCTGTCATAATGTTCACATGAGTTTAAAAAAGACAGGAAAATAATAATAAGCTCACATTTCAAGTCACAGAAGGACTGCATGAAATACGGCATGGAATACTTAGTTTTGGATTAACTTGCACTAAATGTAGCCAGTAGATGCAGTCATTTTGGATTTCAGGAAAGCTACTGATACTGTTTCTCAGTTTCCTGGACAAAATGTCAACCTACAGCCAGACAGAAGAATAATGTGATGGGTGAACAACTAGTTGACAGATTGGGCTCTAAGGGCTCCTGTAAATGGGACTGCATCTGGCTGGCGGCCGGTCACTGGTGGAGTTCTGCAGGGCTCCGTTTTAGGGCAGTTCTTTAATGCTTTCATCAACGATCTGGACACTGGACTTGAAGGTATACTAAGTTTGTGGATGACACTAAACTGAGAGGAGCTCTTGGCTTCCTCAAGGTTAGAGAGGCCTTGCTGAGATCTTGAAAATCTTAGAGAGCTGAGCAATCACCAACTGCATGAGTTTTAATAAGAGCATGTGCTGGATTCTGCACCTGAGATGGGGCTCTGCTGGCTGTCTGTACAGAATAGGGAGCGAGAGGCTGGAAAGCAGCTCCATGGAGACGAAGCTGGGGGTTCTGGTAACAGCAAGTTGCACGTGAGCCAGTGGTGTGCCCTGGCAGGCCGAAGGGCCTACCATAGTCTGGGGTGCATCAGGCCCAGCACTGCCACTGGTTGAGGGAAGGAATTGTCCTGCTCTGCTCTGTGCTACACAGCCTCACCTCAAGCACTGTGTGCAGCTTTGGGTGCCACGATGTAAAAGGAGCATAAAGCTATAAGAGAGCATCCAAGGAAGGGCTACAAAGATGAGGAGTCTGGACGGCACGGCATATGAGGTATGGCTGAGGTCCCGGGGTGTGCTCAGCCCAGAGCAGAGGAGCTGAGGAGCCCTCATGGCGGCTGCAGCTCCTCACAGGGAGCAGAAGGGCAGCGCTGAGCTCTGCTCTCTGGTGACAGTGATGGAACCTGAGGGAATAGCATGGAGCTGCATCAGGGAAGAACTCGGGGCGGGGGGAAGGGTGGGGGGTTGGTAAGAGGTTCTTCACAGGAGAGTGGCTGGGCCCTGGAACAGCTCCCTAGTGCCGTGGTAACGGCCCCAAGCTACTGGTGTTCAAGGAGTGTTTGGGCAGTGCTCTCAGACATAGGGTTAGAATTTTAGGTGGTCCTGTGTGGAGCCAGGAGTTGGACTCGAGATCCCTTCCAATGTGGGATATTCTGTGATTCCAAATTCTTGTAACAAATGCTCTGTTTTGTCTGATGCAGACCTGATGCAAGGTGCTGGGTGCCATTGGCTTGGAAAACTAACAATAACCTGACTTTGTTTTCTGAAAGATGAAGCTGAGACAAATTGATGTCTAATGTTTACAATCCAAGCATACTTTTTCCAGTGCATTTTCACCATTTAGTTGGAAATACTTGATCCTTGAAAATAGGTACCCAGCTGTGCACATACCGAATGTTTTCTCTGCTATCTTTCTATCTTTAGATTTCCTCTTTTTCTTTAAACGGGACAATCTGGCTAACCAAACTGTTGGCAGAACAGTCAAAGAAGATTATAATTGCCTGTGTGTAATTCACAACACAAGGAATTTTTTATTTCTTATACTATTTCCTCTCAAGTTAGTTTGATTTTGTTGGTATTGTGGGATTTTAGTTTTGTTTGCTTGTGGTTTTATTTTTGATTGGTGATTTGTTTTATTTTCCTTCAGGTCTTTTGTTGTTGTTTTTTTTTTTAAGGATTTGGGCAGCATATAGAGTAGATAACATCGGCAATCAGTAAAAATGGTTAATAAAGTGTTGAGATAGAAGAGGAACCTATGGGCTTGTTCAGAGTCCTTGGTATGTCTTAACATAACCCTTTTTCTTTACACTAACTTTGGGTCCGTAGTCTCTGAAATCAGAGCTATGGGAACTATGGGAATTATTGTCTTCCCTAATCGCTGGTTGCAAAAGCATCTCCTTAAAAAAAAAGTTTCACACTCAGTTTCAGGCATAATCTTCTTCGAGATAAAACAACTTATCTTGCCTCCAATGAGAGGGGGCACACAATGGGTGCAGTTGTTCTCTGTGGTGTCAAGATAGCTGTCATTCATTTCTGACTAAGTTTTATTCTCTTTGCCACTTCCAAAGTATATATTTGCTTGTAGTGCTGACCAGGTGACTTCAAGCTGGAAACAAGCTCCCTTTTATCATGAAGTAGAGGTAGGAAATTTGAAGATATAAAAAAAAAATTGGTTTTATAAGAGATTTTTGGAATTGATTTTTAATAAAATTGAGCAGAGGAAAGCCTAGGAGAAGAATATTCCCTGCTACCCTTCCCGTGGTTTGAGTGACTGACCGCAAGAGTCATGCACAGATAGTACCAAATCAGCCAGCACACTTTTTGCTGCTTGTGGCTGAGTCCCTTTAGGATGTGATAGCTTCCTTCCTCAGTGCTATGTTCAGCAGGTGATGAATTATCTTCCATCTCCAGAAAGAGGCTGTGCATTATCATTGTGGAGTGATACTTCCCTATCAGGAAGTAAAAGGGGAACAAGAGAGGAAAAAGCAAGAGAGGGCATTCTGTATTAGTGTTAGCTGTATTGTAAAACTACGGGTGACATAGAGGGTTCCTTCTTGTATGCTGCTTTTAACAAATACTGAATTCATCTTAAGTGGCATGTGTTTCCTTGCTGGGCCCTTATATGCTGAGTTTTTGCCCATGGCAGATTTTTATGATGGCTAAAAGTCCTTAATAAAAAAGTTTCTGCTAGAAATGCTGTCAGAGATTTAACTAGAATATCAAGAATGAAGTTGCTATGGAAAGTGTGTTGAATAGTAAGTTAATACTATGAAACTTGTGTCATGTGGAACAATTCCCCCAATATCCCTACAGTAAAAAAAAAAAAAAAAAATCAGTGCCTCATAAAAGAAAGAGATGTATGATCTGCTGGACAGCTGGAAGACAAACATATACGGGTACTAATTGTATTCCTCTCAGTGTCCAAAATCCGTATCGTTCATCAGCTTTAGTAACAGCCACATCCTGCTTAGGATTCAGTTCACATTCCTCTGCCACATTCTGCAGCCATCACATTATCTGCAGAGGCAGGAGCGACTGCAAACAGCACCAGGATGGAGAAGCCCCGTGACTGACCTGGGAGACGACAGATATTTGCCAAAACAATTTTTAGAAAGTGCTTCAACCCCCTGAATGTCTCCTCAACAAATAAACATACTTGGCAGATTTCCATCCCCTTGTGTAGGAAATTGTCATCATAAATGAAGAATAAAAGGAACTGGGGGGTTGTGGGCTGTGACAATGTTCACATTTCTGTTTTGTACCCTTTGGAATGAAGGATAAGAGTCTGTGCTCCATATGTTCCAAAAGTGCAACAGGTAATAATTTGCTATATAGGGTTTACATAAAAGGGCTTTATCCAGATTTATTCACATAAAAGCAGGTAACAATTGCTAACTGTTTTTCATGATTAAGACAGGATCACTAGTGTTGCAATTGTTGTTGTGTCTGATTTGCTGAGTTCCACTTTATTGATTTTATTTTGATTGGAGTAAGACTGATTGCCAGCTTGGAAAATAAAGTTGTCCTTGAATGACACTAAGTATTACATTCTCCTGAACATTCATTAAGCCTTGTGCTTTAATTAAACTTAAGTATTACAGATAAGTGTCGGAGGTGCTAGAACATGAGAAGCAGAGACCTGATATGCCCAAGGGCTTTTTCCCTCTCGCTGGAAAATGTCTAGATCATTGTGGAAGAAACCAGTGAGATTTTTGAGAGACAAACTACATTAAAATGTGAGCCTTCTTTCTCCTTTTTTTTCCCCTCTGCGTTTGTTTTGATTTCGTTGGTTCATAGAACACTTATTTCTTAAAGGGAAAAATGTTATATGTATGCATATGTCTGTTCCTTTTATATTTTTTTACGATTGCTGTCAAAGCAAAGAACTTTTGGGGAAAGGAGTCTAGTCTGACACACTTCTCTTCTGGATCCGTAAGGTCTAGGCTCTGTTTCAGTTACTTATTTGTTGCATGACATTGCACAAATAATCTTATCTTTTCTCATGATTTCATCTCCAACCCATTTTTGCTGGCTTCTTAGATTCTGCTCCAAAGACCTACTCCTACCTTTACTTTGTCAATATGCACATCACAGAGCTGTTCAGCTTTAAGACCTCTAGCTTATGTTTTAAGTAATAATACTTTAATGAGCACCTTGCTGACTTTCAGTAAATTCATGTATCATAGTTTTCTTCCTTGCTGTTGTTACAGCCCACAGTATTTGTTTCACATGATATCTTACGTTAACTTCTGTGATGGCTTTCACATGTCCCACATACTTCTGTCAGTTACCAGGTTGCCACTTCTCACTCATCAGTGGAGAACCAGTTGCCTTGGCTCCGCCATATTATTGTCACCCAACATTCAACTCCTGAGCAGAAAGAGCTAAAAATAAATATTTTTTTCTTCGTAGATCCAGAGTTGCTTAACAGTTGACATCTCCATTTCACAGTGTCATTAACGAGGTGCAGAGAATACAGACTGGCTTTCTTGGGTTATATAGCCATGTTATAGGCTGAATAAATGTTACAGGAAAGCTAGAAGCATTCCTTAAATGTGAAAAAGTCCGTGTATAAGCATGTGTCTTGATGTTTGATGTAACTCAAGCTTCATAAGAAGCCATTTACTTATGTCTTTGCACGTTCATCATCATTGAAAATATTTCTCTAATGTTTTCTGCCTGTCACATCTATGCCTATTTAGGAATTTATCCCTTCTACAGCAAAATAGCTGTTGTTGAGTCAGCAGTTTCCTAATACGATGTGATCATAAAGGATGCAAGAGGTTTTGGAAAAAAAAATTGCTTATTGTATGCTGTTTTATGATTAGAGATCGCACCTGCACTTTCAGGTAAAGCGTTTGAAGAATGTTGATAATAATATACTCTTTAGTGCACTTCTGCCTCCTAAAAAAGTGATACATGCCCATTAGTAACAGAGTAGAGACCTTAAACAACTACAAATTTGCTTTGGCCTAGTGAACTCTGGAAAAAATAGCGAGATTTTGTTTGTTGCCCTTTATTGCTTATCACTGCTCACTCAGGTGAGCAGATTCAAGCATTGCGCTTACAGAGTTGAATTTACCAATATTGCTATCTGTAGAAAATGCAACAGTGTACATAGTAAGACAGCCATAATCAGAATTTGGTAAGGTTTATTAACACCTTATCAGGACTTTGGAAGGATCAGCACATATGCATTCTTAATTTGCATTATCTCACTTGAAGAAATTTGAAAACAGTCTAAGCAAAGGTGTTCTCTGTGGCTCATTAGATCCTCAGAGCTTTGACAGAGAGAGGGGCATTAGCTGGATAAATCAACCACATGTAATACTTTAAAAAAAAGCACTTGATGAATGCTATTTACATTAGAGATTTAGTTTTTAATTATAGAACTGTGATCAGAGATGGAGCAAAAGCAGTGCTGTGGTGTCATGTGTTCAGAGGCAATCCATGTGTACAGAATTATCCCTAGGTAATGACAAGACTGTGCAGTGCTAAAGTGCTGTTTTTTTCTGGTGAAATCTGACTATGAAGAAACAAAATGTCATGTATTGTTTTGCAGAAATAATTGAGACTGAATGATATATTAACTATTGTTTGAATTCTGGTTCTTAAAAGACTACAGCAGTTATAAACTGGTGTAGCTGAAAACAGTTATGGTGAATGTAAAATGCCATATTCTTTATGCCACAAACTTTATGTGGTATGTAAAGAGGAAAGATCAAATGAGCTAAGGTCATGAGACAAGCTTGTCTTGTGTTACCTTCTTGGACTACGTTAGAAAGAATAAGTGTGTTTCAAATGGAAACATCAACATCTTAGAAAGTGAGCATGTCATTTCAGTGTCACAAATTAAGAATGTTTACCTGCCTGATATTGAGGCGACTGGGAAGAGTGAATTTGAGTTTGAATCTCTTGGAAGATCTATTGCATAATATCAACCTTCCATAATACAAGGGCTCCTTACTTTAATTGTTCCTTTTAATGCCTGCCCTTCTCTAGCAGTCACTGGCTAGGGCTGTTTTAGCACTAGACAGCAACCCCTGCTCATCTTCTAGACACTACAGGTGGGCTGCTCTGCAGTCTGCTTCTAAACATGGCTTTCTCAGGAAAATGGTTCAGTTGATATCACCCAGAAACCAGTATCAGCCCAGGTTTTATCAGGGCAGTAGGACCTCATTCTGGGTACTATGGTTAGCCAGTTCCCAGTGCTGTCCCACCCTGTAGCTGCTCAAATCCAAAGAAACCAACTTGCAACTTCTATTTTATCTCTACTGATTTCTACCATGTATCAATCTAAATCACCTATTTTTCAGGCGCTTCCTATTTGGTTCATTACTTTCTCCATGCTCTAAGCGCACACAGCAAAACAACACTTACATTCATGCTGCTTTTAAACATCATCTTTAGATATTGCTGTGTCAACACATCTGTCTTTACATATCCACAGGTGTCTTCTTCAGAACTCTTTTAGTCTTTGGTGGATTGAAGACATCCAACTTTTTATTTTGTCATCTAGCTCTTATCTTTCACACGATCTCTCTCAAACTGCCCTGTGTTTCTGTTACAAAGCTGTAGCAATTACATTAAATATTTTCAGGCCTGCCTTAAGTTATACCCTGTGCTCTTCACTGGCAACTCAGACCTATGTTGGCCTTTTTCAGGAGGGAGCCCTTTTCCCTCCTGTAAAGTGTTTTCTTTTCATGTATCATTCTCCAGGAGCGATCTTTTCCTTCCCATCAGAGAAAAACCGAGGCCTTAGTTCAAGCCATAGGGTGTATACTTTACAAGTGATCCCACCTTCTGGTCTATATTCCTAGATTACCTTTATAGTCTCTACAGAGTATTTTCCTCTGGAAGTCTGAATTTGATCAATAGGGAATGTAGGCTCATTTTTACCCTATGCCCTGACTTCTGAGTGTGAGCCTAGAACATGATTCTGCCTCACTACATCAAGGCAGATGCTTCGCCTCTGTTTCTCATAATACCTGGATTTCATGCTATGACATTACCTGTCCTCTAATATCTGCCATTAAACCTGAAAACAGGAATAGACATTTAACTGATTCGAATGCAATGCTCACAGCTTAGCTCATATGCAGCTAGTCTTTAGAGAGGATTATCAGCACAAATGATTTTGTGTTATCAAACCAGCAGACAGCAGGGATTAAGTCAGCAATACCAAAATATTGATACTAACCACAGTCGTTGGTAGGCAAATCGTAATTACTCTCTGCCTCCCAGTCTTGAAGGTTTTAACTTCAAAGTATGATAGTTTACCAAATCAATATTTCCATAGTGAAGTGAAACTTGGTATTAACTTTAATAAACTGCATTGACTAGAGCGGGAATAAATGCAGCCTGGCCTCCTGGGTGAGACAACAACTTGGCTTCACCTCAGCTGGGTGGCACAGGAGCACGCTCTGCACATCACAGAGCCCCTGGCAGAGGAAGAGGAATCAAAGGAGAAGTGGGCACCTTTGTCCACTTCCTAAGGTGCAACAGATTTCATCCTTTTTCAGATATGTTGCCTTGCCTCTGAAACAGGATCCTTCCTAAGTAGGTAACCCAAATTCCACACGTGCCTTTTTATTGTGATACTGGCTCTTTATTACAGGATTAAGAGTCTCTCAGAATTTTCTTTTTTTTTTTGGCACATAGGTAGTGGTTGTACTGAGTTAAGTGTTCAGCATATCAACCACCATAATGCCAAGGTCCTTTTCAAGAGAGCTCTCCTAAGTGCTGTTGTTTTGGCATCTGTTTAGTTTGAAAGACAGATAAACCTCAACTTCTGAAAGAATTTTCACAGCATCACAGAGCCATTATAATAATGTTGTTTTTTCATGAAATTGAAATAGTATAATGAAGTACAAATGAAAGATATCTGTTCCTGATATGTTAGGTGAATAGTATGAATGACATCAGAAAGTATGAGGGAAGGGAACTAGTTAGTTTTTAACAGATTACTGAAGTGGAAATATCTCCCTACAGTCACATTATCTGATGGAAAATAGTATATCAAGGACTGGCCAGTTAATAAATTACCAGTTAATATATCAAAATAACTAAATTCTTGTATTTTCCTTTTAGAGTTAATACTTGTAGTCTTAAATATTTTTATTCAATTTTATCTCATGCTAGGAGTATAAATTGCATAATTTTTATTGTTTTTTTTTTATCTGTCTTTTAAAAATGTTCTGTCAATTGCGAAATGCTTGTCAGTTGAAATGGTTACTCATAAAAGCATCTATATTACTTACCCAGTGCTAGAGGAATCTAAAGAGGAATCTAAACTGAAATAAATCAAAACAATAAATAATCATAACTTATATGCCAGGAACAGAATGGCTTCCACTTGTGCAAGGGTGTGCATATTTCTTCACAACAGCCAGAGGAGAGCAGCTTTTGTGAGTTGTTCTTTATGAACTCAGCCAGATTGGATGTGCATCAGCATTGTGTCAGAGCAAAGACAGCGTGTCAACAGGCTCCCAAAGAGTTGTGTCCATTTCACTGTACTTGTGTAGCGCTACAAAAGTGATTTCAGCTGGGCTGGGCAGCTGAAGGACACAGTCTCTCTTGTTTTGGACGCCTTGTTTTGTTCATTGTTGTTCGGAGTTCTTAGATTTGGGTATTTGGTGCAGTCTCCTTTTTCATCCTTCCATTACTGTTAAATTAATGTTAAATAATTCTGACAAGAAAAGAGTGGAAGAAAATGAATCTCTTTCCATGACCTATTCTTCTTTCCTCTGAAGTGAAAAAAAAAAAAAATTCCTTGCTTTTGATGATTGAAAGTGACTGAATGGATTTTCTTCAATTTTTTTACACAAATTTTACCTGCAAGCAGTCTAAGTAACCAAGCAAAAATATAGGAAACATAAAATGCATCTAGAGACTACAGTATTATAATACATTTCCAGACATGGGCTTCTCTGGTGAAAATTATTTTCCAAAAATTGTTATAATCTAGTGATTAAATTTGAGGAGTTTTATAAGATTAGAATTTTTTTTCCTCATGGTTACTTAACATTTTGATCTTTAAAATAGCCTTTTGTTTTTTACTACTTTAGAAATTTGTATTTTTTTTTATCTTACAAGAAATAAAGGAGCATTTAGCTTGTTGTGAATACAAACTCAGTCCTTTGTCTCGTGCATTGCTCTCTATTTAGAAAATGTAAAAGAACTGGCATCTTGGTGAAAATAGCGTACAAAAAAAACAGCGGTGGGCAGAATTTCTGATAATCTCACCTTTGAGTGCTTTCCTCTGCACTTCTCCCATAGTGAGCTGAAGTGCTTTTGAAGACATGTTTCTCCCCTTTGCACTGTCATCCATTTCTGCACAGTCTTTAAAATGGTGAGCCAGTGGTTGACTACAGTGCTGCTGCCTTTCGTTAGTGATGATCAATCCCACCTTCCTTTGCATAACACTAAATGGTGCCATTAAGTAATCTCTAACATATCACTAAAGTGAAATTATGGTGCTGAAAACTAAGTCAGCATGTAACAAGTTGATGGTTAATGACTATGTCTTCTATGTAGGATGTCAATGGTTTTTTTAAAAAGTGTATATTTAGTATCCAATAGTTTTACTTTAGTATAAATCTCCCTTTTCCTTGTTGCATTGGGTGTTTCCATTGGATTTTCAGAATTATTTGTATTCACTTACAGATTCATTTGCAGATTTTCAATTTTAAATTCAATTTAAAGTTTTTGTTGTTGTTGTTTGTTTGTTTTTCTTTCCTGAGCCTTTGATTTTGATTTGGTAGATAGAAGAGATGGGGAAAGCTTTTGAAGAGTGAGAGCTAGCAGATCCTGAAGTAAGCAGTGAGGAGTACTAGGCAGAAAAATAACTTACGGAGTTTGTGCCAGGAAAACTGGATAAGTCTATAGTCACTGGCGAAGGGAGAATTAAGAGACCTACTTGGTCTTTTTATCTAATTTTCATAACTTCCTTAAGTTTTGAATGTTTGAAGATAAGGACAGTTGGTTGAGGTAAGTAAAACTTTTTCAATGACAACTTTTAATTAGTGTGAGTTAGTCATTTATTAATTGTCATTTACTTTGTAACAATAGGAGTGTTGGAAAACTGATGAGTTTTCCAGTCCATGAGAGTGGTACTTAGAAATGTAATGAAACCGTTCACTAGGAGTCTTAATTAACCACCAAATTATATGCACTGCCCTTTAGTACTGAGTCTTTTTAACTTCATCCTTCAAAAAATGTAATTGCACTGTTTCTCAGGGCTGCTGCAATACTGTAGCAAAGGGCCAAAATCATTAATCATTGTAATGCAGTATAAGTGATTTCAAGCTTGTGTTTTTATGGTCTCAGCTCAACTCACTGAATGTGAACCTTCCACTTTGTTTACCTCTGTATGTTTGTTCACTGTCATATCTGCATGCTGATGTAGATATGCTAATTTCAGCGCGCCTAGGTACAGTGATGGCAATTGGCCATTTTCCAGAGCTTCTCACACATTTCAGTGTGCTTATCTGCATCCAGGAAATTCCTTTATTTGACAAATAAATTTGTCTTGTTCCTGCTCTAGTGGAGAATGTTCCTGTGTATTTCACAAAGATAAGTTGGAGCTGAGAATAAGCAGCTGCAGTCTTTTGTTCTGATGTTGAAAGATTTGGAGTCCGAATCTAAGCTAATGTGACCATGGGTTTTCCTAAGATCACGGCACCGAGCACTAATGTTCAGCCCAAGTTTAGGAACGCCGGTGGCTAATTTGTTTTTCCAGAAACAGAAAATAAAGTTCTGAATATCTTTAAAGAAGCTTGTGTAAAGATGGTAGACTTCTGCATAGTAACTTGTTGATGACTATTTGTATCTCAGACATTTTAAAGGAAGATTAAGCAGCCTGTTGCTTTTCTGTCCAAGCATCTGAGCAAATGCAGTCTGAGTGTTGTACAGACTCCTTCCTCGCAACGGGTATACCAGAGTGGTGGTTGCAAGGCGTTTTTATGGCTTTCGCTAATGCCTGCTGCTCCTTCTTCCCATCTGCTGCTCAGTTTTCAATATTGATTAAATGGCAGCCCTCTCTTTCCTGTAATCAAGTTACTCTGTAAGGTCTGCTATAAGAAACAAGAGCAATTGTAGTAAGAAGTTAAAACAGTCTTGTTACCAAAATGAATGAATAAACAAAGGCATCATTTTGTGTGAATACATTTTGTCAGTACACAAGTACAACAAAACATCACAAACTTGCAGGATCACAGTGCATGTATATTTCTGAATGGGTGTGAATAAGAGTATTCTATATAACTCCTCAAAAGAAGAGATTATATTATTTCTTTGTATAATTTTTATCCTCACATGTAGCTAGTGAACCTAAGCAGATAGTAATCTCTGATTAAGGAAGCATTACCTCTTTTGCAAAGGGAACCAAATCAGAAATTTGCTCAGTGTTTTATATGGATTCTGTTGTATTGCTGGACCTAAGCAAATTCTTTCATTTCTTTAGTTGAAAAAAAAAAAAGAAAACAGAAAAAGAAGAAAAAAGGATTTACTCTCCAAGACTAAATGTGGAATTATTTTTTTCCCTTTATATTCTTGAACTTTGTCTGTATTTGCGGATTGATCTTCAACTGTGAAGTTCTTTTCTTCCCCCAGTTAGTCTTGTTCCATTACCTCATTTTGTTGCATATACAAAGGCATTTTGTGCCTGGATTTTGATCTAGTGTTTAAACGTAAGCACATACAAGCTATGTTCAGGTCAGAGAACTACTCCCGCTGGACAAAAATAAGCAAGGGAGAAATTAAACTGTATGGCAAGAAAACTTTATGGCGGAGATATATTAGATTGTAAAATAGTCGTTTTAGGGAAATATTAGAAACCCATTCACTTGAGACTTTTTTAACTAGAATTGACAAAACACTAGAAAATGGTCTGCAGAGGAAAAGTTGTGTAATGCAGAGAGCTAGATGAAATAGGATAATTGAGCTTTTCAATCTTGAAATTCAACGATTTGGAGATACTGAACTAAATCATAGCCATGATATATGCTTCACAGACTTCCATGTGTCATGAATGCATATCTAAGAACTGGTTCATTTAGATACCACATACCTAACTGGCTTTTCTTGTTCTCCCTTGATAGCTAGCTTAAAAGGTATTGTTTGGATAATGGCAGCCTACTCCACTTACAACAGGGGTGATGTCCCATTCACGTGATGGTACATCAAAGAAAGACTTTAGAAAAGTATCCTTCTAAAAACAATGGTGGTATAGACAAGGTTTGGGTTTTCATAGTCCTTTTTTTGTTGATATTTTTACTTTTTACAGCACTTAAATTGCTTGTCACAGTTCTCTTTCTTGAAGCCTGGGTATGTGTCTAAATATGAAAATCTGTTCATTGCCATTAGCTAGAATACCTCAATCTGAGTGACCTATGGAGCTTTGGAGTTGAATTTCACTTACAGCTTTGTGCTACAGCATTTGATTGTTGCAGTTCCCTAACAAACTTTTATCAGCTGCATTTCCCGAGTTATTGTGCTTATCCAAAAACAGAAGAGCATTGCCATAGGTAAAAAGTGAAATGTTTACTCTTGCAGTGACTTTTAAAAATTGTTCAGATGATTTCTACTATTTTTTTTTCTAAAGAAGATGCAATTGGGTTTGTTCAGAAATTCTCACAATTTCGTCTCTCTTAAGAGCCATTACCGTGCTGACCACAGCACTATCTGTATGAATTTGATGGGTTTGCTACTTAATTTAGGAAAGTTTCAGGAGAGCTATAAAAGTTGTGCAGTTCCCTTAAGCTAAGTCATGAGATAGAAATGCTCTTAAGACACTCAAAGTAATCTTGACATGCAATATGAATGTCATTTGTCTTTAAAAATCAATACTAACAAAAAAAACGTATTTGCGACTCTGAATTATTCCAGGATTAGATACATTCCGTAATATTTATATATTTTCCTGAGATGAGAGAGCTGTATTTAACTTGCATCCTTTATCCAGCTTTATTCAGATAGATATCAGTTTTTATTAGAAAATCTCCTATTTCCTTAATGACTTTCATTTGCTATTTGAAGGGATATATATAAATATAGATACATAGATGAAAGGAAAAAATATAGCACATTGGAAGTACAGGTGTCAAAGTAAGCAAAAGTAAAAAAAAAAAGACATAATAAAAATGTTGTGTTAAATCAAAGTGATTTTCGTCCTTTTGTCCATGTTTTGGAGAGATTTCCCTTTTCATCAGCTACCAATTTGATGAAGATGTGCCATTCACTGCAAATGATCAGTGATTGACGTGAACCAGATGTCACAACATAAAGGCGCCCAGCCTCCTATGACAGAGTTCCAGCACAAGTTTCCAAGGAACCTGAGTATTGATAATTCTTCAGCACTGGAAAAGAAGAGGTGTTTACTGTTTGTTTTCCTACTTACTGTTACATCTCTGCTTCATCCCAATGGACTTGACCTGTATCTACCTCTGCATCCACTTCCATGTGCTCATGTCTCTCCTTAATATTCCACAGTGTTTTCATTTTTTGCCTGGTTCCAAAATTTGTCCTATGTGATTGAGGGTTACCAACAACAAAGCCCTGAATTGCACTGCACTATTGTGTGGTACATCCTGCGGCGCTTACTGTAGGAGCACTTGTCATAGGAAAAATACTCTTTCAAAGCAAAATATTGTAGGTCCTGTTTCTCAGAACATATTGCAAATCACTTCATTGCATAGTGACTAATTGCAAAATGTAATATTATGTGAATTTAGGTATAAAATAACCCAAAATAACTTGTATAAAAATATTACTCTTCCTGCATTCTGTGCTGAACTAATCGCTTCTTGTAAGCAGCGCAGTTAATGGGCAGTGATTTGTACAAGACCGCTCTCCTGCTGTCAGAATGGAGGTTTGCATGTAGGAGTGCGTGTGTGTACATACAAGCAGTGACAATTTGTAATTTCATATCGATCTTTTCACCATCAGAGACTCTAAATCTTACAGGTGTAGCGCAGAATTGACAGCCTTGAAATGTAGACTGTCGGGTATAAATGGTTGAGACGTGGCCCTTGTTTCAGTCATGTCCAGAATGTTTTGCCAGAAGATTGTGGAGGAGATCTTGAAAGTGGAAAATTATTCTCCTGTTAAAATGCTTGCTCCGATCCACTGAAGTTAAGATAATTAATTGTCTTTATCGAATCAGTGAAACAAAGAGACGTCTTTGGGGTTCCCACAGTTTATTGTCTTCATTATTAGTCCTCAAGCTCAATGATGAATTATGTAGATGATATTAAACTGGAGGAAGCTGAAAACTGAGATTTATTTAATTGCTTATGTAAATCTGGGGCAGGTATCAAGTGCCTTTTGAGAACAAGCACCCTGTTGATAAAAATTCGGATATTTTTAAATTTGGACGAAAGAATTAATACTGAGCAGGCTGCATTTTGCATTCATTTACAACTGTTTAAAGCAGCAGTTTAAATGTGCCATCTGTAATCACCAACTGCTTGACAGAGGGTTAATGAGAGTTTGCTATTTTCCATTAGCTTGGATCAGGACATTTTAGAGATCTTGTGAGCCAAATTTCTTCATGTTACTTGTACTGACTGGGAACAAGCTGCAGGTAGAGGCTGCCTGGCCAGCCCTGTGCCTCCCTCCGTTTGTTACTGTGAGCTCAGTGGAACATTGTGCTGCTCCTCTGTCCCTCACGAGCCTCAACTCGAGTCCTCCTTCTGCTTCAGCATAAATACAGCACCGTGTGATCCATTCTCTGGTTTCAACCATCTGAGGGCCCGCTGGATTAATTAACGTTTAGTCTCCCATTTTTTCTCCCTTGCTCCAGCATTTCTTGCTGGGATGTGTATTCTCCTTTGGGCATCACTCAAGGCCATTGGTGTGCTGTCTGTTTGACCTGGTTGCTGGGCAGCAGCTTTGTCTTCAAACTGTTCTCTTATGGTAGTGTTGAGCTGCAGTGGTACCTGAATGGTTGGGAAGCAGGCCAAAATAATTTCCCCATAACAGCAAATAAGACCAATAAAGTAAACACTGTGTTCCTTGTGAAAGTTTCTCCAGAGGCTTACATTTCCAGCTTCTGTAATCAAGGAGATTCTTGTGAGTTCTCCGGTTTGGGAGCGCTGGTATTACTGGATGTCAGAACTTAGCAGCCCATGGTACATTTAGGTCTCCCAAGTCTTTTATTAGAATTTTAGTACTAAGTCCTTATTTTTTGCAGAGTAAACAAATGTAAAAAATCAGCAACTTCCCACTGGGACATACAGTAGATTTCTCCAATAAACTATTTTAATTGCCTGCATTTTCATGAAAGGACATTTGGAGATGAAGATTTTAAAAATTAACAAACTGTTAAATGATCAGCGCAGTTATGGCAGCACAGGGAAATGATGGCTTTGGCTTTGCAGAGGCATCTTTTAATTTCCAGCAACCACATGTAAGACTGTATCTTCAAAAATTTCATTTGGATGCAAATATTTTGGAATGTGATGCATACACGGCCTGCCTGTGGCAAAACATATGTGGGTCTTGTGAACAATATGGATATTTTTTCATAACTTTGCTAAAGGAATTCATAGTAGGTTGGGGCAAAAATAGACTGAAAGCTGAAGAAGGACATGGCAGGCTGTGTTAAATAGAAGGAATTTATTAGGAATTTATTATAATGTCTTCCAGGAGATCAGTATTTACATAGTTTCTATTATAAATCTACAAAAAAAAAATCACATGCAGGAAAATGTGACTTACAAGTTAAGCTTATATCACAGACAAATACAAGGGTTTAAAACCAGTCATATGCATAAAGCTAGTTTTTATTACAGGGCCATGTTCGTGCAGATAGATGGGCACCCCGATGGAATTGTCAAGTGCAGCACTACACCTGCAGCACGGCAGTCAGCAGCAGGAACAGCGTGGCTGTGTGTGGAGGGCTGGATTCATACACCAGCACACACACAACGGGAAAAAGTTGCACTATAAAGAAATGAGGGAAATTTTGAAGGGAATTTGGAAAGGAACTGTAGTCTAATGATATGAGGCTTTTAAAGGACTAGGAAAAGCCTGGAAAAACAGTTTTGAAAGCCAGTAAATTTTCTGGATTTTTCACAGAGCCTGAGCAGCATAATGCAGTGCTGGGATCACCTCTCTCTCCTTTCAACCATACTTTGGTTTAGGATTTTTCTGGGGATGGGGAATATTAATAGCAGAAATGTCCAGGAGAAAATGAACACTTGTAAATAACCAGCGGTGGGTGGCTTGTGGTTACTGCTGAGGGAACATGCATCGGATGAGAAAGTATATACTAAAAATCTGGCTTGTTCCACCTGGCTATTTTTAAGACACTGCAGAAAATGTGACTGATTCCCCTATCTGCTCACACATTCCTCTTTGAGCACTGGCTGTCATATTTCTGTTGCATGCACCATATTTTTCAACAGGTTGTCTTTTTTTTCACTCTCTTACTACTCCATTATGAAGACAATAAATATGTGAAAATGTTCTCAAAATAGAAGTAGCCAGTCCTATTAACTTTGCTGATTAAGAGTGGCATGGGAAAATGTTTACTTGCGCATAGTAATTTTGAATCTGATCCCTTATCTGTAGGTGTTTGGTTTGTTGTTGTTGTTGTTTGGGGTGGCATTTCTGTTTTGGTATGAGCCTAGTTTCTGCTGAAGGCACATTCTTGTGAAAACGGTTGCCAAACACACAAACTGTCTCTGCCTTTTCACTATGGAGAGAGTATTTCCACTTTTATAGATTGACCCTTTAGCTGAAGGACAGTGGTTTGTTGGTTTTGTTTTCCTCTTTCTTTTCTTTTGGCAAATCATTTAGGAAATAGGCATCTGGACAAATAACAACCACTGTCATAAAGAAAAGTTCATAGATTCTGTTTGTGTCTTGGCTCTTGAAAAACAGCGAATGTTTGCTTGTGCTATGTGTAAATTCAAATTCTCATTGGAAGGCTTCTTGTATTTAGACAAAAACATCTTTAATAGCTTCATTCATCATCACGTGTGGAATGACAATAGTATCTATGCTTTTTCAATTCTGTCTCAGTATCTTCAAACCTAGAAGCTGTTTCTTTTCCTGACATAAATGGTAGCAGGAGAGTTAAAATCTCTCTTCACTGAAAAGAGCACTTGGTAACTTCTTTGCATAGGATGAATGTTTTCCAGTCAAAAAGAATTTATGGCAACACTGTTCTGAGCTAATAATTGACCGTTGCTATGCATTAGAGAAAGCAGGTTCCATAGAAAATAACTTGGTTAATACTTGTTGTTATAAAATATATTTTAACTAAGTATAATATAAAAAAGAATACAGACCATGAGAATTATTGCTCATCTGCCATTCTTAAAAAGTATTCGAAGGAAAAAATATTTTATTACGTCCATCAGCTGAACTAACAAGTGATCCCTATTAATATAATGTCTGTCAGAAACTGAAAAATACTCATTTTAGAAACCCTGATTTGAAGCCAATCTTATTCTGGTGAGTTATGTTACTTAAATCAGAATGAGGTATTGTGTACTTTTATTTCATTTTAATTGAAAATAAATTTGACAATGATGCTTGAAAGCAATGAATATTAAAATAATTGTATAGTGGACTTTGCCTTCTGCTCTCCCTGTCCTATGCTGCAAAACCCAGATGCACCTGAACTCTGCACCAAGAGATGTCTCATTTCTGGTTCCAGATACCTCCCATGGTCTGTTGCGGTGTGTCCATGTTAGAACTGCATTGGCCTGATGGCCGGTGATGGGAGCAGTCCACTGGAGTCGTTTGTGGGTAACTGATGAAGCTAATGAGATCATAACTTCCGTGGTGTTCTCTTCAAAAGATCTGAGGCTTAGAAATGTTCTATAAATGCCAAATTATTATAATAGTCTGGCAATTTGTTAGGATAACAGCAACTCTTAAAACACATTATTTTTCCCAGACCTGCGTACTCTTTACTATCAGCCTGTTGATTGGAGAGCCATACCTATCGTCCTATATTTGTGTCAGAAACTAAAAGAGAAGTACCTTTTGGCAAAGTTATAAATGGAAAACAAGAACAAAATGATTATTTTCTGGGGATGAAGAGAGTAAATCTTTGATTTCAGTATGTACGGCAGGTAGATTAAGATATTCGTATCTTGAACTCAGGTATTCATCAGAAAGAACTGTCTATTTAATGGCTCAGCTACTTCTTGCATTAAATGCCACTCACATCCTGTGATATATTTCAACAAATGTTTTGGTTATTTATATGTTTTCACATTGTGCAGTATGCATTATTGTTAATTGATTATTGCATCAAAATCTTGGTTGATTCTCCTTAAATTTTAATTTAATATCATTTTAGTGAGTATTTTATAGGGTTTTGAATTTATTTGAAATGACTAAGCTCACAAAATGCCAGTAAAAAAAAATCTAATTATTGCATATCAGAAAAAAGAGGAATGTGGTCAAGGGACTAAAGAAGGCATGAAGTTAGGGTGTATATTTCTACAGGAAGCCAATACTCCTGAGTGTACCTGATTTCTGTGAGTGATGTTCAAGAGGAGAAGGTAATCAGTCCTTGCCAGCCATGCCTTTATCAGCAGGGGGTTCCCTGGATGAAAGTTCTAATGTTGCTGATGCCAAGATAGGAACGGAGAAAAATGAGCATGATAATTGAGGGGGGAAAAGACCCTGATGAACACAGTTGGAATGGTTTCTATAACATATTAAGATAAACATTAAAAGCTTTTCTCTGTTGAATTGTTTCATCATATTTCTCAGGAGATGCTGCTACCAACACCACTGCTTGATTTTATTTGTTGAATAAAATTCTGTTACTTAACGGTTCTATACATGGCAACTTTTATTACAGATTATCAAGTGAGTTCAGCTTTTAAGAGAGTGATTTACCCCTTTTCTTTTAGAAATCCTGTAGTTTGGTGGAGATTTACTTTTCATTGTGCATGTTGTTTTCTGTTACATCTTTATTCTTAGCTCTAGGAGAATGAATGCATAAATAAAAATCCACTGTTCCTCTGCTGCTCTTCTGCCATTTAAATCCCTATTTATCTCACTCTTGGATGCCAGAAAGGAAATTTAATGTTGACTATTGGTCCAATAAATGTCAAGGAGGGCAGGCAGTTTATATCCTCTTTTGCAATAAACATTTAGCTCTCCTGACACAAGCAGAATCAGAATATTGGAAGGGAAAAACTGGTCTAGTGGTCTCTGCTTTTCTTCAGAAGCTGGAAATGAAGAATGGTAATGGTGGCCATGCACACAAAGCTGAATCTCCAGAACTGATATGCTGTCGGGGATTCAAATAATTTTCTGATAAAAGTAAGCGTTTCTTTCCTGGGATGTTGAACTGTGTGAGTGTTGGTCTTGCAAAATGCTGGTGCAGTTTTCCTCTCATCTCTAAGTATGGTGTAGGTTTAAACATTACATGAAAGTAGTCTCTTTGCACATACTATTTTTTTGTGTGCTTTGTTTGCATTACAATAAAAGGCAATTACATTTCTTACCCATCAGGTTAATGAGCAGTTGTAGAATTACTGGGTGAAACTTGGGTTCTAATTCCTGGTGTGTATTAGTTAGGAAAAGGCGGGAGTGCAGCTCTGGAATGAAACACTATTAAAGTTACCTAGAGATTGGTACCATGACAGGTAACCTTTCCTCTGAAAGGTTAAAGAAATTCCTATGCTAATATTTGTTTTATGAATAGTTAATACAGGTCCTGGTCATTTTACAGCATGGAGATACTAATGGAAATAGAGAAAATCTTTCTAAAAGGTAATGTTTATCAGTTAGAGGTACTGAAGTTAAATCTCTTGAGTACCAGTTAATTGCCACACCTTTCAAGATGGTTTTTCCCATCCTCATTAATCAGATTTGGAGTAACTGAGCTCGCTTTCCAAGCGAGCTGCACTGAAATGACGAAGTGGTAGCAGGCAGACATAAAGACATCTGAACAAATGTAGGTTAAGATTTAAATTCCAGTTTATGTGCCTGTAGGCCTCTCTTGATGCACCAAACAGAGTTTGATGAGATGCAATATTCAGAGATTGCTTATTTGGTATAAAATACATAATGGTTTGGAAATGTTCACAGCGTTAAATGTCATATAGTGAAAAAGTAAGTTCTGTGATAGTTGGAATAATGTAACAGTAGTAGGTTTATGATCTTTCTTATAATCAACTATTACATTACCAATATATCATATATAGAATATGTATATATTCAATGTATATACATTGTTATACACTGTGTACAGTTAATGTCATATACATACATACCACGTAGTGATACGTTATTTTGCTTTTTTTGTCTATTACAGAGATCCTCAATCAATTAACTTCTTAAGTACATGTAGTTAAAATTCTTCAGATCCTGTATTTCTCATCCTCATATCCCACAACTCTGGTATATTTAAAGTCTTCCCTTTTCTTTCTGAGCTTTTCTTATTACCTTTCTCCTTCTGCTTTAAGCTCTTGTTTAAAAACACAAGGGGGAAAAAAAAAGCACCTCAAAATGAATCCTGTAATTTGAATAAAGAATAGAATTAGAAATACACTTCAAACTAGCATCCCTAAGAGTGGTGAGTCCTTCCCGCTAAAGCTTTTCTGTTTTAAGTCATCTATCAGCTACTTGTTAATCGAACTAAAAACTACAGAGCTGAGTTTGAAATTCAGTCCTTTTGTCCTTGATCAAAAGAACAAGTGTAAGCAGACAGCTGACATGACTAAAGCCATTCACAAAACATAACTTTCTGCCTAGAATAAGAAGAGCACAGAAAAATTTACAAAAGCTATCTTTTGAGACTTTTAGCCACTTAATTTCAGGCTGATGACATCCCCAACCATCAGTTTACTTTCTTGATCTTGGAGAATATTGAGGCACTGGCAAGCTGGGGTGTATAGGGTGGGGGTATGTAGGGCTGGTATGTCTCAACCAGCCTATGCCTGTATTTAAAAAGAGGGGGAAAAATATTGAGATGAAAAAAAAACTGGCTGGATAGATAACAATTCAGCAGGAAGGAATCTGAAGCCAGCTGAAACAGGCGAAGTGTCATGCAGTTGCATGAGCAGCGGGTGTTACATTGGAGATTATGGACTGCAGCAGCACTTGCTGAGCGTCTCCTCGGTGCTGCTTAGCACTGGTCACAGCTCAGCAGGGCCATGGGGCACTGCGTGGCGGAGCACGCCACCTCCTACGGGCAGACTGCCTCGTGGGCTTAGCCTGGGGAAAGGAGGGCTGTGGTGCAAATGTTAGCACCGGCTGACAGGGCTGGGCCTTCCGACTGCAGCGTCTGTCTCTGCTGTGCTCTGTATGCAGCAGGCATTCTTGGATGCGGCCCCGAGCACTCAGCCAGCAGCGGCTGCATCCCAAAGCAACAATCCTGTTAAACAAGCATCATGCGAGCATGTCATTTGGGCTGTCAAAAACAAGGAAGCCAAGCATGATCACTTCTTCTCCCCTTCCTCTTTCCCAATTACAGAGCTTGTTAGATCTTTCTGATAGTTTAATCATTAAGAATTGTGGCTGTGAATCCTGACGACATGCAAATCAGGGATGCCATCTGTTGATTAGTGCTGCAAACTCCCTGGGCTCGGCACCGGGTTAAGCTGCCATGAGGTGCGCTTTTGTTACTCAACCTGCGCACAAGACTGCTCAGGAGGGTTACAAGTCAGGGATGTGGAAGGAGACACCCTCTCTCTACTCTCATAATGAGCTTACTTCAGGCAGCAGAAGAGCAGATTTCCCTTTGGTGTCCCTCTTTACCACCTGCTGCTCTGAGTCAGAGCAGTGGCCCACCTTGGCTCCTGCCTAAAAGCAGCCGGGAGCAGAGGCTTAACTGCAGTGGGAGTGGGCACATAAAGGGATGCACTCAGCACCCGCTGCCTAGCAGTTTCTGTACTTCGGAGCTAGGAGGTACATGAGAAGTGGACCGCTGCAAAAGTGCCCACTGCTCTTTTGAAGGCGGCCCTTTCGATTTCTCCTCATTCTTCAGAGATGAGCTATGTACTTTAATGTGCTTTGTGTGGAGAAGTGCTTTCTTAAAACTGCAATCTGATAAGATCATTATTTGGCTCTGTCTAGTTTTTGAATTGTGAATAATCACTTTCTATTCACCTTCTCCAGGCTATTTAAAACTTTAGAGTTACTATTCTATATCTCCTCATTCATATCTTTTTCCAGCTGAAAAGCTGTAGCTTATTTAGTCTCTTCTCATGTGGAGGAGCCATTTGATTGACATGGCCAACTGGTTTCTACTTTGTTCACTGAACAGCCATCGTAGTGGAACCATTTTAGGTCATTATGGGGCTAATAAAGTGCTTTGTTTTATTTGAAATTACTTAAAATATTGTACTGTACTACCAGAAAGCTTGCAAAAACTATGAAATCCTGAAATGCCACTGCTGTCCCTTTCTGACATCACCACCCCAAAAAATAAGCAAACAAACAATAACAAACAAAACCCAAAGAAAGACTGACTTACTGTAATGTAAAAGGAAGTCATACTTCACATTAAGGTAGTAATTCACTGTATGTCTGCTCCATCAGGATAGATTCATGTAACACGTACTGGCACTTAGCAGAAATTGTTGCTGCAGGTTGAGGCAGAACACTCCAATTTCATGATAAAGAAAATTGTTTATGGCTAAAGAAAAGTTAGGGTCTTCTATCATCTACCAGAACGGGACCAATAAAACATCAATTATCTTAACATTACACAATGGTTCAGGTTATGAGGGATATGTGGATGTCATCTGGTCCAACCACACGCTCAGAGCAGGGATAACACTGGAGTCAGCACTGAAGCTCAAAGCTGGATTCGTTTTCTCATGGCACTGGTTCATTTGCTATGTTTTCTGATTTTTATGTTTTGAAAATAAGTGGCTTTTTGTTTGTTTGGATAATTGACTTTTCTATGATCTTTGTTTTCTTTTAAGTGCATTTATCTGTGCCCTACGGACTACTTTAGATTCAATTACTGACTTTTTTAAAAACAAAACAAAGCAGACGTTTTAATATATACTTCTTATTTTGATACTTGGAATCCTTACAACCATTAGTTCAAATCTTCTGAGCAGGAACACAATCATCATGTCTGAGCCTATAGGGGCCTTTGGGGTTTATTGTTTGAGTCTTCTTGGCAAAGACCTTTCAGGTAGGTTTATTTCTGCTTTTCTGGTCTTTACTGGTACACTGGGGAGAAGCTTTGTCCGACTTAAAACTAGTAACCCCTCTCCTCCTATTTCCTGCACTGACTTCTGGTGTTAACAGTAGGAAAAAGGAGACACAGCTTTACTGTTTTCCCTGAGCTAAGATGCCAAAAATGTTTTATGCTCCCTTTCTGTTACAGTGGACTCTTACTGGATATGGCTTAAAAGCCTGTTCCACGCTCTGCTATAGGTGATCCCTGCAGAATTTGGTTCCTCATGTCTATACTAAGATTTTGTGTACAATAGCATGCATTTTTTTTATGTATCTGTTTTTATGACCTCCTTGGCAATTTGTTTCTCTTGTGTATCCATGAGACTGGTGAGGTACCATGCCAAATAGTTCTCAGCCTGGGCTGAGCATTGTGGCAGAAGGAATTCAGTTTATTTATTAGCAGCTTTTGTCTTTAACAGGCTAGATTTTCATAGCATCCCACAGGAGAAAACATCCATAGTCTTGTGTTAACTACAGTAGACACAATGTCTAAAGTACAGATTCTGCAGATGAAAGATGGAGTGAGTTGTCCTTTGCTACTGTTTTTCACTTAAAATAAATACAGTTCTGTTACAGTACTGAATATGACCAGCTGTAAAATAGCTTAAATTGCTCACTGGAAAAACACTAAAGTGAACATGGTTTCTAATTAATAATTTTTATGATCTGATTTCACAAAGCTTCTAAGTGTCTTGTAAAATAAGCTTTCTATGCAGACTGGCTGTTATTCAAGATCCTTTGGAAACTGAAATTCTACTGATATTAAATGCACATGGTTAATAACAGCTTATAAAGATGCCAGAACCCTGGTATCAAAAGGACCAGCTGTATTTGAGACACTTATACTAAATGGTACTTATGAGCTTATATAACCTAATTTTTTCTTTTTCCCCTGTTTTTATAAATTGGCTTATATGAAAATTTGGACAAGGAAGTTTATTGAATTCATTATCATGAATTCCTTCATATGTAACTGTTGTTTAAGTTAGTTTATAGAACAGACCTCACCTGCAAAACAACAGATAAATGACAAAAATGCATGACAGAGATTTTTAGGCTTTTTTGTACATATTTGGATAGTGAATGTCTGAGATATGTCCAGACTGATGAGATAGGCATTATAGTTATTTTGCCCTGAGCACTGAGAGCAGAAAGATTGCTTCCTCCTCAGAATGCCATAAATAAGCAGTCAATGCAAGATAGTGGGCTCTAAGTAATTTGGAAGTTTGACTCGATAAATTTGTCTGTTTATCTAGAGCTCTTTGGTTTGCTTTTCTTAGAGCACTAGTAGTATTTTCCTTTAGACTAAAATAGAGCGATTTGTCATTGTTGCACATTTAGCCATCTAACTAAACTGAACTGTTTACCTCCAAAATGGTATAATGCTTTTTGGATCATATCTTATCATTTATAAACTGACTTTTTCATTCCTGACCTGTCCCACGAATGATAGTGTGTGCTGTAAAGCTTCTGATACTGCAGCAATAGTCAACTGTTAAAATGTGTGTAACAGAAAACAGACAAATATTATAGACATTGATAATGCAACATTTACACAAAATAGCCACGTAAGCAAAATATCAGGAACTTGACTGTATTCTTTTTCATACATGGGGGTAAGATATGGACAGCTACCATTGTAATGATACAGTACACGTAAGCTTCAGTTCATTCCATGTGACATCATTCCCCAGACTGTTGTTTCCATAAATTTAGAATATTCTTTTTGCTAATAAAACTGGAGACAGTCGTAACTAATAAGGTGTTGACTTAAATGTTGCTTACAGAGTATCCTTTGGGTAGCTTAAACTTCTTGAAAAGTCAAAGGTGCGTAGAAATCTCTATGCCATTTTTGCTTAATTTCAAATTGGAGCAGTTAATTTTAAAACAAATCAATATCCTTGCATTCTCTGCAATCTAGAGCAACATTAGAGAAAACCAAACAGAACATAAACGGGCCTAACGTAATTCATTTCTTGTCAGATACAAGAGATACGGGGGAAACTAACAGTAGTTGACAGAATGGCATTTATTTCTTTACAGTGTGACTTTTAAATGTCACTGTTCTCCTAAATTCATTTGAAAGCAAAGAATCGAATTTACTTTTTCATTATTATTTTTGCATTAGGCTATGAGAATTTATGGCTTGTTTATTCTCTCTGTCTCCTCTATTCCTCAGTCTCCAAATTGCATTAGAGCTCTTTTGGTTGTAAAATGTTCCAGGCAGACACAGTTGTCTTTGTATGCCACATACAATGTATTCTCTGTGTTTCCCCTTATTCTTGCTGTAATTACCAGGAAAAATTCCATGAAATGGGATTTTATTTTGTAAGAATTTATCCACTTGTGCTACTAAATCCCATTATGTTGGGAGCATAAATGAGCATTGTCAGAGGGATTAGAAGCAGAAGATGAAATCTTATGAAAAAAGGATTCCATTCAAAGTGGACCTAAATATGTGGGACAGTTTTGTAGTACATCTAAAAAGTTCCTTCATGACTCTTCACAACAAGGATTTTTTCTTCTCTTTTTATTAATTTTATGAGGGAAAAAATGTTTCAAAAATAGTCATTATCACATTAGAAAGAAACTGTTAACCTTCATCTTCATTGGTTCAGTATGTCATTTCCAAAGAAAATAATTTTATTAAAATCTTATGCCAACATAATACTAATGGTTAAGGCTTGATGATAGGTATTGTCTGAGTTAACTTGAAACCATATTTCAGCATAATGGCTATGAAATCAATGGATAAGAATTTTTCATATAGAGCCTCTGAATGCCATCACATATTTTTAAAAAACTCATAGTTGTCAGGACTTGAGAGAAAAATGACATTTATAAAACTTTAGCACTTTAGAACTGATTAGTCCTTGGGTATACTCCAGAGAGTTTTAGAAGTGACTTCAATATTGATAAGGAATGTGTTGCTCTTGTTCACTGAAATAAAAATTGCAACTTGCTGTATGCAGCTTGTTGGAAATCAACAGTTTGAACATTTTACCGAGACACTGCCTTGTTGCTCTGTAGTATTTATACATATTGCACTTAGTATTTTACTCTGTTTTCCCCTTTCTCACTCCTACTTGCAAATCTTAACTTTAAAGTTCTGAAAGTGTTTGGAAGGTTTTCCAGACTGTTGTAGTGCAGTAGACATAAACCAACAGTGAAGCTAGTGTTGTGTTGGCTATCTTATAATTAAGGTTGGCTATTGCAATTAATTACAGTGTTCCAATTAGAATCACCTGATGCTGTGGTTATCTCGCTGCTCTGAGCTGTTGGCATGCACTGCATTGCTTGCTGTAGGCTGTCAGCTGCCTTACTGAGAACTGACTTCACATTGCTCTGACTGAAAAGTAGTTCTGGAGTGATACTTTGCGAAAAAACACAGTTACTTAGACACCAGGGGGAAATATTCTTTTACAGCTTCAAAAGAGGAGATTCTGCACACTGAAAGAGGCTTAGTAAGAAATAACATCTTGTGTATACTACTGAAGAATTCTATATTCAGTCCATTAAAGCAATTCTGTGCATTCCATTGCCACAGGGTCTAAGTTCCTCACAACTTTTTTATGTTCTTAACTTCACTGCCTGATGGAGAACCCTGCCTTGCCAGTGAGAGTAGGCGACAGAGACAGTAAATGACTCAGACTAAATGAATTGTGTAGAGCACATCTGCAGTTTATGGCTTTGGGCTGCCTTTCAGTCCCGGGCCGACAGCTCTTCCCAGCCCAAAGAGGCTTGTGGTCATTATAAGCAGGATTTTCACAAGGACTGCCATATGTTACGGCGTTGTTCTTGCACTAAAGTGCTCAGCATTTTCAGAACTGTGTACATTTATAAAATCATTAATACATTCAGAGACTCTTGTCACGCTACTTATGTTCCATCTGAGAAGTGGTAGAGGGAAAAATTGCTATTTCTATTTTTAGAGCACTTTCAGTGAGCTTACACTAAAAAGGTCATCTATGTATTCCTGCGGTGCACAGTGCCAGAGAACAGGGTCTCTCGGCACTGCCATGAAAATAAATAGAATTTCCTAATTGTAACAGAAACCAAGGATTGTTGGAGGTGGAATATTAGTCATAAGTCTCTGAAGTAAAGTACATGTTATTTAACATTTACTTTGCAAAAGCATTTAGAGATGCTTGGAAGATTGGGTTCTTCACTAGGCTAGGCACTGTGCAGAATTTGAGTGAAAGACTCTCCTATTTCATTTTAATTAAAAAAAAAAAAAAAAAAACACCACAGAAATGAAGCGATCTACCCTCTCTGTCCAGTACTTTTCCACTTATGAGGGACACATTTGCAGGCTCTTATAGCTGTTTTCTGTCCTGAACATGTTTTAACTGTATGAGGGCATTGTTTCAGTGGTAGATGTGGAGAAGCATGGTACACAGTGCAGCTGACACATTTGTTCGTATTTTGGGTGCTGTGCTACTCAGGCTGTCAGGCAGGCAGCTTTTAAATGATCTCTCTTCTCATCTGTAGCTGCAATATTAGCAGATAATGCTGAAGAATTCTCTCAGGAATCTAGTTTCTTATTCAATTTAGTGTTGTAACTGCCAGATTCCTGCAGTGGCTTTTATTTTTGTCTGTGTGTTTTTTAATTTGTAAACTTTTTTTTTGTTTGTTTGTAACATGATGGTGTTCAGTCTGGACTCATGTTTCACAATCCTGGAGTTACTCTGAGTTGTTTCATCATAAGAGAATCTCAAATTACTAAAAGGGGGTGCATGGGAGAAGAGAATTAGTAGGTGGTGCTGATTTTTGTTCTGCAGAAATTGAATTCACACAAGTTTGTCACATGATGTTGTTTATGACAGCATGGCTTTCCCAGCATCACCATTTCAAATGCTGTTCCTTAGAGTCAACTGTGAAAGTAACATCTTTCTCAAGCAGATGTCTATTTTTGCCTCATTCTCTGCAGTCCAGAAAGGTGTGTGTAACTAGAAACATCTCAAACGTCATATAAATGATGTGCAGATAAATCCTTTTAATTTTTTTCCCCTTCTGATTAGATAAATCAGAGCTGCCTTACTGTGAGCTGGGTCTGCTGTTCGGGTGAGCTTAGGAGCTAATCTGTCATATTTGTCTGTTTGGTGACCTGATGTTTCTTTCAGAGAACAAAGAAAAAGGATCTCTTCTGACAGGAGAGGAGATGCTTCTTTATCAGCAGCTTTATCACTATCAATGCTACAGTGCTGTAATCTCTCCAGATTGAAAAAGAATATACACTATTTAATTCCTGTTATTTGATCTGCTCATGCTGGACTCAGTAGATTTCACATTTGTGGTCACTTTAAGTCACACCCTCACTGTGTAGTGAAATTGAATAAGAGTAGAAGCACTACAAAATAACTTGTCTTTCTATGAGTGGTTGTCTTTGTAACTTGAAGAGTTGTCTAATTTGGGCTGTGACGTAGATGAATATTCATCTGGAGTTAGAAGTAATCTTCTGGAAAAGTGATACAAGCAAATTCTGGCACTTCAGACTTCTTATGAGAGGATGTTGCTCAGTGTCCCCTCATGAGGAATGGTCTGTGACTGCTCAGAACTTGCATGAAGTGCTTTTCATAGGGTTTGAAGGACGTTAGATGATTCGAGTGTCTATTTGTTCTTACTGCAAATAGGGCCTTACAAATCTGCATTAATCTTCTGCTTGGCACAAGAATCTCTTGGTGTGGCCCTTGGGGGAGTTCACTGTATTTGCTCGTGCCTGCTACGAGAAGCAGTTTGTCCCATACCATGTGAGAAAACGTGTACTTGGCACTTACACAGAGGTTTTCAACAAAACTTCGAATCTCAAAGATTTCAAGCACTAAACAATTTCAGGAGCAACCTGGTGGGAATTAGCACTATGCTTGATGCTGAAGATGGAGGACAACATTCTGATATGAACTTTTTCATCAAGCTGTGTCACTAAATTATAGCTGACTCTCTTCAGGTTCATTCTTTTTAAGAATGTTGTGCTAGAAAAATAATCAAACCAGTTCTTTTAACGTTTGCTAAATAAGACCTCTTACAATTAGTTATCTTTTTAGAAAAATAAAACTTTAAAAAAGCTTAAGAAATGGAAAAAAAAAAGTTGAAATTCAGTTGTCATATCAGATAGGAAATTAACTTAATCAAGGCTCTAGCATATGCACAGTATCAAAGGAGGTGATTAAGGTGATTAGGGTGTGGGAATACAATGTAGTTCCAACAGAAGCCTTGGCTCCAATGCCTACAGCTTTGCAGCAGCCCTCTGATAAGTAAAGAATTATCATTTTCTTTGGCTGTATGCATTTGGAAATAGCTATTTCCTTGTGATTTATAAGTAATGCCTGGAATATCTACTTTGTAAACAGATCGGATATATATAAAATATAGCTATATAGTTGTTTTTATAGTAAAGAATTACTTTGTCCTTTTCTGGTCTGGTTATTAAGCAAAACTAAAGAAAAACCACAAATGCAAGTCTGTGCGGTGTGATGTGTGTGTGGTGTGTGTGTAACAAAGCCCTCCTAATAAACTTTCCTAAAAATTACTCAATGAATAATTAATTTTACATTTGCTGCAGTACAGTAATAAAGCATTAAGATGTATCACTTGGCTCTGTGAAGGATTATTTTATACATATTATTTTGGTTTAAAATATGGCTATTAAAATTTTGCTAGCAGTTATATATCAGTGGGAATCTCTTCTTGAATGAATTTGGTAAGGTTCTTGGCAACCAGAAGAGAGTTTCCAGCAGTAAAAGCAATAATTTTTAATCTTCCAGCATAGTACATCTTAGCTTCAAGTTACAGAGCACATCCTTCTGCTTGTGTCCAGTACGACCAGTTTAGGACAAGTTTTCATTTTTTAATATACTTATAAGCATAAGCATCCCAAGATCTGAAAGAGTGGAAAGAATCATTGCCTTACTCTTTTATTATACTCTTCTTTATTCCTGTACTTACTTTCTTTTAATTTTGACAAGTACTGTCTTGGCTGTCACATCTTAGAGCAAAGAAATTTAAATGGATTTAGGACTTCTTAAATGCTACTAATCATTGTTTTTGTGTGGTGCAGATGCTTGCAGTCCGTGACACAAAATGTAGCTTTGCCTGTTCTGGGAGTAGCAAAGCCTGGGCAGGAAAGGAAAGTTTCCAATATTGCTGAAGCATTAAAGTTTCACGTATTATAGGAATCCATCACCTGAAGGAAAGGGTGATATCAAAGCAAATAATATTTTTAATATAAGTTTAAAAGTCCTGGCTTCAGCTTAAGTTATGACATATTGTAAATCTTTTTGAGTCTCACGTTTTAGGTGCAATAGAAGTGCTAAATAGCAATTTCAATTCTGTAAATGTTCATTGATTCCACGAAATCTTTCTCTCTCACATAGACGATCGGGGATTTTTGTTTGTTCCTTGACAATATCTTCTCTTTAGAGAGCCTACATTTTAAAATTGGCTTATTTTCTTACATGCTTGAGGTACAACATTGAGTTATGGTAACTCTTGGGAAGGGAAATGCTTCACAGCAATTTATAGCCTTGTTCAAAGAAACAAATGAAGATATCTGTTTCTCTTTGTAGCGTGGATGTTCTTAAAGACTTCCAGTTGTAAATAAAGTGGGAATTGAATAGTAGCATTTGATCCCTGGAAATTATTAAAGGTTTTGCATGAGCACTAGTGGAATACAGGGCAAACCTGTATTTATGTCAAATATATACATGCTTATTGCTTGTTGACAGTTAGTCTTGAGTTCTCAAATGAAATTCAGCAGGTGCAAACATCTTATGTGAAGTTTTACAAGTGTGAATTATATTATGCTTTCATTAAGAAGTTGAGTGGACATAAAGATTTATTGCAGTAATAAGGAGAAAGTTCTAGTATGTTTTTCTCCAGAAGAAGCATTCACTTTTACTACAGAGCCAACAATAGTGGAACCTGTTTTTTCCTCTCTGCGGGATTATTGATGATATATTATTAGAGTTTTCAGCCGTAAGTGTGGGTCAAAAAGCTGCATTTTTTTTAATTTATCTTGCAATTTGCTTTTTCTCCTTGAAGTTCTTAGTCTAATGAGGTATAGGCGCTGGAAAATTCAAAACTGGCAAGAGATGCTAAATAAACACAAAGAACAAGAAGATGAAAAATAGAACATTAAAGTAGCTGGGTTTTGGCTTAACACTTTTGAAGCCTTTATCAAAGTTCTTCTCATAAAACAAGAAAATAACAGTAATTTGTGCCAAAATGTATGACTGGAATACCAGTGAGTGGGGGAGGAGTATACAGCTTTGAAATGCTGACCCTGTTCAAGTATTCATGAAGGATGTATGTACTGTTCTTTATCCTATTGTGGCCTCCCTGGGCCTTGACATCTAGTTCTTATGTCTCCCATTATCACATTTTTAGTTTTCAGCCTCTCAAATGAGAACTGATTATAGGTATGGAGTTTGTGTTGAGTCCAAACTCTTCGTGGTATTTCTATCAGTTATCCTTCACTCCAAAGTTTCAAGAGAAAACACTGCAATACAAGAAAACACTCAATACAAGCTATTTTTCAGATGCTTTTTTCATACAGTCTAATGAACTGTAGGTTATTAAGCCTTGAAATTTGTGCACTGCTGTGGGGTTCCATTACTGAGCTTCATGACCTCCCCACAGTGAGACTCTGCTTTGGTGGAGCAACTCCAGATGTGGCCAAACCCACTGGCGGGTCAATGCACAGTGCATGCAACAGAATAAAGATGCCGAGGCCATTAACGTTGGCATCAATTAAAAGCAACTTGAGAGGCAAGGCTGTGTGTTAATAAGCTCTGTTCCCAGAAAAGGTACTCCTTAGTATTATGATCAGTGCCTTAAAAAATGACATTTCTTTTGGAGGTCCTCAGCTGTGACAGAATACGTAACTTGTAGTTCTGCTGGAGGCTAAAAGGCTGTGCCAAAAATCTCTTATGTTTAGTGATTGAATTTGAACAAAAACCTCCTGGGATTTACAAGAAGCTGTTCCAGTGTACTACACTGAAGAAATATAAAGTATATTTATAATGATGTCCCCACTGTTTCCTAATGCAGTTCGTACTCAAATATTATGCTCTGGCTATGCTCAGCCCAAAAAGAGATGGGAAAGGAACAGAAGGGATTTATCTCACTTTCCAAAGCCCTATTGTAAGCTGCTTGGTGAGCCCTTATGGTGATTTTAATTTATGCATTAGCTGTAACTAAGTCAAAGACAAAACTGTACTGAAGTGCTAGCTCCAGACATTTCCCAGTCACATTCCCCTACCCGCCCTGCATATAACACAAGCATTATTGGTCATTTCAGAATAAAACACTGTTTCAGAGAAAAGAAAATGTTTTGACATTTTGTAAATGCAGTGCTTTGACTTCTATCTCACTTTCAAACATTAGTTTTAAAAAGAAGAAAAGAAGGTACATTTTAGGACACAAAGGCAAAGTTTTTGTTTGAATGACTTTTTTTTCATTAATCCAAAACTGAATTTCTAATTTTTGTCAGAAAAACATTTCTACAAAAACTCAATTTTAATCCGGTTGGAACAAGGTCATATGCATTTTTTTTAAATATGTCTGCTAAACAAACAATCAAAAGCTATTATTCACTGAACTCTAACCAAAATCACAGGAAATTATAGCAGTATATAATTTGCCTTGCCAGTAGATGTAAAAGGCATATAAGTTGCTGGATAAAGAACAAACTTTATCAGTCACAAAAAGCACATATTTTATAAAATGACAAAGCATTTCAAAGTGGTACATAAAGAAGACATGTACCTTATAATATATAACACAACCCGCCTCTCATCCTCAGCAAAACCTTTTCTGAAAAGAAAGGTGTTTTTTCAACTTGCATAAAGCAAGAGTTCTACTACTGAATTATGCTGGGAATAAATCAGATAGTCTTTTCTTTCTAAAATTATTCTCAAAGTATAAGAGAATTGTAGGGAAAAAGACCCACAACATTTGAAAGGTTTATACTTTGTTAAAATTTCCTATATAACAGTGTCAAAGAAACATCAGTATATTCAAATGATATATCAACTGGTAATGTTTTTATATACATATTATATGAAGAAAGTAGTGCATTACAGATATGTCATGAGTCACAGTCAAAGTTGTTCTCTTTTTCTTTTAAATCGAAGTTTCCTTTTAGTCAGTAACATATAGATGATGAAATCCTCAGCTGTCTACCTTATTGCTGATAGAAAATGATATTGTAAGTAACTGTTTGTGGAGAGAAATTACAGTGTCATAGAAGCTTTGATTCTAGTTTTGCAAGATGATATTTTGAGGCCTACATTGTATTATCAGGTTAATAACATTACTTATATATGTATATGATTCACTTTTATTTGTTGTGTAACAGTAAGGATAAAAAAGGAAATCTCATCCAAATAAAACCTTGGGAGCATCTACTTTGAGATCCTTCTACATTTGCAGAGATTGTCAAGAAAAGTAGGGAAACAGAGCAAATGTCGTATTGTGGAAGGCAAGAGCGTGGTGAGCCCGAGGGATGAGAAGATAATATCTTTCATGGTACCCTTCCAAGTACTACTTGTGTTGCCCCTTTTAGTGGCATTTGAATTTTGGAACTTCTAAAAGTATTTTTTTTTAACTCTAAGGTTCCTTGTTTCCTGGGTTAATATATGTTTTGCTTTAATTCCAACAACACTATTTGTTGTTTTATTATATATAATTCATTAATTCAGATTATATGTTTTTGAATTTTGTTCTATACTGATACATAAAGATGTAAAATCAGTCATTTCAATCAAGATAGGGATTGTTGTTCAGGAAAGTACCTAAGCGTGCGTTTAGCTGAATCTGAAGAGAGAGATGACTTCAGAAACAGGAGCGAGAGACAAAAGAATAATCGTGTGCTTAGGAGCTTTGCTGGATGTAGGGCATGGCTGGCTCTTCCATTATGGCTCAGGCAGGCAGGAATGCATTTCTTACATATGCTGTATAAGGCAGCCAATCACAAAAATTAGAGATACACTGAGACTTTCATTGTTTGACTCATACTGTAGTTGCTTCTTGATAGTAGGATTCACACCCATGTGAAATCACAAAATGGGCAGGCTTTTTATTTTTTGATCATATCTTTTACTTCAACAACAACCAACTCTCAGTATTGAAGTTGTGGATTTTTCTGCTCTGAGTTATGAAGTACACAAATATGTGTTCTAAATGGTCTTCACATTTTGCTGCAATGTTTGAGCCCCTCTAGAAAGTTCCTGGTGCCTGGCATCTGCTCACCTTCTGTTAGTGCTGTTCCCACGGACTTTGCAGGTTCTGCGAACCTGGGAGTAGAACACAGGTAGGGAGTCCAACAATCAGAAGTGGAAGAAGGGAAAGGAGCGACATTTAAAGAGTTTTGGAGAACTATGCTTAGTGCTTCAATTGTCATCAGAAGAACAAGCAGGGAGGAGATGCCTGCAGCTGTTTGAGAGCAGTGTATTCTCTCTGTGTCCTCCTATCTCTCATCTGTGACTACAGACACTGTGAAAAGTGGATTTGGCATAGACAGAGCAGGCTTTGGCACCACTGCTGCTTTGCTGCTGTGGATAATCTGCTGTGTTCACCAGTGCTCAGGGACATGGCTGAGGAGCTGAACCTCCCAGCAGTACAGCCATTACTTGTTGGACTGCTCATGGCGTGTCTTGGTTGGAGCACCTCCGAGCTACAATAAGTCTGGGCAAACAAGGAAAGACTGTAATAGAACAGCCTTCTTTAATGTTACCGTCTAGGTTTCCTCTGTAATCAAAAGACAGACACCTCCAAAGCATTATTCACTAGGCCTCTCTTGAATAGGCTAAATTACTCTGGAGCTGAGTATCTATTTCTATTGATTTGATATTCTAGTAAGCTGCTTGGATTGGGAACCTGATTTTAGATACCTAAAGTTAGCTGAGGTAAATCTCTCAGAAGTCCACAAGAAATAAAAACTTTCATGTTTCTAATGCTGGGAAAAAATTGTTGGAAATAAAAAGTTGCTCATTACCACATTTATCTTTATTACCTAAATGAATAGTCATTAAGTGCTGCTGAATGCAGTACAGATCTCTCTAAAGGATTGGGCCGTAGCCACCTACTGACATGGGATACTCAGGTAGACAGTAGTGATCATTTCATGAAAATCACTTATAAAAAGTAAAGTACTGGAATCATAGTATCAAGACATTAAATAGGACTGCATGAAATGCATGAAAAAGCTAACTGCACTTCACAAAAATCATACTGGCTTTGAAAGAGATTTAATATAATGAGTCATTAGTGGTATTTTCCTGACTAGTCTTCTGAAAAGTTCCCCCTTGCTGTTTAAGTGAAAGGACTTTCTTTTCCGCTAAATAAAGAGCTGGGCAGTTAAGACCAAAAGGCATTTACACCATCAGTCAAACTGAACGTTGTTTCTTTTTTAAAAGTAATGTTTATCAGTCAGTAATTGGCACTTTGAAATAACTACTTTTTAGGGCCTCTGGAAAGGAGTGGTGAAAAGCAGTAAAAACAAAGAAAATAAATTTTAAGAAAAAATAAAAAACACAACCCACATTAGAAGATCTAACTGTAATTCTTCATCTGTCCCACACTGACTGTGTTTGACCTTGGAAACATGCTCCATCTCCTTCTTCTTTGCCCTCTTGCCTGGCTCCATTGCTACTGCCCTGACTTCCCATAGCAGCCAGCATGCAGAAATGTAGAGGCCATTTCAGGACACCCACAAAACTCTGTATGTCAATCAGAAAACGAGTGAACACACTTCATGATGGGACAGCACAGGAGTGTGGAAGCTGTGTCACCTAATAGCATAAACTTCTGTCCCATCTTGAAGAATTCAGTTTTAAAAAATGCTCCACTACCAGCAGCAGGGTTTGGACATTCCAGCAGGATGGTAGTGAGAGAGGAGCTTTGGCAACGCTATGGCAGTGGAGGTAGAAAGGTATTCAGTTTTGGCATTGCCTTTTACTTCTTGACATTGACTGGACAGAGTGCAGTAACTGGGAGAGATGTTGTTTAAATTCATTGAAATGTATACTGTGCTTGTTGAAATCAGTGAGTTATGTCTAGGTGCTTTTGTGAGCTGAAATGATCCCATGTGCCACAGCACTGAGACGCATTTTCTGTGAACATCCAGCACTGTTAAAAAAAGATTATTAGAGACGGGATTTCATTTTCTCCTGCAAAACATAACCCTCAGCTCCCATCTAGTCTCTAAAAGCTCTTTAGCTTTTTCTTCTATGTGACTTACGAATATGTTAAACTATAGACATTTATCCTCAGGATCTGAGTTACTGTAATTTCAGACAATGAAATCATATTTGATCCAATCATATTGGATGTGTAATAAATTATGGGCATGGACTTTGACTGGATTTGATCTAGTGTTGGATGTAAGAAGGCCCACACATTGCAGGAATTTTATCACACTCATTCCCCAAGCCTATTTTCACAGGTGAAATGAAGATACATTTTGTGTAAATATTAAAGGTATAAATTAGATTCATATATTTTCTGGTTTTTTTTTAATCTAAAAAAAAAAAGAATAGTGTTCTTTGAGATGCTTTAATTTCTTAGAAGGATTTTCTACCAAAAATTCTGCAAGATGATTTCTGTGTTAATGAAAAATAAAAATAGGTTGCGGATTTGAAGAGGAAGAGCTGACACACAGAGGAATATTTTTTGTATAAAACTATTAATGTTTTACTAGAGAAACACTTTCCAATCTAATGAAAAAAAGCACACCTTTGGTTGCTTATGGGGGTAATACTGATAATTGTCATTTTTTCTTGTCAGACATCAGATACTTTTCTCCTGTTTTTTTTTTTTTTTTCCTTTGGTAAAATGAGTGAGATGCTGTTACGTCCCTCAGCAGCTAGCACCTTTTTTCTTTTCGCCTTCTGTGGTCTGTAAGCAAGTCCATACTGAAGAAAGAGCTTTTTAGTTTGGGTTTTGAGTTTTGTTTACCATAGAATCATAGAACCATAGAATTGCTCAGGTTGGAAAAGACCTTAAAGATTATCAAGTCCAACCGCAACCTAACCACACTACCCTAACTAACAACCCACCGCTAAATCATGTCCCTGAGCACCACATCCAAACGGTTTTTAAACACATTCAGGGATGGTGACTCAACCACCTCTCTGGGGAGCCTATTCTAGTGCCTAACAACCCTTTCTGTAAAGTTTTTCCTGATATCCAACCTAAACCTCCCGTGGCGCAACTTGAGGCCATTTCCCCTTGTCCTGTCACCAGTGAGAAGAGACCAACCCCGCTCTCACTGCAATCACCTTTCATGTATTTGAAGAGAGCAATGAGGTCTCCCCTCAGCCTCCTCTTCCCCAGACTAAACAGCCCCAGTTCCTTCAGTCTCTCCTCATAGGCCATATTCTCCAAGCCCTTCACAAGCCTTGTTGCCCTTCTTTGGACCTGCTCCAGCACCTCAATGTCCTTTCTGTACTGAGGTGTCCAAAACTGAACACAGTACTCGAGGTGGGGCCTCACCAATGCTGAGTACTGAGGCAGGATTACTTCCCTGGTCCTGCTCACCACACCATTCCTGATACAATCCAGGATGCCCTTGGCCTTCTTGGCCACCTGGGAACACTGCTGGCTCATATTCAGCCGACTGTCCATCAGCACACCAAGGTCCCTTTTCGTCAGGCAGCTTTCCAGCCACTCCTCCCCAAGCCTGTAGGGCTGCCTGGGGTTGTTGTGACCAAAATGCAGGACCTGACACTTGGCCCTGTTGAAACTCATACAGTTTGCCTTGGCCCATCGATCCAGTATATCCAGGTCCCTCTGTAGTGCCTTTCTACTCTCTGGCAGGTCAGCACTCCCTCCCAACTTGGTGTTGTCTGCAAACTTACTGAGAGTGCACTCAATCCCCTCATCAAGATCATTAATAAAGATGTTGAATTGAAGCCTGTCTTTCCCTATCTCTTCTTAAAGAGAAAGAAGAGCAAGGTCTTTATTTTCCATACCAATCAACAGAAAGTCATAGAGTTCTAAAATATTGAAGAAAGGACTTTGCACAGAGTACTACTACACAGAGGCATCAGTGTGCAGTGTATTTCTGCCACTAATTGTGATTTCCGAATATTATCCCAGGGTGTTCATGTGTTCAGTTGTGAATTTGTTATAATAGTGTAATGGAGTAAAAACCAAAATCAAGGAAATTCAAACAACAAATGAGTATAGGAGAATATTTATAGAATACTGAGAAAAAAAAAACCTAATAATAATGCTAGAATGTAATTTCATAGACGTATAGAATCATTAAGGTTGGAAAAAAAACTCTAAGATCATCTAGTCCAACCATCCACCTACTACCAATACTGCAAACTAAACCATGTCCCTTAGTACCACATCTAATCTGGGACATAGTTTTCTCTCTTGAAAGCAAAATTCACATTCACTGTATTTAGTTCTGTGTTGCTTCTCACCAAAGCTTTTAGAATATAAGAATATGTATATGTGAATAAACACACTACTATATATGCATATACAAAAGGATAATATTCATATTTGTTTATACTTCTTGAGCAATTGAGCACTAGTTTTTTTGTGCTCTTGCATTTGCAATAATGCATCAGTTTCAAGGCAGCAAGCCTAAGAGTGGTAAATATTAAAACTCTCATAAAGTGTAAATATTCATAGGCCCTGTTCAAAAGGTGCTTGGCCACAGACCAGTAAGTTGAGTTTGAGTTGTTTTGAACAGAGAAAGTCACAGAAACTTTCTCAACTGATGCATCCAGACAGAAAAGTATTAGGGATTGTCAGCGCAATTTATTTTTTGCTCAATACTGGGATATGGAGGCATCCTGAACTCAGGATTCTGTAAGTTCTCTACATTCTTTTATTGCAAACCAGATAGTTTGCAGGTTTTATCCCAAAATTATCTCTAAGTGATCCTAATGAGAGTATCGAAAAATTTTTCCCATTCTGTCACTTCTAGATATCAGACATTATGACTTTGTACAAGCTTAATTGTGGGATATTCATTTCTTCTTATAGCACATTAGCAAGCAGTGGATGGAATGTGATTAGCTCTGGAGTCAATTGGGTGTGAACTGGCTATGGATGTACACTGCCACATTTGTAAAGAAATATGAAAGATCTGTTTTCATTTTCTGCCGTGAATAAACTACAAGAGTAATTTGTGCATTTCCATTGTCAAGAAGAACTCGTTCACATTATAGTACTATGTATGTATATTTATACAGTTCAATTTATATCAGTTCATCTTGAGAAGATTTCTTAAGTGTTCTTAATTCTTCTATGGAGCCTTTCATTTTTGGCAATCCTTACAAGTGACCTTTTCATGAGAATATTTTAGCATGGTATTGGACTATGTACGTTTTGAATATATAGGATTTTTGAGAGATCCTTTATTACATCTTTCATCTTTCATCCTTCTGAAAATCTCTTTGTACATATATAGCTTTAAATGAATGATTTTTAAAGGAGCTGCTAATGAAACATCCAGAATCCCAAATATTACTGAAGAAAGACTGCAAATTATTTTCTGAATAAAAGCTTCATTGCTGAGGAAGCTCACAGCAAGTGCTCTATCTGCAGGTCTGCTCTATCAGCTATCCTTCTCTCAAAATGAGATGTAGGAGTTGGGATGCTGAGCAGCAATGCTGTGGAGATTTTTGGGAGGGGAGAGGAGGGGACAAAGAAATAATACTTCTAGCCTTACAGGTTTTTTCATTGGTTGTAACTAACTGTTGTAGAAAGGATGGATTAAGTTAGTTACTTTGTCAAAAGTGAGAGATTGTGAGAAACATATTAGATTTGACAAAGTAGTTATTAGGAATGTGCTTCAGGTCAAGGATGGAAGTTCTGATCTGAGAAAGTTGGACTGACTTCTCATTCAGATCAAAGCTGGTAGTTCCAGGCCTACTGTAAAAGATGGAGTTGTCTTTTTGGAGTATATTATTCTGAGATTCTGGAAATGTATTCTTTCATGAAAATAAGTTAAAGAAGTTTGATTTCTCATTTTTAGTGTCAAGCAAGCAAATTCTGAGGCATAATGTTGTTAGGAAGAGTTGTTTGCACCAATCCAACCACTGTTTTGATGCTTTTCACTACGGTTTTGTTGGTTTAGTCAACATATACACGCAACATCTTCGTCCCCAAACTTGTAAGCTTCAGAGGCAGACCTCGTCTCCTCTTGCCTTTGATTCATACCTACCCTGGCACTCACTTTCATTGCACAGGATCTGAGGCTGGCATCAGCTTTTCAGTAAAAATAAATCATAGTCTCAGTTTTATTGAGGTCCAGAGTCACTCGTTTTCAGGAAGAACCTCCTGCTTTCTGCATGGATACTTAAACAAGCAACCCCAAACCTCTGTACCTTGGTTTCTAAATACGTTATAATTTACTCATTAGAAGTCATATGCAATTGTCTGCAGATGATTTCTGCTCACAGGCAATTGTGCTCCATGCAGCTGAGTTCATGATTCAGGATTCTCCTTTCTTCAATCCAGTCTTGCTTTTTGTTGCAGTACTACTCAGAAATGACCTCATTCTTCTATGGCTTTCCAGTCTTCTGTATCTCATGACCCTCCTGAGCAACCTTCAGATGCTATCAGATGATCAGTTTCTGGTAGTGATGGATGGTGTCCGCATTATATCAAGGTGCAATTTCATGGAGAATTTATTGGGCAAATCATAACATGAGTCATACACTCTTAACTTTTATATATAAATATTTCCAGCCAAAGTTGTTTTCTTTTTCTTTTTGATGGTAAATGTTTTAAAGCTTCTAGCTTTAAATTTAAAATGAGAACTTTGTACCCCCAAATATGCAACTGCATCTTGTGTAGTTTTCTGAGTTTCGCCCTGGTAGTTTCAGAGTATTACAAACATTAATAAATTTTACCATACAGCAGCTTTATGATCTAAGGAAGCATTGTTATCTGCCTTTATTCTGGGCAACCAAGTATTTGGATGTTGAATCACCTGCTCAAGGTTAGAAATGAAATCTGGGAAGGTCAAGGAGTTTAAAATAGTATGTGGTAATTTCAGGGAAGCTGATTATTTTCATAACTATATATTTGCATACACATGTATCCTGTAAAAATACTTTAAACTAGAGTTTTTATTGTTATTTATTTTTCTGTTTTTTATAGAAAATGTACTATGTGTAGAAGGTAGAAAAGAGAGTACTAGTTTTTTTTTATTTTTTCTCTAATAAATGAATCATGCTTCCTAAAGAAGTAGTATTTTCAAGCACGTTGTTAATATGCAAACCTACAGTTCATCCCTTTAGCCTTCACATGTCACACAGGATGTCAGAGACATGGATTGCTTTTGAGATCAAAACACTTTCTTTCTTTTTATTTTTTTAATGTATACATGGTGAGAAGTATGTTACCAAATGCTGCTTTGAGAGAATGCTGTGAGTGTTGTGAATCCACTAAGATCATTAGATTAGATTCTGTTGTCTTTTTTAATTTAGTTATAGTACTGAAATATTATTCATTATATATTTTTTCTGAGCTGTGTTGTCTGGTAGCTGAAGATTATTCATGTTCATCTAGAATGATTCCTGCGGAAAAATTGCTTTGAACACATTGTAAAACCAAACCATGCTCTTCAGCTTTTGTGGGGTAGCGTCTATACTATATTTGAGTTATTGAAGATTTAGATGCACTGCCAGACAGTGACAGAAGCAAACCAGTAGTCCTGAATTTTTTCTGAAAGAATGAATTTGTAATACCAAGTAGACTGAGGAGATTTTCAATTTATTTGAGCAAGCAAATGAATACAGGGGAGAGAGTTCTTTGAATTATTCTTAGCTAGGCATCACTTGGTATCTTGCAAAGACTTTCCTTCTCATATCTCACTTCTTCTGTCTTTTTAAGTCAGAGTGAGTTTGCTTAAGGACCTGAAAGAGCCTTGAGTTTGCATTGTGCTTGCTTACCAGTACATAATTGCCTTACTGGCAAAGCAGTTGTCCTCTGTAATTTGCATCTGTATTGAATAGATATTTTCTCTGACAAAGGCAAGAGATTGTTCTATTGATTCAGATTGTATACATATATTCCTTAGCAAAAGTGTGCAAGTAAGGCTATAAGTACAGAGGAAACCACTTCTAATGTTCAGAGCTGTTACGCCTTGGGTGGTAGCCCAGACCTTGAATAAGAATCTCTAAGGCTGCTAGGAAGCAAACCTGGTTTCTATGAGGTAATTCAATGACAATCTCCTGGAAAAAAAAAAAAAAAAAAGATGGCTTCATGTTTTCCTTTAACAAAGGAAAACACATTAGTTTCTAACTGATTAGTATTTGCAGGGGCAAGACTTCCTTAGTGATAAGTTGACCTTAGCTAGAGATACCCTGTAACTAGGCAAGGCAGGCTCTGCTTGTGAAGTACAAGAGTCTCTGCAGCTTCCTGTTGCCAGCTGAGGTGCTCCAAAGGTAAAATATTGATCCTGTTCTCCCTACCACTGTCTGGGAGGAGGTGAAAGCAAAACAGAAAAAGCTACAGCTTGTGACAATGCACCAGAAGTCTCAGATTGTCTTATTATCATTTTGGGGAGAAGGTGATGAGAAATGTGAAAGAATATTCTGGATTTGTCGCTTGAATATTACCACCATATATGTGCAGTAAGAGCATGAATGCATGAATGCTTGTGTAATGGCTTTTGTCTTTATATAGCACCCAGATATACTGAAGTATTGTGTTAAGTGCTGTGTTGGAAACCAAAGCATCTAAGGAGGCTTGAAAAAGAAGTGTAAAAGTTCAGCATATGAGGACAAAAAAAGGAAATACTAGGGCTGTTTAGAAAGGAAGAATTAGACATCTTAAATGTTTCAAATATATAAATTTATTTTGAAAAATATCAGTCATGTCTGTTGTGGCTCTTGCATACGTCTCTTCTTCCTCTCCCTCTCTCCTTCCTCTCCACATGTATTTTAGGGTGGATGTGGGGAAGGGATACTTTTCCTACATGAAAAGAAATACAAGAGTGTGGTGTGTTTGAGTTACAATTTCAGCCTTTTACAGAATTTTGTAGATAATGAGTTTGGAGAAAAAAAATGAGCTATATTTTGCCATTTAAGATAACCATATTTGCTTCAATTCTATCTTCTGATGTATACACTGGCAAAGGAGGAATAAGTGAAATAAATGTCAAACTCCCTGTTCCTGGTTTTCTATTGTCAGTTTGTCAGGGATATAGTGATAGAACTGCAAGAAAGGATTTGAAAGATTATGAGAACTTAGTTTATCTTTACAAAATACATGTGTGTCATACATTTATATGTAAATGAGGAAATTATGCTGGGTGACAAAAGGAGAAAATGGTGTTTTCTGTTTCTAAGAGGTGTTTGATGATTTATCATATTTACTGCATTATATTGTTTCAGCTAATACCATACCTACATTAAAAGGTGTAAAGTCCTTTCAGATTTCTTTACAATGCTTGTGGTCAGCCTTGCATGAAAAGGCCATTTGTTCTTTCCATATTAAAGCTTGTGCTTTCATGTAGTTCTGAGAATTTCCTATTACTGTAAATTAATTTCACTTCATTAAGTGGCTTGGTCACAGGCAAAGGAATAATAGCTGTCAGAGACGCAGGGAGTTAGTACTTTGGGTAACGGTAAATTGACACTCTCCTGCTTCTTCTCTGGTATTGGGAAGAAGCTGCTGGCTGTCTGAGCCATTACATTTATCAAAAAAAACCTATGAATATGAACTTTTAAGTTAGACAAGATAAAATTATTAACAACACAAACAGTATTTTACAGTGTGGAACAAAGAATTCTAGCCCCTGTGGGAGGGATTGCAATGATGGTAAAAGTTCAGCTTTCTGTATTACTTTGCTGTTACTTCAGGTCACTTGTGATTATTCAAAGTCATCCATTCAGCAGAGCTGCATTATGTGTACAGAGCTCAGTTATGAAGAGAAGACATCAAAGCACGGAGAGTTTATTTTTTAGATATTAATGTGTCATCTTGTTGTGGTTTAAATCTGGCAGGCAGTTAAGTACCACACAGCCACTCACTTGCTCTCCCTAGGTGGAGTGCAGGAGAGAATCAGAAAGCTAAAAGTGCTTTCAGAAAAAGAAATATGAGATAAAAACAGTTTGCTGGATAAAACAAAAACTGCATGTGCAAGTAAAGCAATACTGGGAATTCATTTGCTACTTCCCATTAGCAGACAGATGTTCAGTCCCTTCCAGGAAAGCAGGGCTCATCACATGTAACAGTTTCTCAGGAAGACAAATGCCATCACTCCAAACTTCCCCTCATTTCCTCTCACTTTCCTGATAAAAGCCCAGCTTTTGTCACTGAGCACGATGCATAATGGTCTGGGACATCCCTTTGGTAGAGATAAGGTCAGCTGTCCTGGCTGTGTCCCCTCCCAGCTTCTTGTGTACCCCAAGCCCCTCACTAGCAGGGCAGCACAACGAGCAGAAGAGTCCTTGGTTCTTTGTAAGCACTGCTCAGCAACAACTAAAACATTGGTGTTCTATCACCACTATTTTCATCAAAAATCCAAAACGCAGCTTTGTTCAAGCCTCTGTGAAGAAAATTAACCCAGCCAAAACCATGACACCTCTCATTTAAATTACTGTTTCTTCTGCCAAGATGCTCATTAAAGCCGCTGCAGTACTTTTCTCCCAGAGGAAAAAAATGATAAGATCTAATGAAAATCTTCTAATGAAAACTGATAACTGCTGCCTATTTCTAACTAGTCTTTCTTCTAGGCCTGGCCTAGTGCTTACTGAAAACAAAAGAAAAGAGACTAATTTCACTAGACTTCTGACCAAAGCACTAATCTCTAAAGGGGGTCATTTATTCAGAATCCATCTCACCTTAGCATAAAGGCTCTGAAAAGCATCCTCAGTTCAAGTCTTAGAGAGGGCTGTAAAACTGCCCTTTGAGGAGCAGGTTGGTTACTACATAATAGAGGCTGCACAGAAGGCATTGCAGCTGTGGAGGACTGCACACAAACCAGCCAGGCTCCCAGAGCTCAAGGAATTGTGGTGGATGGTCCTCCAATGTTTGTTCTGAAGAATTACATAGGGCGTAACACTGCCATGGAGAGGCATTTCCTGATGTTCTCTTAGCTCTCCCCACTGCCACTGCTCTCTTCAGAAAAGGGCAGTAAATTCAATTATTGCTCTTTTTGCACCAAAGAGGGCTCCTAACATTGAGTCTGCTTCCTCAGCTTGGAGGTATATGTGGCACAGAGGATTTCAGGGTCACAGACCTGGCTGGGACAGAGAAGGAAAGTATTTATCTGATGGAAGTTTCTGAAAACACTTTGGTGCTGCAATGCATTGTCAGTTCTTTTAGAGGACGCAAGCTGTGGAAAAGCTAACAGGGCTTGTTTTGCTCTGAAAATACTGCATAGTATCAACCCTGCACCTTTGATACATCAGCATGGAAGGAGTGTTGATTCCTTGTTCCTAATTTCTCCCTGTACCCATGTTTGTCATGAGATTATTCAAGGAGAAAATCTTGTTCAGATGGATCAGAAACAATTTATCATTTTTTCCACCTTATCCCTACCATATATGATATGTATCGTGTAACTTAGGGTGACATAATTACTTAGATAAAGGATAATCTGGCAAACATTTACATATGTAAATTTGAAAGGGTGATTTTAATGAGACCAATTAGTCATACCTTTTAAATCCTATTTATTTTAAAAACATGGTTATAAAAATTTGAACCCAGTTTTGAATTGCAGTCACTTTACTTAAAACATCAAAGGAACTTTGATTTTTGTATCAGACGGATGTTTGTAACATCTTTTTTTTTTTTCCCAAGTCCCTCATTTTCTATGGTAGTAGTTCAAACAATGATAAAAACAAGGCATCTCAGTTTATTTCAGTTATTACCACTATTATTCATCTGAGACAGGTTTTGAGACTTCCATGGCAATGAGATGGAATAGCAAAGCTTAGGAGTTTTTTACAGCAGTCTCCCAAGCTGCACAGGCATGTAACTCAAGAGCGGGAGTTGAGCAATTAATCATCAGTTATTAAATAAATGTTCAAGTTGAGTAAATTATGCTTACTAGTCACAGAGAATGATTCAAATCTTTGTGAAGCCTGACAAAGCTGTAGATATCCTATTTGATTTTAAGTTATGTGAATAGAACTACTTACAATCCAGCATAGAATCATAGAATGCCTTAGGTTGGAGGGAACCTTAAAGAGCATCCAGTTCCAATCCCTGCCATGAACAAGGTTGCTACTCACCAGATCAGGCTGCCCAGAGCCCCATCCAACCTGGCCTTGAACGCCACCAGGGATGGGGCATCCATAACCTGTTCAACTGCCTCACCACCCTCTGAGTAAAGAATTTCTTCCTAACATCCTAACCAAAATCCCCCCTTTTGGTTTAAAGCTGTTCTCCCTTGTTCTAATAATTCCATCCTGGGATTACATTTGTTAGTCTCTTTTAATCTGTCATGGATTTCAGTACTGAAATTTAAAATGAGAACTATGTAGAAATGCCAGATAGTTGTTTTGGTTGTTTTTTGAGCAAGGATAATTTTTCTGATGATTTTTTGGCACTTGGCATGGATGGCAGCTGTACCTTGTGTTGGAGGTTATTTGGAATGTATGTATGTACATATGCATAGCTTTTACATAAATAAAACTATCTATCTGCAGTTAGGCTAAATGAGAATTGAGGATTGCAAAGGCTATTCATTCCTGTTTACTGACGCTAAGAAAAAGTATCTTCCCTTTTGTAATTAGATGGGCAGAAGGGGTAGAAAGTCATTTTGCAAGCTGATTGTCTTGGCTTTTGAAAGCTAGTGAGGACTTTATTGCTTGTTCATTTCTCACAGCACAATTTCAGGTGGCATGAGGTCACAGTCCTTGAGAACAGGTAGGGTGTTGCCTCCATCCCCAGAATAAGAGGCAGAGCTCTCAAAGTGAGCAAGAAGGTGTGAGTATAACAAGAAAAGCGATCAGAGTAACCAGAACTGATGTAAAAAGCTTGGGTTTGAAATTAAAGTCTTTTTTTAATATACCTTATTAAGCCCACACAGAAAATAAGCAAACAAGTGTGGCTCAAAATGCCAATTTCTGTCTCTCATTCTAAAAAGAGCAGGAGAGTCTGGTGTGGGTTTTTGTGCAGCTGCTGTAGACTTGTCAATCTGTCTGGGGAGGCAGTAGGAAAAAAGTGTTACGTGATATACGGAGAGAGGAAAAGGTTTATGTTTGTAGAGTTTATGTACAGATAGGGGCAAGCAGTTCCATCTGTCTCTTGGCTTGCAGAGGAAGTCTCTGGTGAGGATTTCAGAATAAAGACTGGTTGTGTACATATAATTAATTTGAGAAATAAATCTTCCTCAGAAATAGAGCATGGAGTAGCTAAAGGAAAGCAAACTAATAGCATAGGTAGTGTGCTGCAGTCTTTTCACTTGACTGAGAGCTTTTCTGTTTCAGCTGTGCAGCACAGATAGCTGAGTAATGTCTTGTGATCGTTGAAAGGGCAGGAAGAAGTCAGCTGACAGTCAGCCAAGACACAGATATTAGAGAGAAGAACTGAACAGACTTAATGAAAAGAAACAGAGAACAATCGGAGGTTACAGAAGGTGATGTTTGAGCACGATATGTAGACTGCTACGAGAGGCAATTTGCACAGAGCTCACTCATGTGGTATCTCATTGGACACAGTTAACTGAAGTGGTGAAATGTGCTTTCGAAGGCAAGGCAAAAGCAAATCTAGTGGGGAAATGGCTTCTTGCCACTTGTCCCAGAAGCACTGCCCTGGGTGGGAAACACATTGTTCTCCCAGACGCAGACCAATAATTACACAAAAATGTGCATTTTTAAACCTCTTCAAAATGACCATCCTCCTCTGTCCTCCTATTCCTAAAGCCACAGAAGGGAGCTATTGCATGGAGCTATTGCATGAAACACAGGCAGAAGAGAATCAAAGTATGGGGTGATTTAATGATGATTTAATGAATATAAATCTAATGATTTATATTGTTTATATTGCCACAGTGGGACGTGATTCCCACAGACTGTTCTTCCTGCCATGTAAGGAAGAGCAGGCATACTGCAGAATAATGCCTGTTTGCTTAGAAACAGGATAGATACAGTTAGACGAATATGTCTGATTCTTACTTCCGCTTTTGTGCTCAGTGCCTAACTCACTGCGTGGCATGATATTTTTCTTGTGGAAAATGTCTTAGCAAACATTGAGTCTTTTGTCCTGCTGAGTGCTCAGTGCCACTAAGCAGCGTGCTGCTCTCATGCTGCTGCTTGGTGTGGGCTGCAGAGAGGCCCAGGCGGGCTCTGTAGGCTGCTTCCTGCAGCCATACTCACAGTGGCCTGTCATCCTGCTGGGCCGGGGCGCTGCAGGCTCACGGCGTGACATGGTGCTTGGCACGGACAGGCAGGCAGCAGCAATTTTGGTCAATGGCACAAACACTGACCAGAGTAGGAGTCACTCTCTCTCATCCTCAGGACCCAGCGGCTGCCAGTCAGCAGCCAGGCCCCAACCCTACAGGCCACAGTTTCTGCTGTATGTACTCATGTTCATTGTATGTGTGTAAACATTTATAACATTTTATTTCTCATTATTTATGTTCAATTTTGCAATTGTTTTGTACATTTTATTTCTGTCTTGTATTTACAAAATTTGATATGCGTACATACCTATTTGTGTCCCTGTATGTGTGTACATATAAGCACACATACATAACATGGAGGTTGTTATTGTGCATCAGACTTGAGAAAATTTGTCCCAGTTTTCCTAGAAGTTTCTGAAAAATCCAGAAGTCAATTTTTCAGAGTCTCTGTCCAGTATTGTATCAATACAACCCTGTTTAAAATAACCTTTCTGCTTGGATCTGGACGTTCTGAAGGCCATTACTGGCTCTCTCATCAGTGAGAGCATGGCCAGCTCTTTCTTCCCCTACAGCTTCCTTTTCCTGGCCCTCCCTAAGCACCTGTAGGTGTAGATGCCTGTGGGAGAACACCCACACAAGCGCAGGAACATATGCATGCAGACATGTCTGTCTACTCAGAGAGGGACAGGGTAGTTCTGGATTGTGGCCAGACCGTTTGGCTGTCAGCTTCAGATTCATGGAGGAAAAATCCTTCTGCTGTCTTCTGGAATTCAGCTGAAAACAGTCAAACCCCAAGCTTATTAGTAGCTGCAGGCATGAGACAATAGGATATAATTTGCAAGTGCAAACTTGTAGTAATATTCTTCTAAGTTAAGGTTTTGTTTTTGGTTTGAATTTTGTAATAGAGATGGCATGAAAGGTAGATTTATGGGACAGCCAAGAGTACCTATCTTCACAGTGCTTGTCAAATGGTGATATGATGTAGGATGATTTTAAAAATGCATTTGTGGTGAAGACTTGAAGATTATTGTTATGGTTTTGTGATTTTTTGTTGTCGGTATTCCACATCATTACATCATGTAAGGTACGGGCAGTTAAAGAGTTAATTCCCCGGTTA